>NW_005871073.1:10347056-10370071 GCF_000147115.1 Myotis lucifugus
GGGGTGATCAGGCTGGCAGGCAGAAGCAGTTAAGGGGCAATCAGGCAGGCAGGCAGGGGAGCGGTTGGGAGCCCAGCAGTCCCGGATTGTGAGAGGGATATCCCAGATTGGAGAGGGTGCAGGCTGGGCTGAGGGACAGCCCCCCCCCCCCCAGTGCACAAATTTCATGCACCAGGCTCCTAGTAGTATAATAATTAGTACACATGATTATTTGGTACTGAATATAGCTAAGAAAATTGCCTTTTCTGTCAATTTGGGATTTTCAGGAAGCCAATAAGACCGAGTTCAAAGTGGAGGTTTACTGAGGGGTCCACTGTGAAAAATAAAGAACGGGGAAGGAGGAGGGGGTCGGGACAGCTTCAGCCGTCCTCAGCCAGCCCAGCAGGGAGCTGCAGAGTGAAGGTGGCCTGTTGGAGGAATCTGCTGGAGGCAGAACTGCCCGGGCCCTGGTGTCCTCGAAGCTGCCACGCCCATTAGCCTGGGAACCAAGGCCGATGGTGAAGGTCCTGGAAGCTGGTCAGGGAGTTCTAAGACCCGAGCAGCAGTGAATTTTCTTTCCAAGTCCTCACATCATTCCTTTCACATGGGGTTCATCCTTTCGTTACCAAATAGAATTGAGAATATATTTTTTTCTTTCAGTATAGATGAAGCAGGAAGAGCTACTGAAAGCATATCATTGAATACTAGGTAAAATCCAATGTCTTCATTGCTTTTCTTTCTTTTTCTTTTTTTTATAAAATAGCGTTGAAATAGCCCTGCAACAAAATGAAATCACGAACACATTTATTGACGACTGGAAAACCCTGGCGGAAGAAGAAGGCACCTTTGGGGACAAGACCGATACCCACCTGAAGGAGTACCAGTCCTTCACCGACCTTCATAACCTGATGGAGAAAATGGTCACCTGCGTCTCCTGGCACCCGAATATCTATGGTGAGACGGAAGAGACGGGGGTTCTCTTTGTGGTGACAGCGAAATAGTCGGGTGCTTTTATGTGGAAAATTGAAAATTAGCTCCACCTCAATCGGAGAACTTCCGTTTGCTGAGTGCCAGGCACCTGCTAAGCGCTCTCTTCCCGCACCTTCCCAGGGCCACGCGTCCTCCCAGCTACTCTGGGTTACCCAGTGTGACCTCCACTTCACACCGAGAGGACAAAGCTCCACTCGGGGGAGTGGGGGGCTCAGGTCCCCGGCGGGGGCAACGCCGAATCTGGAGGTGACTCTGGCCGGTTGGGTGGGATGCCCCAGGGAGATAGCAACCAGTGAAGATGGAGCTTCGTTCTCCCTCCTCCCCGCCCCTCCCCCACACTGTTCCTTTCCTCACACACACAGAAACATTTTTTTTTCTTACTAAATCTTCCAAATCCAATGTTCATTTTATACTACCGGTCATCTCAGTTTGGACTGGGCACATTTTCAAGTGCGAAGGAAGTGACATGTGGTTGCCGGTAACCATGTTAGACAGTGGGACTCTAAGAAAACGCTTGGGCTCCTGTAGAACATTTTTACTCACGTTTCCTCCAAAGGGAAAGGAACAGTGACTGTGTACAAAAGCAAAACCTACAAAGACTTCACCATGTGCGGCTGCTGCAGACCTTCACTGTAACTGTGTTTCAATCAGGACTCATAGCTGTGTCGGTGGCCGTGCGGCTCTCCTTTGAAGAAAGAGTTTACTTTTCTGGTAAATTATTGCTGCAACCATCACTGATTCTGTTCTGGAGTTTCTCCGACCCCATACATCCTCAGGTAATGAAGGAGGGACGTTGCATGGTCTACAAGTTTCACAAATTACTGTCACGTGTCTCTTTTAGCAGTTTCTTTTTTTTTAAATTAAATCTTTATTGTTCAGATTATTACATTAGTTACTCTTTTTTCCCACCATAACTCCCCTCCACCCAGTTCCCACTCCACCCACCGCCCTCACTCCCCACCCACTGTCCTAATCCATAGGTGCACGATTATTGTCCAATCTCTTCCCTCACCCCCCACACTCCTTCCCCCCACCCCTGAGAATAGTCAGTCCATTCCCATTCTATGTCCCTGATTCTATTACAATCACCAGTTCATACTGTTCATCAGATTATTTATTCACTTGATTTTTAGATTCACTTGTTGATAGATGTGTATTTGTTGTTCATAATTTGTATCGTTACCTTTTTCTTCTTCTTCCTCTTCTTAAAGGATACCTTTCAGCATTTCATATAATACTGGTTTGGTGGTGATGAACTCCTTTAGCTTTTTCTTATCTGTGAAGCTCTTTATCTGGCCTTCACTTCTGAATGATAGCTTTGCTGGGTAAAGTACTCTTGGTTGTAGGTTCTTGGTATTCATCACTTTAAATATTTCTTGCCACTCCCTTCTGGCCTGCAAAATTTCTGTTGAGAAATCAGCTGACAGTCGTATGGGTACTCCCTTGTAGGTAACTGATTTTCTTTCTCTTGCTGCTTTTAGGATTCTCTCCTTGTCTTTTGCTCTTGGCATTTTAATGATGACGTGTCTTGGTGTGGTCCTCTTTGGATTCCTTTTGTTTGGGGTTCTCTGTGCTTCCTGGACTTGTAAGTCTATTTCTTTCACCAGGTAGGGGAAGTTTTCTGTCATTATTTCTTCAAATAGGTTTTCAATATCTTGCTCTCTCTCTTCTTCTGGCACCCCTATAATTCAGATGTTGGTACGCTTGAAGCTGTCCCAGAGGCTCCTTACACTATCTTCGTATTTTCGGATTCTTTTTTCATTTTGCTTTTCTGGTTGGGTGTTTTTTGCTTCTTCGTATTTCAAATCTTTGACTTGATTCTTGCGATCCTCTGGTCTGCTGTTGGGAGTCTGTATAATATTCTTTATTTCAGTCAGTGTATGCTTACTTTCTAGTTGGTTCTTTATCACAACATCGAGGTTTTCATCAGTCTTCTTGAAGATCTCACTACATTTATCGGCGGCTTCTAGACAGATCTTTAAAGACCTTAAAAGTGTGGTTTTGAACTCTATATCCAGCAGTTTGCTTTCCTCCAATTCTGTCGTTTGTGTCCTGTTTCTTTGTCTCGGCATTTTTTATGCTTCGCTGTGTCGATAGAGTGCCTTTCTCTCTTTTAGCAGTTTCAATTGCAAAGTGCTTTATAATCACCAATGTTGTAAATCCTTATCAAGTCAGGCTTTTCTTCAATTCGGAATTTATAATCATTCAATTTGAGGAAAATGAAAGTTTACACTTAGTTTATTGAGAAGGTTCATTTAAATAAATCAACATGTTATTTAAAAAAAAAAAAGACTATAAGAGCCCTGGCCAGTGTGGCTAGGTCGGGACATCATCCCATGCACCACAGGGTCATGGGTTTGATTCCTGGCCAGGGCACAAACCCAGGTGGTGAATTCAGTCCCCATTTGGGGGTGTTGGGATGTAACCAATTGATGTTTCTCTCTCACATCGATGTTTCTCTCTCTTCCTCTCCTTCTCCTTTCCTCTCTCTCTAAAGTCAATAAAAACATATCCTTGGGTGAGACTTTAAAACAATAAAAAGAAAAGATTGTAAGAAGAGCATTCAAATAATTTTATTTTATTTATTTTTTTGTTAATCCTTACCCGAGGATATTTTTCCACTGATTTTTAAAGAGAGTGGGAGAGCCCTAGCCGGTTTGGCTCAGTGGATAGAGCATCGGCCAGCGGACTGAAGGGTCCCAGGTTCGATTCCAGTCAAGGGCATGTACCTTGGTTGCGGGCACATCCCCAGTAGGGGGTGTGCAAGAGGCAGCTGATCGATGTTTCTCTCTCATCGATGTTCCTAACTTTCTATCCCTCTCCCTTCCTCTCTGTAAAAAGTCAATAAAATATATATTTTTTAAATAATAAATAAAAATAAAGAGAGTGGGAGAAGGAGAGACAAAGAGAAATATTGATGTGAGAGAGATACATTGATTGGCTGTCCCCTTTATGACCAGGGACTGGAATAGAACCCGCGAACCTTTCCACGGGCTGATGCTCTATCCACTGAGCCAAACTGGCTAGGGTTTAAAGTACAAGCTCTTTTATGAGCTTTATTTAAATACTTATTGTTCAAATGCAAATAGATTTTAGTTTCACACAAATTTCCTCAATTCCAAGGATCACCAGTAGGTGGTGGTGATGAGTAAAGATGAGTGTGTAGTAGTGTGAGGGAGAGCAGTGATCCTAGAGAGTGCACAGCCCATCTGTAGGGACAACTACTCTTCAGTTCTCTTATTGGTGATCTCACTTGTCAAGAGAATCCAGCAATTGGGAATTTTGTGTGAAATCTCCAAATTGTTGAATAGCTATTCTAAAACCAAACCAAAAGTACCCACTCAAACCAAACCAAAACACACAGCAATCCAAATAAAACAAGGCTGAAGGCTGAGTTTGCCCCATAGGGTTCTATTTCCAATACCCGCTCAAGAAGAGTTCTGCTTAGGGGGAAGGCACTTTATAAGGTTAAATGAAGTTTTTTCAATGGACTTAAGTATAATAATAACTTGTTTCTATAAAGTATTGCATAATTAAGACTTTCCCTAATAAATATTAGCCTCCCCTTCTTCCTTCTTCCTGAATTCATCTGAATTAAGGCAGTTTTTCTGTAATAGAGTCTAGATACTTTGATTATTATAGACTCGTAGATCAAAATGACAGCTCTCTAGGTATTTCTTATCAGCCTACTTACCACAAAAATGGTGCCATTCTCTTGGTGGGGTTTTCTGTCATTGTCCAGGGGTGTCAAACTACTTTCCACTGTGTGACATAGAATGTGCCTGAACATCAGGCAAATAGCAAGATAAAAGACTTCTCCTTTCCTCTATTTTAAAGAATAGTTTTAAAAAAACAAGCAAATAATTTCTTAAAGAAATAATGCAAATGATTTATTTTGTCTTTGTTCTAGTAAAAACTATAGGAGAGTATTACAATACTTTATTTTCAAAAGTAGAGGTTTCTCTAGAATCCACAGAATACCGAATTAACCAAGATCATTCATCCCAATTCCAGTTGGCAATCTTTAACCCAATGATGGCAAACCAGTGGGGCCTATATTTGCGGTAGTTGTTTGTAGAAGAGCAGTAACCATGCAAGTGTTTTGCTTGGTGGTCACCCGGCAGCACCAGCGCTACCTGTGGGTGACATACCTATTCCTTCACACCAGTGTATTCCTTGCAGAGCTTCCTCCCTCCCCTACAAGCCCTTGAATTCGTTTACTTCCTGGGTCCTGTATTATTTTAAATTTTGAGATATCATCACTGGCAATACCTTCGTCTTCTCTTATGCAACGTATTTTATTTTTGCGTGCTCACCATGTGCCAGGCTGGGTATACAGCAGGGAGCAAAACAGGCAAATATCCTGCCTTCCCAGAACGTACTTTCCACACTTTTCGAAAACATTGATTTCACGTTCCTTTTGCTTGAGAAAAATTATAAGATGTCCCAACAATGACCCATGGAGCACGGGGGAGGGTGGATCTGGTCCCCTTGAAAACACATCTGCTCTCCTACATATGTCTAATGTCCGCAATAAAATTCAACAAAAGCAGCTTCTAATTCAGAGGTAGAATTCTGGGAATGGACTCTGTGCATGTTCCTTATGGGTGGCTATAAAATGGGACTTTTGACTGTCTTAATATTATTTTCTAGCCATTCCCTTAGTAGGTTTTCTCACTCTCTTGAATTTGTGGGGTTCACTTTAGTTAATGCTGGAGAGCCCAGACGACATTTTCTGCTTCAAGTTCTGTCCGAGTAACCCTAATATTATTGCTGGAGGCTGCATCAATGGGCAGGTACGTATGGACTTTTTTTTTTTTTTTAGCTATTTATTAATTTAGACAACATCCTGTAATACATTTTGATTGGTTGATTTTTTTTTTTAACTTAAGAAGTCAATTGAGCAGAAGGAAGGCATGTCGTTGTTGGCCAATCACCGTGCCAGCAACTGGGGAATAAAGATGTGTTAGGGGGTTGGATGATGGGAATGTTAAAAAAAAAAGGGGGTTGGATGATGGGAATGTTTAAAAAAAAAAAAAAAAAAGGAGAAGAAGAAAAAAGAAAAAGCCTGCCTTCTGTAAGTAAGTAAATAAATAAATAAATAAATAAATAAATAAATAAGGTGTTGGCGCTGCAGGTGTCCACAGGGTAACCTAGTCATGATAATTGGGACAAAATCGGTCAAATCTATTTGTATCGCTGAGATAGAATCATGCGTTATACCAGATTTAACGGAAGAACAAAACCCACAAGCATTAATACCCACTGGTCAAGAGGCCTCTTGAAATTTCCCTAGATGTAGGAGTTAGGAAGTGATACAGAGTTTAAACAGAAATTCACTGGAAAATATACATATATTATTGAATTTATGTGTGCATAGTTTGATATCATGTTTGTTTGTTTTTTCCTTTGTTATCTAATTTATATAAAATTTAGGTCCTATCCTCCAATTGCCAGTTTCTCCAATAAAGAAAAACAAAAATCTTAAACGTATTTTTTAGTCAAAGTTTGAATTCACTGTGATCCAGTGAATTTGAGCATTACAAGAGTATGTGATTCTTGCTGAAACCGGTTTGGCTCAGTGGATAGAGGGTCGGCCTGTGGACTGAAAGGTCCCAGGTTCGATTCCGGTCAAGGGCATGTACCTTGGTTGCGGGCACATTCCCAGTGGGAGGTGTGCAGGAGGCAGCTGATCAATGTTTCTCTCTCATTGATGTTTCTGACTCTCTATCTCTCTCCCTTCTTCTCTGTAAAAAATTAATAAAATATATTTTTTAAAAAAATTTTTAAAAAAAGAGTATGTGATTCTTTTTTGGTATGGCTAGGAAAACTTCCTTGTCGTTGAAATTTAAATGTCTACAGTATCCGTGCCCATTTACCGAAACCAAAAGCATCCAGGAAAACTCTTCTCCCTGGGTTTTGTCTCTGATGACGACCCAGACACCATCCTCCAAGCCCTACAAATCCTGACATGCCTTGTTTTACTCATTAGGAAGGTTATACAATTTTGTTTTCATTTTAGGGTGTGTTTTTTTTAATAAAAGCAAATAATGAAAATAAAAGCACCCATAATTCTGTAATTCTGAAATTTTGTTAACATTTTAGTGTACTGAAATGACTTTTAATCATTAAAAATTAATATAACTTAGTATTGCATATCTACTTCATTCTGATTTTTTCAAAAAACAACCATGCGTGTATACGCAAATTTGGAGTTGGCCATAATATCCAATAGAAAAAAATTCATCATTTCTTACACTTTTTGGACAATTGAGTATGTATATTTAACTCTGGAGAACAAAACAGCTGAGTCTAAAACAAGTGTCCCCACAATCATAGCACGTTCCCGAAAATAGAAGGTGAACTCTTCCCAAAGTGGAGGGAATGGCATGATGTTTACCTTGGATTTTAGAAATTACTGGCATTTTTTAACACAAGCACAAAAATCAAAGTGTTGAAAATACTTTCATAGAGAAGAAGACATTCTTTTTTATATTAGCTTTAAAAGTTGCTGCCTTACCTAAGATGTAGGCTAAATTTGATTATCCTCCAAGGTGATTGATTTATCCAAGTGCTAACCAATGTGAATAGGTTTTAAAAAATTCTTTAATCCTGAAAATGTGTAATAACATCTACTTCTGCTTCAGATCATCCTGTGGGATATTACTGCACATGCTAGTCGCATAGAGCACGTTAAGACAGGCAGCAGTAGAAGTAAAAAAGCCACACTCAAGGTTAGTTTTTTACAATTTTTCCTCCATTTGGAAGTTTATTTAAAAATACTTCACAGCAGAGTTGCCAAGTTAAATAAAGACTCAGTGGGGGGGGGGGCTCTATTTCTCAAACCTTCACATCTGCTTTGAACATTGTTCTGAATCGCTTTCACGTAGGCCCTTGATTAAAACACTGCAAAACCAGTGGCACCGTCTATCCCAGGTTGTTAAGTTCTTTTTTTGTTGTTATTGTCATTAAATAAAATGAAGTGGCAGGTGAGTTTCCTAAAGTGATGTAGTTGAAGGAGCACTGGACAGAAGACCACGTTCCCAAGCTCTGGGTCATAGTCCTGTATGTTTGGACATTTCCCCACCTGGGCAAACATCCATTTTCTCATGCATAACATGAAGGGGATAATAATATACTATGATTTTGAGAAGCTGTGGATTCTGCCAAGAAGGTAGGGGAATGCTTCCTGAGCTCCCAGCTCAGTACTTACCCACACCTCCGCCCCAGTTCTCCAACCTGGATGTCAACAGGTCTCACACCAACAAAGGGATGTGGCCTTGTGTGCACACAAAGAAGTACTTTTTCAAAAATGGGACTTCATTGATTCTTTAGGGAGTGGGTCAACAATTTTTGTTAAGTTTAGCAATAAAATCTTAGACTAAACTGAAGGGAAAAGTATATAATGTTAGTCCCTCAATATCCTATATAATAAAGAGGTGATATGCAAATTAACTCTCACGCCCTCACAAGATGGCTGCCTACTACCAGGCCGGCAGGGGGGTTAGTGAGGGACGACCAAATGACTGAACAAGCAGGCTGTGTGGGGCAACCAGGCCAGCAGGGGGGTTAGTGAGGGACGACCAAATGACTGAACAGCAGGCTGCGTGAAGGGGGGGGCAGTTGGGAGCAACCAGGCCAGCAGGGGGGCAGTTGGGGTGACCAGGCCAGCAGCGGGGAGCAGAAAGATGGCAACCAGGCCGGCGGGGGGGTGCAGTTAGGGGTGATCAGGCCAGCAGGGGGGAGGGGAGCAGTTGGGGACGATTAGGCTGTCAGGAGGGGCAGAGAGGGGCGACTAGGCCAGCCAGGGGGACAGTTGGGGGCAACCAGGCAAGCACACAGAGGCAGTGAGGGGCTGTCAGACTGGCAGGGGGAGACAGTTAGGGGTGACCAGGCAGGCAGGTGAGTGATTAGGAGCTAGTGGTCCAGGATTGTGAGAGGGATGTCTGACTACCGGTTTAGGCCCGATTGGATATCTGCCGAGGGGTCCCGGATTGGAGAGGGTGCAGGCCGGGCTGAGGGGAACCACCCCCCCTTGCATGAATTTCATGCACCAGGCCTCTAGTATGATATATAGAAACACTAGTTTCTGTTTTTCCATGAACTGGTATTTCTCCAAGTTATTAATTTTAATTATTCTGATGAGTCAAGTATGAGTTCATTCATCAGTGCTCTGAAGTTAGCACATAACTTTCTTTTAACAATTTTTCAGCCCATGTTTCTCCTTGAACCAAATGATAATAAAGAAGCAATGTATATCAGACACTGTGCAGTCTCCTCAATAGAAAATGGACATAGGAAAGTAATTACAGATATACACTGGCTGTCGGACGCCTTTGAGGTGAGTCTCAATGGCTTCATGGTTTCCTTGTGCTGGATTGAAAATGTTTGGAAGGTTTTGTCCAAAGAGGAAGTTTCAAGTCAACAATCCATTTACATTTACTAGTACACTGTGAAATAACCAGGAAGTGGGCACCCAACAGTTGCGTCACTGTTACCAGACCCATATCTGAGAGTAAGGCCAATGTTTCAACCTCCATGGTTTAAAAGCACTGAAAAATGTAGATGTTGTCAACGTTGACATAATATAATAGCAAAGAAGATGAGGATTTGATACATAAATGTAAAGTGTAAATATTTTATAACCTTAGACTGAGGATTTAAAATTTGGAGCAGGCAACTCTAAAGATCTAAGACATTTAAGAATATGTAATTTTGCCAAGGCAGCCTTGAAGTGAGTGAGCCCTGAGGCTGGGAGGCAAGAACTAGCTGTGCAGCAAGGGAGCCCAGCATTGGCATTGCAGTTTGGCTCTGCGGTTCCATACTTGATTCACAAAGTCATTTTTGTGGATTTGTAAACTAGTAAGATCCCCAAATGTCTCACTCAAGGACACTAAAAGTCTACTGTGTACTTTGAAGGATTAACAAGTGAGATAATAAAGAACTAGAAGCCCGGTGCATGAATTCATGCACAGGTGGGGTCCCTTGAGGTGGCCTGTTGGGATCAGGCCAAAATCCACAGTCCAATGCTGCCTGCAGCTCCTACCTGCTGCTCCCACTCATCCCGGCCCCACTGCACCTGCCACGGCCTCACGCCCAATCGGTCCCGTTCAGGAGAGGCTCGCCAGCCATGAGCCCTACATCTGGTGCTCTCCCAAGGGGAGTGGCCTGCAGGATCAGGTCAAAAACAGCTCTCCAACATCCCCTGAGGGGTCCCGGATTGTGAGAGGGTGCAGGCCAGGCCAAGGGACCCCACTGGTGCACAATTGGGGCCAGGGAGGGACCGTGGGAGGGCTCCAGGGCGTGTCCAGCCCATCTCACTCAGTCCCAATCAGCTGGACCCCAGCAGCAAGCTAACCTACCAATCGGAGCATCTGCCCCCTGGTGGTCAGTGCATGTCATAGCAACTGGTCAACCATTTGACTCCCCCCTGGTGTTCAGTGCACTTCATAGCGAGCAGTTGAGCAGCCTTAGCATATCATTAGCATGTTACTCTTTGATTGGTTAGCAGTCAACTGGTCACCAGACTACCGGACACTTAGCATATTAGGCTTTTATTATATAGGACATGTGAAAAATTAGAGCTATGAAAGGTGATTAGCCCTTTTAGGTATTCAAATGGATCATGCAAAGCAGCAATACTTCGAAAAGTTAAAATGGACCAAAATAAATAGCCCAGATATAGTTTCTATTATATATAAAAGTTTAACATATGGTAATGGAGGTTACAACCCAAGAGAAGGAACTCCATTTCAACTCATGCCATGCACACAAATTAATTCAGGTAACTATACATTTAAATAACAACAACATCACAGGAAAATTACAACAAATCAAAATACAATATCATATTTCTGGAATGGAGATAATTTTCTAAACTAATTTACATTGGAAGAAATCTAAAGCACACATGTAAATTTCTCAATTAAAAAATAAAGAGCAAATAACAAAATGAAGGAAAATGTGTCCCAAATATGGTACATACAAAATTTCCTGGAAATAAGCAAAAAACATATACTGACTGAAACACAGTGTACTAATATAAAGATGAAAGTCATTTAGCCTTTCTAATATCAAAGAAATTAATAATAGAGCAACAATAATGCACAATTTTGGACCTCTTTAATTTTTGAATGAAAATTTTAAGTAATACCTGGGGTTGGAAACAAGGAGATGGTGCAACCCACAGACTCCAACATTGTTGGTTCCAACATAAAACTTTTAGAATATAATTAAGCAATGTGGTTCTTGAAGCATCCAAGTTTTCAAACTTTTGACCAGTAATTCACATGTTGGGAATTCACACAAAGAATTAATGCAATTTGTGTCTCAAGATACAAAATTGCATGCACACCCTGACAAATCATGCTGAAGTGTATCCATAAAAAAAGATTGGAAAAAAAATACAAGGTGAAATTATATTTAATTTTAAAACCTATTTTCCAAACCTCCGTAATATTTTTTAATAATCTACACTAATAAAAGAGAAAGATGCAAATTGACCGTCACTTTGAGACGCCCACCAGCCAATCAGGAGTGTCTCTGCAAATTAACCTGACAAAGATGGTGGGTTAATTTGCATATACAGGCGCCGGGTCCTGGGATCAGGCATCCTCGGGCCCAGGCCACTCTGAGCCTGTGGGCCCAAATGTAAGCCTAGAGCAGGCGGGGTCCCAGAACAACCCCTGGCCACTCCGGGCCTACGCTCACAGGCGCTGAGCAGCCGAGGGCAGGGCAGGAACGTCCCCCGCAGCAAGCGAGCAGACAGCAGTCCCCCACAGTGAGCGAGCAGACAGCAGGGCCCTGCTTGCCCCTGTGGCGGTGAGCCAGAGAGCAGACAGCAGGGGCCTGCTTGCCCCTGGCCCCGGCAGTGAAGGGCAAGTAGGCCCCCACAGAGAGCAGACACCAGGGCCTGTGGTGGCATCAAGCAGGCAGGTCCACAGAGGGTAGAGAACCACGGGGAGCAGGCCTAAGCCATCAGTAGGACATCCCCTGAGGGCTCCCAGATTGGAGAGGGTGCAGGTCAGGCTGAGGGACCCACCCCCCGTGCGTGAATTTTGTGCATCGGGCCCCTAGTTAAAACATAAAACCCCCAGAGCCAGCACATCTCTGGAGTCTCACACTTTCTGCACCGGAGAAGCTCATTAGCAGGAGAGGCAGCGTGGGTTCTGGATTGTTTATCAGATGCAAGTGGAGGGTGGCAGCTGTCATGGAACCTGACCCAGGCAGCCAGAGCAGCATCAGCCAGGTTTCCAGGGTCCGGGCTCCTGTGATGCCAACAGGCCTTCCCAGGGCAGCACGTGCAGCCCTCCCCACCCCCACCCCCTCCCTCACTGTTTATTTGCTGCTGGAACCCCCATCTCCACTGTTTTGCTCATCGATCCTACCAGGACCATAGTGAATTGGGGAAGGTCATGTTTCCCTGTTGATTTGAGAGTGGCACCTTCACAGGTGACCCCAAAATTTTTCACCTCATTTGAGAGCTTAACTGGTTGGAATTTGGATCTTCCAGGGCCCTGAGGAGCATTAACCCTTCTTGTAACCCTCTGTGTGCTAGCAGAGCTGGGCCACGGTTACTCAGAAAGTGTAGGTGCCACGACATTGGCTGCATGCTGGATGGTGTCTACTTTAACACTCGATGGATTTTACCTGCTTACCAACCTCATGAAAGCGCCTGTGTTGGGCGCCACAAATAATAGTGAAAAACAGAAAGAGCCTACATGTCTAATAATAGTGGGTAATGAAATTATGATATGTAAAATTTGCAGTTTGCATCTGTATGTTATAAAACTATTAGCATGATTCATGAATACACTTTTATAAGATACAGTTTGCATCTGTATCTATAAAACTATTAGCATGATTCATGAGTACATTTGCAGTTTGCATCTGTATCTTATAAAACTCTTAGCATGGTTCATAAGCATTCGAGTTATAATCTCAGGCTAGAAATTTACATGCATGCTAATTAAAATGGCATAAAAATGTTTCTGTGAAAAAAGACTGGAAAGTATATGACAGAAAGGCATTCGATTTTAAAACCTGTTTTCCAAATTTCTGTGATAGTATGATGCTCTTTTAATAAAAATTAAAATGAAGAAGAAAAATAAAAATATGTAAAAAGCTATGAGAAAACAGTCTTTGCTGTTCTAAGTACACAGATCTTACGTCCTGCGTATTTTTTTTAAACATAGATTAACAGAATGGGTTCTGTCTTTGAGAATCGAAGTGGGATATGCTGCCAGCTGGTCACCTGTTCGGCAGATTGGTATGTCTCATCTAAAATGTTACCTATATTATGTCCATACAACATATTCTTTTTTCTTAGATGTTTCTAAAATCATTGTTTTTTTCTGTTCCTTAAATAATCTTTACTGTAGTGATTAAACCTTATATAACTAAAGGAAAGAATTTTATAGATTGTTGCTGGTTCAATTTTTTTTTAATTTTTATATATTTTTATTTATCTTTATTGTTGAAAGTAAAGTCCCCCCTTTTTCTCCATTAGTCCCCTCTCTCTTACCCCCAGCCCCACCCCAGGCCTTCACCGCACTGTTTATATAGATACAAATATGTTGTAAAACAGAATTAATGAGGTTTCATGGTTAATACTGTTATATAAGATTATCCAAAGTAATTCTGCTTCATCACATTCTTATATCTGTAAATTTGCAGTTTGCATTGTTTACATTCAATTTTATCTCACAGTTATGAAGAGTACAATGTTTAATTTGGAAAGCTTTTACAAAGTGAGAGTTTTAGGTTTTTATTGCAAATTTATAAAAATGCTTTTATAAACAATTTGGTAACCATGTTGAAGAATGCTTATTTTAAAAATTTCAGCTTCCAATTTATAGAACTCAAAATTCATAATGAAATAGGAAATACGAAGAGTAATACTATTATCTAGCATTCAAATTCTGACAAAATGTTACCATTCCAAGCAGCTTTAATCCCAATAGAAACAATGATACTTCAAGCCGTAGACTCTGACAGCAGAAGCAGCAGCTGTGGAGTGGCAGCCAAAGGCATCAGTAACATCAGTATAGGCAAGGGGTGCAAGAGACACGATTAATCCTGGGGGCATGTATGGGTAAGGTTCTGTGATTGCAAGCAACAGAAATTGGCCATGGCTAACTTAAGGAGACAAAATAAACTTATTGGAAATACATTTATTCGAAGTTTATGCCAAAACTCTACTAAGTGCTTTAACAAATTAAGTTTTTTATACTTGTAACAACCTTGAAAAATGCTATGGATAAAGGAAATAAGGCTCTGAAGGCAACGCTCACTATGTATAGTGAGTTATATATGTAGTTATATCCTAGACTAGGGCCCAGTGCATGAATTCATGCACCTTGAAAGGAACTGTGGGCCGCGAGGCTGCAGTGGGCACAGGGCCGGGTCTCGGCCCATCCTCCGTGCCCCCGCCTGGCCCCTCCTGCCTTGCCCCCTGTCCCCTGTTTGCTGGGAACCCTGCTCCCGCCAGCCCCGCTCATAGCCGCTGACAGTATGGAGCAATTGGGGCCAGAGCCAGCAGCAGGTGCAGTTGGCAGCTGCTGCCCAGATCACCCCTCAGGAGCAGGGGGGGGGGGTGGAGAAGCCCTCAGGGACGATCAGGGCCGACAGCTGCTGCTCACACTCACTGACAGCACCGAGCTATCAGGACTGGCGCCAGGTGCTGGCAGCAGGTGGGAGTGGGGCCGGCAACAGCAATGGGTATGAGCGGTGGCTCTGGCACCAGCAACAGGTGCGAGCGCTGGGTGAGACCATGGCACATGGGAGCAAAGAATTTTCAATAACCAACAGAGGCTCACCCCAATGACAGCAGCCAGCACCCCGCCTTGGTCTGGCGCCCCTGCTCACCTGCTCCACCATCCAGCAGCGGCCAACACTCGCCATGGTCCACGTGCACCCTCTGGTGGTCAGCGCACGTCATAGCAACTGGTTGTTCGGTTGTTCTGCTGTTTGGTCTATTTGCATATTAGGGTTTTATATATATAGATTATAGCTAGTAAGTAATGATGAAGAAATGAAGAGCTAACTCAGGCTGCAGAAAGAGACCTGTGGAATTAGGTCACAGGAATAAATGGCCAGCCCCTTCATTATGAATGAATCAGTTCCAACCCTTGTGTTACTAGCGAGTCTGATTGGCTTCTCTTACATTATGAACTCAGCCCTTTGGGGAGGAGTGGCAGAGCACTTTGAGTGACAGTTCCAACCTCACTGTATCCAATAGGAAAGAAGCAACTCCCCCTGAACATTTAGGAAGCTTTGGCTGAAAAATGATTGGGGAGAGGCTAATTATTCCCCAGGCAAAAGCAACACATGGCATCCATAGGGCCATATGGAACATCATGTCACAATTAAAATTATATTATTACTTAATGGAGAAATGCTTATGATATAATGTTGGTTATAAGCCACAAATGCAGAGCTACACTGCTCTTCAGTAGCCTTGGAAAACATTGAGAAACACTGAGCAGACTAAAAGTATTACATGTTCTATATTAAAGACATAGATATCTGGTTGTTGTTTATAATGATGGCCCTTGAATTTAGAAATAGTCTAAGAATAGTTCCTTCATAAGTTGTTAAAGTAAAAGGAAAAAAAATATGCATTTAGAAAAGCTAACTTTTAGTTATCTGGAAAACTCATCAGTCCTAACTTTATACTTTAGCCATGCTGAAGGTTTTATAATGTACTAGAATAAGATAGAATAAGGTTCCAATAATTAAGAATGTGTGACTGATTTATACAGAACACTCAAGTGAAATTTTATGTATTTAGCATAACCATTTCACAAATAATGCAAATTAATGGCATAAATAAGATTCAAGAAGAGCTATGTAATTTTGAAACAGTTTTAAATTAACTATAAATATATTATAAAATAAATCTTATTTCATTTGTGTTACTCTCCCAAGGATTTATGTTTTTACAGCACAAAAATGATTATTATTTTTAATAATTTTTAATTTTAACAGTGTTATCAAAATTAAATGAATTAATTTTATTTATTAATTGTTAAGATAAATAAATTATTAGTATTAACTAAATAGTTCACATAAATGAATACATGTTTTGTTACTCTTTAGTTACCATCCATTTATCTGAATACATATACATCAAAATATTTAATAATATCTTAAATTAATTAAATCAGGTTACTCATAACCTCAGTGATAGAAATTATGATGCTAATATGACAGACTTTTTGTGGTTTTCATGTTTTTACATAATTAATACAAAGACCCTTTATACTACAGTACTGTACAAGTTTTATTATAAATTTTTACCAAGTTGATTGCACTAAAAATAACACCATTAATGTGTGGAACTTATAAATAATTTTCATAAACATTATCTCATCTAATTTTCATAACCAACCTGTGAGGAAGGAGAAAGAAGAGAAATAACATTTATTGGATACCTACTGTGTAAAAAGCACATTAAATCCCACTCCATCTGTATATGTGGTGTTTTCACTATCAGTATATAAATGGAGAGTGGCTGCTAATCTATGCAGGCTTTCTTTTGGAGATCATAAAATATTCTAAATCTGATGTGGTTATGGTTGCACAACTCTGGATATATTTAAAACTATTGAAGTGTGCGTTTTATTTATTTTTTTTTTTAAATATGTTTTATTGATTTTCTACAGAGAGGAAACCTACTGTGTAAAAAGCACATTAAATCCCACTCCATCTGTATATGTGGTGTTTTCACTATCAGTATATAAATGGAGAGTGCCCGCAACCAAGGTACATGCCCTTGACCGGAATCGAACCCGGGACCCCTGAGTCCGCAGGCCGACGCACAACTCTGGATATATTTAAAACTATTGAAGTGTGCGTTTTAAATGGGTGAATTTGGGGGTATATGAGTTATATTTCAAAAAAGTTATGTTGAAAAAAAAAGTGCCACTCTCCTAATTCAATTCTCGTATTTTATAATATTAGCTTCAAGACCAGCAAGGTTATTAAGTAACCTTATGAATTGTTATAATTCTCTAAAATAAGAAATAAAAAATAATTTCATAAAAATCTTACTTTCAGAGACATTAAAATATAATCATGATCACATTGATAATGTGTAACAGTAAGAATAGTAGTCCTCAGGTTATAACACCTCTTATTTGTACTTAAAAAAAATGTAATCTTTTTTTTAAAAGCACAATATGTTTTTGGGATATCAGACAACAGAAAAGTACAACCTTTCAATCAACAGAGAAGAAGAAAGAAGAAAGTATTGAAATTCCTAATGATGTACCATCTACATTTTTGCATCTAGATCTCTCCTGGAAACCTCTCTCTAAGGTAAGTAACAGGATTTATTCTCTATACTATGTAATTCATATGCATAGACATGCATACGTACACTCTAAAAGTAGAGCAGCTCAAATTAACACAGGACTTTATTAATTCATGTATTTATTCATCTAATAAATTCCTTGATTGCATTATTATGATGCCTAACTACATCAAGCCAGAATCACAATTATTGTGAACTTGAAATTAATATTTGTTCATGTGTAAGCAAGCCACAACTTACAACTAATTTGCATAATTATTTAATTGTATATCAGTTGCTTGATGGTGGGTATGCCCCATGTTAGCCCAAAACAGTTAATTTTACCTATATTGCAACCAAAATTCCAGATCTTTTGCACATCAATAGTAGGAAAAAGTATTGTAATACCTATAACCACATAAAACTGAAAAGTAGCCCTAGCAGGTTTGACTCAGTGGATAGAGAGTCAGCCTGTGGACTGAAAGTTTCCAGGTTTGATTCTGGTTAAGGGCACATGCCTGGGTTGTGGGCTCGATCCCCAATAGGGAGCGTGCAGGAGGCAGCCTATCAGTGATTCTCTCATCATTAATATTTCTATCTCTCTCTCCCTCTCCATTCCTCTCTGAAATAAATAAAAACATATTTAAAAACTGTAAAGTAATTGAACAAGAAATTATTGGTACTTACCTTGAATGCAGAGCTTCAAGAAAAGCAATTTTTGTCCAACTGGGTAGCTCAATGGTTGAGCATCAACCTATGAACCAGAAGCTTACTGTTTGGTTCCTGATCAGGACACATGCCTGAGTTGCAGGCTCAATCCCCAGGAGGGGGCATGCAGGAGGCAGCTGATCAATGATACTTTCTCATCATTGATTTTTTTTATCTCTCTCTCCCTCTCCCTTCTTCTCTGAAATCAATAAAAAAATATTAAAAAAAAGAAAAGCCATTTTAATTTAATGCCCTGGCAGAATAGTTCAGTTGGTTAGAGCATCATCCCAATATACCAAGGTTTCGGGTTTGATCCCTGGTCAGGGCACATACCAATGAGTGCATAAATAAGTGGAACAACAAATCTCTCTAAAAATCAATTTTTAATTTAAATAAAAGAAAAGCAATACTCTGGTTTCTCTTCAGATTGCATAAATCTTTAGCCTTAAAAAAAAAGAAAAGCAATTTTAATTTAAGAAAGATATCACCGTAGTGGGTTGTGTCTGGGAAGTATGACTGGACTGCTGGCGTTGATGGCTCTCTTTCTTTGGAATGTCTAAGTCTAATTCCAAACTTAAACCTTTTTTAAAAAATTTGATTTATAAGTACTTCTAGAATTACATTATTTTGTATTTGAAGAGAGAGCATGAAGGGGTGAGAATTTTCCTGAAGTAACTGGGATTAGAAATTAGAAAGAGAGGATTAGAAATGTTCTGGGCTAGGATTCACTAAGCTTTAAATCATTGAAAAAGAAACAAGCAAACAAAACCTTACCTGAGAATAATGGTACAGCATGTGGACAAACATGCTGATGGAGAAAAGTTGGCAGGGAGCCATGAGGGAATAATGTAAAGTGTGGCCATTTTCTATGATGGTGCAGGCCCAGGGTACTTCTGAAACTCAGAGGCACGCCCCCCTCCCACCACTCCCACACACACACACACACACCTCCTCCCCTCCCCCGCCCCCACCCCTCACCCCACCCAGGGACTCAGCAGTGCTGTGCAGGAGAAAGGTCCCTGCACATCTTTCTGAAGCTTTTGTTTAACTGAAAGATTTAGGGAGGATGTGTTAGGAAACAGAAAACAAAACATTTTCAAAAAACACATAAGACTCTGGGATTTGGAAATGAGCCCCCCAGATAAGTTCCCTCGAGTAGCACAGTTTTAGAAACTGTAGTTGAGGCACTTTCCATGGGAAAAGCCAACTAGAAATCTGAGGGAGAAGGGAGAAGGGAGAAAGACAGGGAGGTAGAAAACAGCAATCTGGGGGCAGAAGGGCAAAGCGAGAATAATTTAAGGATATATGGAAATAATCTTCCTTGTATGTTCTTCCCAAAAGCTAAGACTGTCTAAAGGTGAAACAAGTTTAGACCACTGTCCAGTCAAGTTAAGCCTGGGTAAAGACCATCTCATTTACAAAACACAAGGTAAGTGCCTTTATTTAAAAAGCATTGAAGCTCTGGTCAAGATGGTAACATAGGGAAACGCGGCAATCACCACTCCCCACATCAAAATTACAATTAAAATATAGAACAGCCATCATTCACACCTGAAATCTAGATGAAAGGAAGTCCTACAAATAGGGAAATTAAAGAAGAAGCACATAGAGACTGGTAGGAAAGGTGGAGCTGTGGGGCAGAATCACAGAACCAGCTGGTCCCATACCCATGTGTGGTGGTTTAAAATCGGAGGGATATCTTGGCTGTGGAGGTTTCCCTGAGGAGTGAGGGCTCCCAGCCCCACACTAGCCTAGGGTTCTAGTGCTGGAAAGAGAAACCCCCACAGCCGAGACTGACCAGCATACCCTGAGCGACGGATGAATGATTACTCTGACACACGTTTCTGTGAAAGAGAGGGCTAAGGGACTGCCTGGCTAGAGAAACCAAACAGCCTCATTCACCTGCCTCTTCAGGCTTTTATTATAACAGTAGTTTGGGATAAAGTTTAACTTTTAGATACAATCACCAGGGTAAGCTTTCTTGGGAGGACACAGGTGTCTGCAGTGTCCTTTAGGCATAAAGATTAAGCATTAAATTCCAGAAAACACCTGAGAGCCTGCACATACACAGACTTGTTTGGAAAGATCAGGGAACAATTAGGGACAGTCACCTTCAGCCAACTCCCCTAGGGGATTCCGATAAACAGGGGTGGTTGCCTTCAGCCAACTCCCACAGAAAATTCTTTCAGAATTTCTTCCTTACAAACTTTCCAACCAGGTCCTGTGCTACACCACACCCACAGCTTCTGGCTGTAAAAACTAGCAGGGATTGCGGCTGAGTGACAGGAGGCTGCTGGAGCCACAGGCAGCTCCTCTTAAATGGCCCACACATGGACTCACTCCCCCTGAACTCTAGCACTGGGGCAGGAGCTTGAAAGGAACCTGGGACAATCAGGGAGGAACTAACTTGTCTGGAATCAGGGCGAGAGGTGGACAGGCAGCTTTCTCCCAGACAGAAGTGCTGGCAAAGGCCATTGTTCCTTTGATGAGCCCTCCCTGCCACAGAGCCAACAAACAGTTGACATATCTGAATCCTCATCAGCCTGGTTCACACTTTTCTCCCTTCCCTGGTGATTTCCTGACAACCTGCCCCTCCCTACTTGCAGGTTAAACGAAGCCATTTCCAGTGGCTTTTCCATTCAACAGGCCTCTCTCGTCTCATGCTTCAGACATTCCTAAAATCTCTCAAACAAGCAGCAGCTGGCCTGCTGATTTTGCACCTCCTGGGAGGTTCCAGAGCCAGTGCACTGGGTGGTCAGCTTTGAGCACACCAGATTACTACCCTATCAACTCCACGAGTGACACACTCAAGGGGTGGACACAGTGAGCACCAAAACCCCACTGAAGCAAGTCCTGCTCTTTAGGGGTGTCTTCTGCACAGCAGTGCTTCCACTTAGTCACAGCTGATCCTCACAATTGATTGGTCTTGGAGTCAATCCCTCCTAGTGATGCCAACATCAATCAAGGCTCAACTACAATAGGCACACAGCCCACACAGGGGCACACCTGGAGCACCAGCTCACGTGATTGGGGAAGCTGAGCTACTGGGCCCTACAGGATACCTACTATACAAGATCACTCTACCAAGTCTGGGAGACATAACAGATCTACCTAATGCATAGAAACAAACACAGGGAAGCAGCCAAAATGGGGAGACAAAGACACATGTCACAAATGAAAAATCAGGAGAAATCTCCAGAAAAAGAAGTAAATGAAACAGAGGCAAGAAAACTATCAAATATAGAGTTCAATAAAAAATGGTTATAAGGATGCTCAAGGAACTTACTGAGTACTTCAAGGAGATTAGTGAGAATTTTAACAACATAAAAAAGGACCAGTCAGAAATGAAAAATACACTAACTGAAATAAAGAATGGTTTACATGGAATAAACATTAGAGGATGCCAAGAATCCAATCAAGAATTTGGAATATAAGGAAGCAAAAGACACCCAATCAGAACAGCAGAAAGAAAAAGGAATACAAAAATATGAAGATAGTGTAAGGAGCCTCTGTACAACTTCAAGCAGACCAACATTTGCATCATGAGGGTGCTGGAAGAAGAAGAGAAGGAGCAAAAGAAATTGAAAACCTATTTGAAAAAATGATAGAAAACTTCCCTTACCTGGTGAAAGAAATAGACATACAAGTCCAGGAAGCACAGAGAGTCCCAAACAAGAGGAACCCAAAGAGGCCCACCCCAAGACACATCATAATTAAATGCCAAGGTTAAAGACAAAGAGAGAATCTTAAAAGCATCAAGAGAAAAGCAGTTAGTTACCTTCAAGGGAGCACCCATATAACTGTCAGCTGATTTCTCAATGTAAACTTTGCAGGCCAGAAGGGAGTGGCAAGAAATATTCAAAGTGATGAAAAGCAAGGACCTACCAGTATAACCAACGTTACTCTGCCCAGCAGAGTTATTATTTAGAAGTGTGAAGGTCAGATAAAGAGCTTTCCAGACAAGAAAAAGCTAAAGGAGCTCATCACTACTAAACTAGTATTACATAAAATGTTAAAGGGTCTTTTGGGGATAAAAAAGGAAGCGGAAGAGGAGGAGGAGGAGGAGGAGGAAGAAGAGGGAAAAACATGAACAATAAAATGGCAATAAATACATATATATCAAGAATTGAATCTAAAAATCAAAATAAATGAATAAGCAGAACAGAAACTGACTCATAGATACAGAGAACATTTTGATGGTTGCCAAATGGGAGGGGATTTGGGGGGGTGGGGAAAAAAGAAAAGGGATTTAGAAATACAAATTAGTTATAGCTTATGGACACAGATAATAGACAGGTGAAGGTGTGGAGTGGGAGAGGAGATGGGTGAGGAGGAACAAAGGGAGGAAATTGGGAACATCTGTAATACTCTCAACAATAAAATAAAATTATAAAAAAATCATTTGATAGTTTGAGTGTTAGTCACTTATATGTCTAAGGTTACTTGCTAGAATAGTCTAATTTGTTAAAAGAGTACCAAAAGTCAAACCCTCCAATATGAAACTTTATAATGGCTACTAGGGGCCCAATGCACAAATTTGTGCACCTTGAAAGGAACTGTAGGCCTTGAGGCTGCAGTGGGCACATGGGCGGGTCTCGGCCCATCCTCCACACCCAGCCTCTCCTGCTGTGGGCCCCTGGTCCCTTGTCTGCCGGCAGCCCCGCTCCCCCCCCCCCCCCCCGGTGGATTGTGTGTGCTGGGTTAGGTAACATGCATCTCGTGGATAATGTTTGTTTTTTTTTTTTTTTTCTCTATTATTATCTCTTCTCCTCCAGTGCATAACTACAAAAAAATAGATAGCTTCTCTTCCTTTTTCTCGCACACCCCGCGCCACCACACACCAAGAACAGAATTAATTATATATTTAATTAAAATATTATAATATAAAACAAAATAACTCAGTCATGTATATTTTTTCCTTCTGGTTTGTTTTCTTTTTTCTTTTTCTATAATAATATATAAAATATTTAAAAAGACTAGATTCCCAGCCAGGTGAGCCCGGCATCGGCGGGTCAATGTGATTTTTGATTTATGTTATCTTAAG
>NW_005871073.1:10370171-10408232 GCF_000147115.1 Myotis lucifugus
TTCCCTTCCCGCTCCGGCGCTGTGGGGGTTTCCCCTCCCGCTCCCGGCACTGTGGCGGGTTTCCCTTCCCGCTCCGGGCGCTGTGGGGGTTTCCCCTCCCGCTCCCGGGCGCTGTGGCCGGTTTCCCCTCCCGCTCCCAGGCACTGTGGCGGGTTTCCCCTCCCGCTCCCGGGCGCTGTGGCCGGTTTCCCCTCCAGCTCCCGGGCGCTGTGGCCGGTTTCCCCTCCCGCTCCCAGGCGCTGCCCATTCCCCTCTGAGCCACTGCCCCTCCTTGCAGCCGCTGTGGCTGGGCTTGCCCTCCCACCTCCCACCTCCCACCTCCCACCTCCCACCTCTGTAGCCTTGGCTCCGTTTCTGTCCTCGAGGCCTCTACTTAGCTCCTTTCTGTACCTCTTGGCCTCCATGTTGTCCTCAGTCTTCCCTCACAACTGGTATATGCAAATTAACCGCCATTTTTAGCTTCTATAATTGAAACATTGTATCTTTTGGAGCTGTTGCTTCAGGAGCTCAGAGCCAGGCAGCAGCAGGCCTGGGAACCTTGGCTTCCTCCGTCACTGGAGCAAGCAAGCCTCCTGTTCCGCTTCCAGCTGCCTGGCTGCCGGCCGCCATCTTGGCTGACAGTTAATTTGCATAGGATATGCTGATTAGCCAATGGGAAGGGTAGCGGTCGTACGCCAATTACCATGTTTCTCTTTTATTAGTGTAGATAGATAAAGCTATAGCCAACACATTAAAACTGTCTTCACACACAAAAAGATTTGAAACAATTTACTTCAATTCAGTTTCACAAACATTTTATTGAATACATTCATGTATTTTTGAGAACTTAATACATTTTAAAAATTTAATGAAGCCCACATGATGAATATGAATATGCTCAAAGAATAATTCTATAGAATGAAACATACCTCAACTCTAGCAAAATCAGTTATGAAGTACTAAGAAACGCAATTACTATTCTCAATCTGAATATAATAAAAAAATTTAATATTTCTACAGCACCATGATAAAACTGAGTAAAGAAATAATAATTTACTTTTAAATCTATCTCAACCCATACACCTTTGTTGAAATAATTGAAGGATGCACATGTAAGCTATCAAAACTCTTAAAATAAAAGTATGCTTGAATATCCCACCTTGAGAACAATGCATAATAAAAATGTACAAGAGTCACCAGTAACTATAGTATTTTCAAAACATTTGCCTTTATCGAAAGGATTTTCTTTTAAAAATTAAAAAAAAAATTAATTTCAGAAAGGAAGGAAGAGGAAGAGATAGGTAGAAACATTAATTATGAGAGAGAATCATTGTTCGGCTGCCTTCTGAACGCCCCCTGTTGGGGATTGAGGCTGTAACCAAGGCATATGCCTTGACCAGGAATGGAACCGTGACCTCCTGGTTCATGGTTCCACACTCAACCACTGAGCCACACCAGCCGGGCATCCATTTATACATTTTGTAGTCTTCAATTAAATGATAGGACATCTAAAAAACAAATAAACTCTATTATACATCTAATACCCAGCTTGAGCAAAACTTACTTTGAAGCCGTGTGTTTTGTAGATACAACCAAAAACCTCATAAAAAAATTAAAACTTCATTTTGAGGTTCTAGCCAGTGAACATCTGCTCACTGTGGGCCTACAAGATTTCTACTTACATGACCTGGAAGACCTGTAGGCTTGAAGAGAGATTCATCCATAGTCAATATAATGGAAAACTCAGAGACTTAAACACTTTTCTTTTAAAATAAAAATGTTGGTGTGTTTTTTTTAAATTGATTTGAGAGAGAGAGAAAGGGAAAGGGATAGAGAGATAGAAACATGGATGAGAATCATTGATAGGCTGCCTCCTCCATGCCCCCTATCCGTGATTGAGCCAGCAACCTGGGCATGTGCCCTGATCAGGAATCAAACCAGTGACCTCTTGGTTCATAGGTAGATGCTCAGCCATTGAGCCACCCCAGCTGGGCTGGGAGTGATATCTTTTAAAGTTTGGTTTTTCCTTATTCACTTTTAACAACTTTATTGAGATGTAATTGACATTCAATAATACGCACAAGTTAAATTGTTCAATTTAATATGTTTTGACATATTAAAAACCTATGAAATAATCATTATAATCAAGGTAACAAACATATTCATCACGCTCAAAAGGAATTTCCTTTATAATCTCCCCCACCTCCACCCCCAGTCCACCACTGATCTTTCTACCACTCTCTATCAGTTTGCATTTTCTATAATTTTATGTAACTCATACAACATATACTTATTTTTGGTCTGGTTTTTTTTTAAATCAGCTTAATTATTTGGGGATTCATTCATATTACTGTGTGTTTAAATAGTTCATTCTTTTTTATTCCAAACTAGTAGTTCATTATATAAATATACCATAGATGTTTACCCATTCACTTGTTGATGGGCTTTTGGATTGTTTTCAGCGTAAGACTATTACAAATAGATTTTCTGTGAACATTCATACACAAGTCTTTGTTTGGACATATGCTTTCAGTTGTCTTGATAAGTACCTAGGAGTGTAGTAATTTGATTATATGACAGGTTTATGCTTAACTTTTTAAGAAACTGTCAAAGTATTTTCCCAAGTGGTTGTACCATTTTACACCCCCACTATCAGTGTATGAGGGTTCCAGTTTTTCCACAGAATCGTTAGTCTTTTAAATCTAACCTTTCTAAAAGGTGTGTGGTGATATCTCATTTGCATCTACCTAATGACTAAAAGGTGTTGAGCGTCAAGTTATTAGATATATAAATGTTTAGGATTATCACATCCTCTTGATGTATTGGTAATATCCTTTATTCTGAAGTCTACTTTGTCTAATATTACTATAGCCATCTAGCTTTCTTTTGGTTAGTGTTAGCATGGTATATCTTTTTTTAATCCTTTGACTTCCTACCGGTTTGTGTCTTATATTTAACATGCATTCTTATAGATCTTGCTTTTAAAAACTCCAATCTGGTAATCTCTGTCTTTGAGACATTTAGAACATTTAGATTTAATGTGCTTATTGATATGATTAGTTCTTTCCCTTTTTATTGAATTTATTAGGGTGACACTGATTAACAAAATTATACAGGCTTCAGGCGCACAATTCCACAACACATCATCTGTACACTGTATTGTGCATTCACCACCCCAAGTCAATTCTCTGTCCATCACCATTTATCCCCACTATACCCTCCGTCACCTCCCACCACCCCCTCCCCCAGCAATCACCACACTGTTGTCCATGTCCATGAGTTTTTGCTCAACGCCCCCCTCAGGACCACCACCTCACCCCCGGTCTTTTGTTCTGTCTCTCAGGGATTAAAGAATGTCCTTTGTGCTCTCATGTCCAATTTTTGAAAAACTATAATTTCATATATTCGGCCTGTTTGGGTTGCTTTAGGTGAGAGAGCTGAAGTGCAGTACTAATTGCTCCATCTTGGCCACAGCAGAAGTTTCTCTAAAGTGTGTTTTTAAAAATTCACTATGAGATATGACTTTTTAAAAACAAATGCATCTAAACTTTAATGTCTTTAGAACATGAGTGTCATTTCTGTTGATCCTTCATTTCTTTACCAGTATTAGACTCCTAGGCTATGTCTTTCTGCAGACTGCCTAAATACAGTACCATTTCAGATGGCAGAGGCCTTGTTTCCCCCTAAAAGCACATTATATTTCATTTTAGTGTAGGCAGTTCTAACTTTATTTAACAGATGCATAATGCCAGATGTGATCAGAAGCATTATATAAAAATATTGCGATCCTTTACTTCTTAAAAGAATAATGTCTACACTGTTATGTCTCTCTATATATAAACTGTGTTTATGTAAAACATTAAAGTTTTGCAAAGTGCCGGGCTCTGAGGAGGTAGCTGTGAAAAAGACAAGTCCCTCCTCTCACAGGTTTGCATTCTGGTTGGAGAGACACTCAAATACAGAAAAGTACATACCTGCCTCCAGTTAAGGACGTGCCTGTTTAAAACGAGGAGCCTTGAAGCGTGCCCCAAAGGTCGTCAAATAGGAATATTCCTCATCAAATGACTTTCTCTTTCCAGACAAAGTCATTTTAGGGGGTTTCTTAGAGAAAGGTATATTTAGCTAAATCAGTTCATGAAGGGAATGGACATTTTTTAAATTCTCAGCGGAGACTCTAGCTGGCCTTGCCCCCTATGCGTGTCTAGAAATCCACGTTACAGACAATTCCACAGGTCCTGGGCAGAATTAAATTTCACCCGGTAATGCCACGGAGCTGCTAACAGAATGCCTCTCATCTCGAAAGGCAGTTACTATGGCCATGACCTGCTTCCTGTGTAGTCGACTCGCTTTCGGGACTTATTGGAGCTCTAACTATGGTATTTTGGGTCTCCTTCAGACACACCGACAGCTGTCCACCTGCTCTGGCCTGACTTGGATCTGTTGGCTAAAACACAGTCATATGCTTTTTCATCATCACGTTTTGCTTACTGACCCTATAGCGGTTCTTCAACTGGGAATCACAAGTCCCGGCTCTTCTCAAGGCCTCGCTGTCTCAGCAGCAGTGCCTGGTCCTCCGTTGCCATCTCGTGGCCATGGGCCACTCACGCTTTACCTGCCATTTTAGGTCATAGCGGTGCCCTTCTAAGCAGTAGTGGTTTTAAGAAGTCCGATATTTATTCCAATGAGGAAACCTTTGCTGTGATAGTTTCGGAACTCCTCTTTTGGGATTACCTTCAGAGCCTGTGTCATATTCCTCTAAGTAATGTGGTGTAATGGTTAAGGGTGTGGCTTCTGGAGTCAGTGGTTTGGATTTAAATCCCAAAGCCACAATTTATTCTTTCACCAGATCAAATTACTCTACCACCCTGTGCCTTTTCTTTTCTTTTTATCTAGTTTGAAAGGAGAGAGGAGGAAATGGGGGGGGGGTGGCGAGTAAAAGATAAAGGTAAGCACCACACAGGGTGCTATGAAGGTAAAATGGGTTTAGACATGTAAAGTTCTAAGAACAGCAAGCACATCATGAACCCACAATAGGCATTAACCACTGAGTCTGAGATCTTGGCCAAGTTACTTAGCCTCCCTGAGCCTCCTCTGACTCGTTCCTGAAGGAGGATTAATGTTTACCCACCTTGAGTTGTGAGGATTGAATGAAATGGTTCATGAGCACACAGTTTCGTGCCTGGCATGTGGTAAGCCTTCGATAATTGTTAGCGGCTATTGATTTTACTCTCCTCGGTGATGGAAAATCCATGACCCATAAGGATGGCGTTGAATTTAATAAACTGGCCATTTATTTCAGTCAAGTTTGAGTAAACAAAGTTGATGATAACCTTTTTCTTTGACCACCTCCTCTTTGGCTCTACCACATTAAACACGACCGACGAAGCCCCTTTCCTTGGCTTTTCTGATATTTCCTCAGTGTCTCTCCTCTCTCTTCTTTCCTGCTTCCTTTTACCCCGCTGCCCCATCATTGAACATACCTCGAAATCTAACGTCAGTTGTGTGCTTTCTCATCGCACTCTCCTTTGGGGATGTGGTCTACACTCTTACCTCTGCCAAGAAGCCTCCCCCTCCTTTCTCTCCTTCTCCTGGGTTTGAACCCAACCTTTCCCTCAAAGTCAGTCTGCCCAGAACAGAATTTGCATTCCCCCCCCCAGACTCTTTCCTCAGGCCCCCCATGTCCATTCTCTCACTCAGGATAATTAAGTTGTCCTTCGCAATGCATCTCACACATGCCTCTTCCCTTGCATTACTAGTAGTGCCCCCTGAATCAGTCTCTTGTGTTCCCTTGTGAGATCAGAAGGCTCCAAATTTTCCATCTTCAACCCCCTCAGGAAACTGTTTTGAGCGCATACTCCCAATGAACATGTGTTTATTTACAAATTATATAGGTGCTCTACTCTACGAACAGAGACTTTTCCCCCCAATTTGTATGCCAGCTTTATTAGGTTTGGTCTCTAACCCCGTTACAGCCTGTTTTACTTTAAGCACGGCTTACATTCTTTATATAATTTTTTTTTTCAATTACAGTTTGCATTCAATATTATTTTGTATTGGTTTCAGGTGTACAGCATAACATAGTGGCTAGACAATCATACTTTACAAAGTGTTCTCTGTGACATTTCCTGAACCCAAGTGGCACCATCATTATTCCAATAATATTGATTATATTCTCTATGCTATACTTCACATCCCCATGACTATTTTGCAACTACCAGTCTGTACTTCTCAATCCCTTTATGTTGTTCACCCAGTACCCTCAACCCGCTTCCCCTCTGGCAACCATCAGTCTGTTACCTGTGTCTATGAGTCCGTTTCTGTTTTGTTTGTTCCTTTATATTGTTTTTTAGATTCCACATATAAGTGAGATCCTACTAATGTACTTATGTATATTATTTAAAAAGAGAAAAACAGACGTTGAAATAAGAGTGAAGAACTTGAAATAAATATTTTAATGACTTTAATTTTCTATACTAAATGGATACACAATGCCAGTTTGCTCTTGCTAAATATATTATGAGTACCTTTAGGTAAGAACAATGCGTTTGAATGTGCCTAGCTATTTCTGAATGTTGACTGACACTTTGTAACACAGCTATTTAAAGATCTGGATCCATGGTTGGCTTAACTTGGATACTTGTTTTTGATGTCTTAGCTAATGGAAAAAGGGGCCCCTCAAAACACGTAGATCCCAAACAATGGAAGTGTTGGTTACCTAAGTCATGATAATTATTTTTTACTTTTGTTCAGAATTATGCTAAAGATTTTTTGAAATGCAATATATATTTTTAGTATAGCTGGTGTTTTCTTCTCCTATTTTAGTTTTCATTTATGTGTTTGTTGGTTGGTTTTTATGTTCGTTTTTTGTTTTCCCATGGGTGATATAACCCAGGAGTTATATTGAGGAGATGTGGTGAGGAGGGTTTTGTGAGCACATTTTCTCTGCCACCTTTTCCTCAAATTTAACATCACATTTCTTAAAAACTAATAAGTGACCTGGAAAAGTGTCCAAGATATATCTTTAAGAGAATAGACAAGTAGGATACAACACTTAACATACCCAATTTAAATATAAATATATATATATACATACACACACACACACACACACACACACACACACACAAAAGAAACTAGAAAAAAATACATGAGTATTTTAATAGTGGTTATTTCTGGTAGGTATGAAAATGGATACGTTTTGTAATTTTCCTCATGCTTTTCTCTGTTTTCCAAAGCTTCACTAAGTAACATTTATTAATTTTAGATCATAAAAATGTATTTGTTTTAAAAGAAAATGACATCAGATACTTTTAAAAAGAAAGAAGTTTCAGATGACATTTGAATTTCAGCCCCCAGATTAGCTCTGCTGTTACTGTTTGCATGTATAGTTGTAGCCATAATACAGTGCAGTCATTGATATTCATAAATAATAAATCCAGGCTAATCAGAAAACAAACACTGTCATATATGCTGTGCTTATGACAAACAAGTAATACATTCTAGATGGATTTATTTTTTAGAAGTTAAAAGAATTTCCACACTTGAAAAACTAATCTTGAATTGCTTGAAAAACTTCCGTTTGATGCCAACTGAATAGAAATGACAGGAGTTTCTCATTAGAAAAGCTTATCGAGCACATCAAGGGTGATATAACCGAGGGGATATGTTGTGTCCAATTTTTACTATAAATAATTTTGCAATGGTGGAAATACATAGAAGTGGTTTATATATATTTATTTTTTTATTTTTATTTCAGAGAGGAAGGGAGAGATAGAAACATCAATGATGAGAACAAATCATTGATCGGCTGCCTCCTGCACACCCCCAACTGGGAATCGAGCCCGCAACCTGGGAATGTGCCCTTTACCAGAATCAAACCCGGGACCCTTCAGTCTGCAGGCCGACGCTCTATCCACTGAGCCAAACTGGCTAGGCGAAATGGTTTTCAAATGTGCCATGAACCCTTTCAGAGCCCCTGCCAAAGTAGGCAGGTGGGTCTCCCCATTACCACCCGGGTAATACGTCAAAGAGCAATGCAGCTTCCACCGGTTTTGCATACAGGGGTCTTACATAAGCTTTGTTTTGAAAAAAGGAAAAAAGCATCCCACTGCCAAACTAGAGGTCTAAAACTGCTGGGATTTCCACTCATCCCACCCTGGAGGTTAGGGGGCAGATGTGTAAGACAATAGACAGAAAATATAAACTACTGCCGAAACCGGTTTGGCTCAGTGGATAGAGCGTCAGCCTGTGGACTGAAAGGTCCTGGGTTCGATTCCGGCAAGGGCATGTGCCTGGGTTGTGGGCACATCCCCAGTAGGGAATGTGTGGGAGGCAGCTGATTGATGTTTCTCTCTCATCGATGTTTCTAACTCTCTATCTCTCTCCCTTCCTCTCTGTAAAAAATCAATAAAATATATTAAAATATATATATATATAAACTACCTATATTTTTAAAGATCATTCACTATAAATATGTGCTTCTTCTCTCCATACTCCTTTGAAAGAGAAAGTGTTAGTTCAGAACATAGTCGTAAATACTGAAGAAATGAACCCGTACCACAACCTGGAAAGTGGGTTGGCCAATCTCCTCCGGCCGATAGAGGACTTCTGCACAAAGTTCTTTGTGGGAACAGAGGTGAGTTGGAATTATCTGTTTTTAAAATGAATATTTCTAATGACATTGAAATATGTGATAACCCCTATTGTTTGTGTTTGCTGTATGAAAGCTTACAATATTTATACCTTTTATATTTTAAAATGCTTATTTGCACTTAAAATTGTTAACCTTCATTGTTTACCTCATAGATTCATATTTAAAGTGTTCCTGAACAAACATGGAAAAAATCTATAAAATTAAACATGACCCTTTTCACCAGTAATGTATTGATTAACCTGCAAATTTTATCAAACACCTATATGCCATATGGAAGAAACCATGCTAAGTGTTAAAGATTTACTAAGAAAATATATTGTTTTGTTAGGTCAGCATCATCTACTAGGAAAGATAGTAAAAAAAAAACAACTCACTCAATTCAAATGATCAATAACACCTGGATATAATGATAATGGCTGCCATTTTTAGTATCTACTATAGTAAATAAAGCAGGCTCACATTTTTTGGACATTTTCTATAGAGCAGGGTCTGGGCCAGTTATTTTCCAAATTATATCTCATTTAATCTTAATAATCTTATAAGGGTGATACTATTATTCCCATTTTACAGATGAAGAAATGAAGCTCAGAACTTCATCTCACAATCACACAGAAGCAGAGATGTCTATTCATTCATGACTCTATTCTCCTGAAATAAAGTGTTTTTCTCCCAGGCCATACCACTGTGGGAAGATGCCATCACTCAGTCTCACTGAATGCAATTTGTGTTTGCACTTTAGTAGGATGAGGGATTAGTCAGTTCCTCCAGATCGGGAGAATGGACTGCCTGCCAGGCACTGTGCTAGGCCCTGGATCAGAAATGAATCCATAGGACAGTCCCTGTCCTCAGGGTGCTCGGTGCCTAGTTAAGGAGCAGGCACATTGACAGCACGCCTACCCCCGTTCAGAGGCTAAAGGGCCAGGAAGGAGGAGGTTGGGAGAGGTGGTCTGTGAGCTGGCTGGACAGTGGAGGTTTCAGAGGCACCTGAAAGATCAGGGTGAGATACAAGGACCAGAAGGAACAGCCTGGACAGTATTTTGGAGTTATGAGAGTCTAGGGTCTGTCTGGGGATAGTGGAATGGTTTGGTGCAAGAAGGAAAGCTATGCCTAGAATGCTAGGTTGGGGTCCAACCAAAGGGCCTTTTCTGCCAAGGTAGGGAATTTGAATTTAAGTTGGTAAGCAACGGAGCACTACTGAATAGATATATGTTTTGTAACCTGGGTTTCCACCAAATTTTTTAGAAAAATATTTTTAATTCTGAAAAAATATATAACAAACTTTACCATCTTAGCCATTTTTAAACATACACCTCAGTGGTAGTAGGTACATTTATACCACTAGCAACATCAGCACCATTCATCTCAAGAAGTTTCTCATCATCTCAAACGGAAATGCTGTACCCATTCAAGCCATAGCTCATCATTTCCTCATGCCCACTCCCATGGCAACCACCATTGTACTTTCGGGCTTATGAATTTGACTATTCTAGCTACCTTGCATAAACGGAATCATATAATTTTTGTCCCTGTGAACACCAAAATGTTAAAGCCGGGCAATGACAGCTTTAGAAAGATAAATAATGCAAGATCTTAAAACAGAAATTAAAGCAGCCCTGGCCTGGTAAGCTCATTGGGTTAGAGCATCATTCCGATATGCCAAAGTTGCAGGTTTGATCCCCAGTCAGGACATAAATAAGTGGAATAACAAATTCTCTCTTTCTCTCTCTCTCTCTCTCTCTCTCTCTCTCTCTCTCTCTCTCTCAAATCAGTAACTGAAATTTTTAAAAAGAGAGATTAAAACATAACACCATTTGCTTAAACTCTTCAGTGATGACTCCGTGAAACGTGAATAAAATCTGAACACCTCACCCTGTAGCCTCTAAGATTCTGTATGATTTGCCTCCTTCCTGTCTCTCCATCCCCGTCTGCACCAATCTCCCTCACTCAGGCTTTTCGTTCATTCTTCTTGTACACTAGACTCCTGCCTACCTAGCCCTTGGTTTGGAATTAACTTCCATCATCATTCAACAGATATTATTGAGCATTTACTATATGCCCGGCACTGTTCTTGGCCCAGGAGAGAGAGCAGTGAATAAAATAGACAAAATCCCCTGCCCTCATGAGGCCGCTGACATTCCAGTAGAATGACCTTCTCCAACCCTTGGCGGGGCTAATCCTGCTCTGGGGCCTGGGCTGGCTGGTGCAGGGCTGAAGCAGGAAGGAGTGGTGCCCTGGAGGCAGAGAGATCAGACTGGGGGGAACTTCAGGAGGGGCCAATCCAGAGACAAAGAGGGCTTGACCGAGGTGCCAAGAGTATCAACACGGAGGTTGAAGGAATGGAATGATCAGAACGAGGTAATGGGATGGAGAAAGATGTGAGGGTTTCCAACTCTGTGGCTGCTGATGTAATGGGCACTCGACACAAAAGTATTGACCTGATTCAAACTATTCTGCTTTGACTTGGTTTAATTTCAGTGCTGCATGTAGCAGCTATGAGACCCAGGAGATATCAGTAACTCTCTTACGGGATTTGGTGAGGGCTGCCATCACATACATAAAGCTCCTAGCATTTCTGGCAATCACTGGGTGCTCAGTGAATGGTAACTATGAGGGGGCGTGCCACAGGCCGTGGGCCAGACATGTACAGTCTGTCTGTGCCCTTAGACTGTGACCGTGAATGGAGGGAGCACCTGTCCTCTGACTCTGCATTTCCAGCACCAAACACAGGCCTCTGTTAAATGAATTAACATGGATGAGTAAAGGGCAGATGAGTAAATGAGTGGGCCCTGGCCCCAGTCAAATATCCTTCACTTTGCATAAATCAAGTGTTTTCCCATCTCCCCTCCCTCGCCTACGCATCCCATTCCATCTTCTCCTCCGAATCCTCTCAACTTCTATTTTTATACAAGCTTCTCTGTGTTTTTCTCTTATTATCCCTGTGTGGGGGGAGGATTGAAATTAGGAAACTGCATTTGAGTAAGTCATTAAATTTCTCCGAGTCTCGGTTATCGCATCTATAAGACGAAATTTGGAGGGACTGAATTTTTTCCTCTAAACTGCTCCCACCTCTGCCACTCGCTGGTTCTGTCCTTCCCATCTGTGCGGCCGTTTCTGCCTCTTCTCTACGCCTTCCCTCCCCGGAAAATGGTCATAGGTGGAACTGGAGTATATATTACTTATTATGTCATTTGGGTGGAACTTAGGTTCCGGTTCCCAACTTTAAATGGTAATGAGTACCATGTTATGAATTCTTTTTTCCTCTTTCACTCTTATCCCGCAAATGTTTGCTCAGTACTGCTGTGCAACATGCTGAGAATAAATCACTAAGTTGGACAAGACCCCTCTCTCCCCGGAGCTTCCAGTCCATCGGGACAATTTCCTGTTGAAAACAAACGCTTTGGAAACCCAGCAGTTGAGGCTTGTGTACATAGATGATCTCCATAATAGATGATTCTCCACGTCACTGTGTGTAGATAAAAACTCATCAAACTCATTTTTTGTTGTTGTTGTTTGAGATAAACTCAAGTAATCATTTTGAGCCTTTTCCCACCGTTGTACCAAATTTTCCCTTGATTAAATTCACCGGTTGCTCTGTGTTTGTTACAATCAGTCTTAGCACATGAATAAGAGAGGGGTTTGTCCCTTAAGTGGCCATTGTACTCACCAGGAATCTGTGATATTTTTAGGAAGGTGAAGTGTTATACTCAGATTGGAAAATGGAAAGAGACCCTGAAACTGGCCGATTGATGAGTAAGTTTGGATGAGTGTTCCATCATTAATAGGCTGTGCCTTTTTGAACAAAGTACTGATAACCCCGGCTTTGCTAATGGGAGGGAGGGCCCCTGAGGGTCTGACTCTACACGTGTTACTCAGAGTGAGGGCCTCAGACCAGGCAGGGCCTCAACTGAGAGCGTGTTGGAAACACAGAACCCTGGATCCTGCCCCTGAATCTGTGGATTTTAATAAAATTCACCAGGTGATTTGTTTTCACACCAACACTTGAGAGCACAATTTTTAAAAATAATCACACTGTTTCAATCATTCAACAACCTGGTAGTTCATCTAGGTAAGAAATCTGAGTCAGTGTGAGGTTATAAGCTAAATTTATGATGCTTTTGAAGCCCTCGGGAACATATGGGAGAAGTACCTGCAGGACCCTCCTTTGGGGTCGGGGATTTGGGGCAGCTGAGCAGAGAGAGGTATGAGGGTCACACTCCGGTGTGAGCAGGAATCAGTCAAGATTCAGGCTCCTCAACAAGCAAAGCTCCCTGTCAAAGCTCAGAGCCTTGGGGTTGCCTACAATGACAACTACTTTACTTTAAAGCTTTGGGATCTTCAAGGCATAAGAATATATTTGAACCACAGTTCAACCCATGGAACAACGGTAAGCACAGGAAGAGGCAGCTCCTGGGAAAGAGGCAGCTCCTGGGACTGCTGGAACACCGCACAGCAGTGAGGTGGAGCAGCCGGGCTAGGTTTGCCCAAGGGAAGCTGGCCAGCCCGTGAGTGTTTGGACAAATGGCCACATGAGTGACTGACAGGGTTGGAGGTCAGAGCCACAGCCCGCAGGGAACAGCAGCTGGGGCTCGATCTTCACTCCTTTCACTTCTATCAATTGAGTTGGGTTCCCAGACCAGCGGCTGCCTCAGACCTGGGAAGGCCTGCTTTGTCAGCATTGCCTCCAGGTAGCTATTTTAATCTGGAAACAAAAGCATTCCTGCTTTTCTAATATAGCGTCCCCTGACTAGAAACCCAAATGTGTGTTATTGATAGGAGTGGGGCATTGAGAGAGGATTTGTGACCCAAGGGAGGGTCCACCGAATGAATTTATTCCCGATTCTGTGATTTGAAGTTGAATTAAAAATGATATATTGGATACGATGAATTACAATCAGCTACTTTTATGTTTATTCATGTTTCTATTTATTCAATAATTTGTCAGTGTTCACTGTGCACATACTGCATGCCAGGCACCGTGTAACATGGCAGCATCTCCACCACACCCTGGGACACAAGCTTGATGCCATGACTTGGTAACACACCGGTGGACACTGGTTCCTCCTGATCTCAGGGATTTTCTGGAGGCCTCACCTCCTGCTTCCTAAACTGCTTCTGAGGAGGCCCATGACAAGCAGGTTTCGTTGTTTTTTAAATATATTGTTTTTCTAAGAGAGAGGGAGGAAGGGAGAGAAAAAACATCGATCAGCTGCCTCTTGAACACCCCCTACCGGGGATGGAGCCCGAAACCCAGGCATGTGCCCTGACCCAGAATCAACCGGCAACCTTCTGATGCCTGGGATGATGCCCAACCCACTGAGCCACATCGCCCAGAGCTGGTTTAGTTAAATTTTTTATGAACTTTATTCCATTTATAGAATAATCAATGACAATAAGTTTAAAAACCAAGAGCTTTCTGTTTGAACCTCCCTGATGTTTGTTTGTTCTTTCTTTCTTACTCATTTATTCATCAAATGAAAGTGCCAGGCACTGGTGATATAAAGATGAACAAGATACGATCCTCCCCTCGAGGAGTCCCATGATCTGTTGGAAAGGTTAAACACATAAACAAATGACTGTTTCTCTTGGGCTCTTAAGAAAAGGCCCCACTGAAGAGAGACACAGGTGAGCAGGGTCCTGGAGGGTGCAATGCAGTTTTCCAAATGGAGAAGGCGGAGAAAGACCAGGGGACAATGAGGAAACAGGGACATCTCAAGGCCAAACCAAAGCAATAGAAAGGGCAACCGCAGCAGAAGAGGCGCAGGAGGGACAGTTAGGCCAAGAGACATGAGTGCCCTCCTAAGAGCTTTGGGCTTTACCCTAGAGCAGGGGTGGGCAAACTTTTTGACTCGAGGGCCACAATGGGTTCTTAAACTGGACCGGAGGGCCAGAACAAAAGCATGGATGGAGTGTTTGTGTGAACTAATATAAATTCAAAGTAGACATCATTACATAAAAGGGTACGGTCTCTTTTTTTTTAGTTTTATTCATTTCAAACGGGCCGGATCTGGCCCGCGGGCCGTAGTTTGCCCACGGCTGCCCTAGAGTCACTGTATAATGAGAAGATCACTGGCAGGAGAACAGGGGCTGGATTCATTTATTGACGAGACTTGCCATGGCCCTCCCTGGGGCTTGTGGGTGTGGGCAGCAGGAAGTGGGATACATCCAGCTCTGAGGACAGGCCTGGGGGAAAGGGAACCCAAGCATTGGCACAGTGAACACACCGGAGTGGCAGAAAGCCCAGGGCCTGGGCAGAGACCACAGGGAAGTCTTGATCTTTAAGTCCAAACCTGCTCCTCCACTGGTCTTCCCAGTTTCCGTAAATAGAAACTCCACGGAGCCAGCGCTTTACCAGAAACCTGGCTGTTATTCTCAGCACGTCATCTCTCTCACCCCTCCTACCCAAGCCATCGCCAAGCCCTGTCAAGTTCAGCTTGCAAATATGTCTTCATTATCCACTCTTCCCCATTGGACCTTCATCTAAGTCAGCATTCACTCTCACTAGAACTACCACCTAACCCCCTCTGGTGTTCCCTCTTTGCTTTTACCTGCTGCCAATCTCTCTCCCCACAGCAGACAATCTTCTGGAAATTTCACTCAGATTGCCTTCTAGGCCTGAAGCACTCATTAAAACATGTTACACGGGGAATAGAACCTGAACACCTTTCCTGCAAGGCCCTGCATGGTCTGTAAACTCCTGGTCCCCGTTGGTTTTGTATGTCTCACACTGGGATTACCAGACTCAATCTTACTGCCCTCTACAAATTTAAAAAGAGCCCGGCTGGTGTGGCTAAGTGGTTGAGCAACGACCTATGAACCAGGAGGTCACAGTTCAATTCTGGGTCAGGACACACGCCCGGGTTGCAGGCTCCATCCCCAGTAGGGGGTGTGGAGGAGATTGGCTGCCATTCATTCTCATCATTGATCTCTCTCTCTCTCTCTCTCTCTCTCTCTCTCTCTCTCTCTCCTCGTCTCTCCCCCTCTCCCTTCCTCTCTGAAATCAATAAAAATGTTTATTTTATTTAAAAAATAAAAGTAAAATATAGTACCTGGTACATATAGGCAATGCACAAATATTGGTTGACAAATTGAATGAATTAATGAGTGAATAAATGAGTAAGAACATGAAGCATTCCTCTGAAAAGTGGCCTTGATGGGAAATTCCATGGACGTTTTATAAAAAGAGGAGGAGCTATTCCTTGATTCATTCACCCCAACTGACCTCTGGTTCTTTACTCTTGGATCTCATTAATCAAGACCTGTCTGTCCAGTAGAAGTCACTTCATTCTTTATTGCAGAAATATGTACAGTGTTATTAAAGATGGAATGGCCTTTCCCACCCCAACAGCAAAGAAGCCCCTGAGCCTCAACACCGTCCATGATGGTGCCATCCACACTATCCAGAGGTCCCCCTTTTACAGTGACATCATCCTCACCGTTGGGGGATGGAACCTGGCCATCTGGAAGGAAGGTCTCCTGGTAAGTTGCTTGCAACATGGAGAAATGGGTGTGTGATCCTTTGTGATTGAGAAAAACAATAGGAACAACAGACTGTTCTGACATAACAGTGCCTTTGGGGAACTTTTTAGAAAAATTGAAACAGATGGCCTGGCTCCAGCTTGGAGGCAGAACTGCTATAAGCCCTTTGAAAACCCAACCATTTGCTTTTCTTTCCTGAGGGAAGGAAACATTTACAAGTCACTTGTTCTCTGAAAGCTAACATTCTTTTCTTTTATATATACACTAGAGCAGTGATGGTGAACCTTTTGAGCTCTGCGTGTCAAAATTTGGAAAAACCCTAACTTAACTCTGGTGCCGTGTCACATATAGAAATATTCATAATTTTTTTTTTTTGATATTTGCAACCATAGTAAAAAAAATATTTATATTTTTGATATTTATTTTATATATTTAAATGCCATTTAACAAAGAAAAATCAACCAAAAAATATGTATAAATTGAACAAAAACAGAAAAACAATGTACATTTAGGAAAAAATAATAAAAACAATGATAATTAAATGGTATGAAAACTAGAAATTAGTGACTTTTTTGGTGCTGAAGTTTGTCTGCTAATTCTTCGATTGCAGGTTCGTACTTGGTGTACTTCAAGGCCAAGCAAGCGCCACTAACTTCATCTGTTAGTCTGTTTCTTTTGTTCGTTTTAATATTATTTAAAGCTGAGAACAAAGTCTCACAAAAATATGTTGATGAAAAAATTGTTAGCAAAGCCATTGCTAGATTATTTATGTCCTAAAAGTGTCAGGTACTCTGTTCCAACCACTCAAAATTTCTTGTTCGTAGTTGCACTCTTCTTCATTATTCAAACGATTTCGTTCCAGATTTTCAAGTTTCGACCTTAAGTCGACAAACACATGAGTCCAAATGCTACCTTGAAAATCTGCAAGTTGCATCTCTAAATCGTCAATTTGCATCCATTGGAAATCCTTTAATTCCAAAGTACTGTAAACAACTACATCCGGATACTTAATTATTTTAATGGTCTGTTCTAGGCTTCTAAATTGGTTGAATCTTTCACTGAACTGTTCAAATAACAAGTTTATTATATTCTGGTACATAAGTATGGACTCCACTACACTCGTTGTAGTGGCCTTCTCAAAATACATTTTTATCCGAGGAAAATACTTAAAAGTTTTAGTTTCAATATCTTGCTTGAAAATTTTAAGTTTACTTTCAAAAGATTTGATGTACCCAAACATAACATCAATACTTTTGCCAAAACCTTGTAATTTTAAGTTCAGTTCATTCATATGAATAGAGAGACCTGTAAAAAACATCAAATTGCTGACCCACTTGTGATCATTGATCTGAGGAAAGTTTGCCAGATCCTTATTCTCAATAAATACCATAATTTCTTCAAAGCACTCCACAAATCACTCAAGTACTTTACCTCAACTCAGCCATCTCACATTATTGAACATCAGGAGTCCACTGTAGGTTGAATCAACTTCCTGTAAAAGTGCAGAAAATTCTCGCTTGTGAAGGGGTTGAGAAGCTATAAAATTCACAATTTTTGTTACAACTGACATTAAATCATTCAATTCTGAGAATCCCGATTTGGCACACACCTCCTGATGGATAATGCAATGAAAAGGTACAAGTGGATGTCTAATAGCTTCCAGAAACAATTTCAGGAATCCCACATTTTTTCCCACCATATTTGGTGCCCCATCTGTTGTGACTGACACAATTTTAGAGATATCAATGTTTAGGTCACTGAATGTTTTTATAACAACCTTACATATTTCGTTTCCTGATGTACTTATTGGCACTGATTCTAACTTTATCAACTCTTCTCTCATTGTGAGACCATCAGAATATCTAGCATTTGATGTGACATCAGTAGTTTCATCAAGAGAAATCAAAAAATATTTACAACTATTTGTCTTTTTTTGTTGTTGTACATTTTTGTTAAGATCTATTATTCTGTCTTTAATAGTATTTCTACTGAGTGGTAACTCAGAAATTCTTTTAATAATATCATCTTTATTTTTCATATCGTGAAATAAAGCTGGTGCACATCTTAGAAATGTTTCCTTATGGAACTGGAGAGCATTATGCTAAGTGAAACAAGCCAGTCAATGAAGGAAAAATACCACATGATCTCACTCATTCATGGATAATAAAGACCATTACAAACTTTTGAACAATAATAGATACAGAGGCAGAGCTGCCTCAAACTGATTGCCAAACTGCAGTGGGAAGGCCAGAGAGAGTTGGGGGGCAGGAGGGAGGGGAGTAAGAGATCAACCGAAGGACTTGTATGCATGCATATAAGCATAACTAATGGACATAAGACACTGAGGGGTAAGGGAGGGTAGGGGTGTGTCAAGGGCGGGGGGGAAAAAAAAGGACACTTATGTAATACCCTTTGTAATACTTTAAGCGAAAAATAAAAAAATATTAAAAAAAAAAAAAAAAAGAAATGTTTCCTTAATAAATTCTCCATCACTGAGGGCTTTTCCATGCTGTGCTATGGAGTGAGCAATACAGTAACTTGCTGATGTTAAATTTGTAGAGCATCTTACAAATTTAATGATGGAATTTGATTGACTTTTATAGAGATGTAGCTGCCTAGAAATGTATTCCTTCCTTTCATCGATACTTTTTTTTAAGAGCTGACAATGATTAGTTTCAAAATGTCTCTTTACATTCCATGTTCTGCTTACTACCGTTTCATTACACAGTATGCACAATGATCTGTTGTTACTGTCGACAATCCCGTACATCTCGGTCCATATGTCTTGAAAGGGCCGGCTACTGCTACTTCCACTTCCTTTATCATTCAATCTTGCTTTTTTATTTTTTTGATTCTCCATCACAAGGCTGCAAAGATAAATAAATATAAATCGCGGCGATTTTAATAAAAGGTTGATAGGTTTCTTACCTATTAACTTTTTGCAGTGTTGTTGCACTGACTCCTGGTGCAAAACAATTCAAAGATAGTATGTGTAACAAATATATGGTGCTGTAATCAATTATCCGACATGCAGAATGTCTCGTCGAGCACTGTTGCACTGTATATCTTTTTCTTCTAACCCTACCACTCCTGTCTCCTAACGAACATGGCGATCAAGTGCATCCGTTTGCCGAATGCACCCGAACGCACGGGAAGCTTACCGAGGCACATGTTGACAATAACGAGGCCGTTTCCAGAATTGGGCATTTTGTCACTTGAGTAAAAATAAAATGTCATGAGTAAAGATTAATCTCTTTCTTAACCTTTTTATATTAATGTCAATATTGGAACAATGTATCTTGGATGTTTTCACTATGTATCTTTGCTACGCAACACCGATGTACATGTTTACATCCGGTTTTAGAATTGCATTACTGATCATGAGTATCGTGAGTAATAATATTACTCGAGTGATGCCCAACTCTGGCTGTTGTGAGAGACAAATATTTGAATTATGCAATTTTTTGTCTCTGTCGATGCGTGTCACCCAAAATGAGTTCGCGTGTCACCTCTGACACGCGTGTCATAGATTCACCATCACTGCACTAGAGGCCCGATGCACGAAATTCATGCAAGAGTAGGCCTTCCTTCCCCCGGCTGCCAGCACCAACTTCCCTCTGGCACCCGGGACCCAGGCTTCCCTCCCAACCTTGGCTTCGTCTGGAAGGACATCCAGTCTAATTAGCATATTATGCTTTTATTTTATATATATATATACCAGCTGACTTGATTTGCATTTTTCTTTCCCTTAAAATATAGTAATTAACCCTGGTCAGTGGTGCTCAGTTGGTTGGGTGTCATCCTGTGCACCAGGGGTTGCCAGTTCAATTCCCTATCAGGGCACATGCCCAAGTTGCAGGCTCGATCCCTGGTAGGGTGTGTGTAGGAGGCAGCCAATCAATGTTTCTCTCTCTCTCCCTTCCTCTTTCTCTAATAAATCAGTAAAAGTTATTATTTTTAAAGATATTTAATTTTTTTAATTTTTTATTGTTTAAAATAGTATATATAGTATTATATATGTCTCCTTTTTTCCCCTTGACCTCTCCCTAGCCATCTCCACCCCCCAGCACATGCCCTCACCCCCCCTAGTGTCTGTGTCCATTGGTTATGCTTATATGCATGCATACAAGTCCTTTGGTTGATCTCTTAGGCCCCACCCCACCTGCCTTCCCTCTGAAGTTTGACTATTCAATGCTTCTCTATCTCTAGATCTATTTTTGTTCATCACATTGAGTTATTAATTATATCCCACAAATGAGTGAGATGATGGGATATTTGTCTTTCTCCAACTGGCGTCTTTCACTTAGCATAATGCTCTCCATGTCCATCCATGCTCTTGCAAATGGTAAGAGTTTTTTTCTTTTTCACAGTATCGTAGTATTCCATTGTGTAGATGTACCACAGTTTTTTAATCCACTCATCTACTGTTGAGCACTTAGGCTGTTTCCAAATCTTAGCTATTGTATATTGTGCTGCTATGAACATAGAGGTTCATATGTCCTTTCTGATTGGTGTTTCTGATTTCTTGGGATATATTCCTAGAAGTGGGATTACTGGGTCAAATGGGAGTTCCATTTTTAATTTTTTGAGGAAACTACATACTGTTTTTCACAGTGGCGGCACCAGTCTGCATTCCCACCAGCAGTGCACGAGGGTTCCTTTTTCTCCACATCCTTGCCAGCACTTGTCGTTTGTTGATTTGTTGATGATAGCCACTCTGACAGGTGTGAGATGGTATCTCATTGTCATTTTGATTTGCATCTCTTGGGTGATTAGTGACTTTGAGCATGTTTTCATGTTTTTTTGGCCTTTTGTATGTCCACTTTCAAAAAGTGTCTATTTAAGTCCTTTGCCCAATTTTGATTGGATTGTTTATCTTCCTTTTGTTAAGATGTATGAGTTCCCAATAAATTTTGGAGATTAGGCCCTTAACAGAGATAACATTGGCAAATATGTTCTCCCATGCAGTGGGCTTTCTTGTTGTTTTGTTGATGGTTTCTTCTGCTATGCAGAAGCTTTTTATTTTGATGTAGTCCCATTTGTTTATTTTCTCCTCAGTTTCCATTGCCCTAGGAGCTGTATCAGTAAAGATATTGCCTTGTCATATGTCTGATATTTTTCTGCCTATGGATTCATCTAAGATTTTTATGGTTTCCCAACTTACATTTCAGTCCTCTTCTCCATTTTGAGTTTATTTTTGTGTATGGTGTAAGTTGGTGGTCTAGTTTCATTTCTTTTTTTTTTTTTTGCATGTATCTGTCCAATTTTCTCAACACTATTTATTGAAGAGACTGTATGCTTTTGCCTCCTTTGTCAAATATTAATTGAGCATAATGGCTTGGGTCGATTTTTGGGTTCTCTGTTCTATTCCATTGATCTATATGTCTGTTCTTGTGCCAGTACCAGGCAGTTTTGAGAACATTGGCTTTGTAATATAGCTTGATATCTGGTACTGAGATCCCTCCTACTTTGTTCTTTTTTCTCAGGATTGCTGCAGCTATTCGGGGTCTTTTGTTTATCCCATATGAATTTTTGGAGATTTTGTTCTAGGTCTGTGAAATATGCCATTTTAATGGGAATTGCATTGAATGTGTAGATAGCTTTGGGTAGTATGGACATTTAATGATGTTGATACTGCCAATCCATGAACACGCTATAGTCTTCCATTTGTTTATGTCTTCCTCTATCTCTTTTTTTAATGTCCTGTAGTTTTCCAAGTACAGGTCTTTTACCACCTTATTTAAATTTATTCCTAGGTATCTTAATTTTTGTTGTTGTTGTTGTTGTTGCAATGGTAAATGGGATTTATTTTTCTTTTTGTGAGTTCATTATTGGTGTATAAAAAAGCCATAGATTTCTGGGTGTAAATTTTGTATCCTGCTACATTGCCGAATTCATTTATTAAATCTAGTAGTTCTTTGATGGAGTCTTTAGGATTTTCTATGTACAATATCATGTCATCTGAGAATAATGAGAGTTTTACTTCATTTCCAATTTGGCTGCCTTTTATTTCTTCTTGTCTGATCACTATGGCTAGCACTTCCAGTACCATATCGAACAGGAGTGGTGAGAATGGGCATCCCTGTCTTGTTCCTATTCTTAGGGAAAATGGTTTTAGGTTTTGCCCATTGAGTATAATGTTAGCTGTAGTTTGTCATATAAGGCTTTTATTATGTTGAGGTATGATCCCTCTATTTCCACTTTGCTGAGAGTTTTTATCAAGAAAGAGTGTTGGATTTTGTCAAGTATTTTTTCTGCATCAATTGATATGATTATGTGATTTTTATCTGCCCATTTGTTTATGTGATATATCACGTTTATTGATTTGCAGATTTTGTATCATCCTTGCATCCCCGGAATAAATCCTACTTGGTCATGGTATAGTATGATCTTCCTAATGTAATGCTGGATCTGATTTGCTAAGATTTTGTTGAAGATTTTAGCATCTATGTTCATCAGGGATATTAGCCTGTAATTCTTTCCTTGTAGTGTCTTTATCTGGTTTTGGGATTAGGGTAATGCTGGCTTCATAGAAAGAGCTAGGAAGTGTGCCTTCCTCTTCAATTTTTTGGAATAGTCTGAGGAGGATAGATTTTAGTTCTTCTTTGAATTTTTGGTAAAACTTTCCTGTGAAGCCTTCTGACCCAGGACTTTTGTTTGCTGGAAGTTTTTTGATGACGGCTTCAATTTCCTCCATTGTTATTGGCCTATTTAGATTTTTTTTAATTCTTCCTAATTGAGTTTTGGAAGGTCACATTTTTCTAGGAATATGTGCATTTCTTCTAGGTTGACCAGTTTGTTGGAATAGAGGTGTTGGTAGTATTTTTTTATAATCCTTTGTATTTCTATGGGGTCTGTTGTTCTGTTGTTATTTCACTTCTTTCATTTCTGATTTTGTTTATTTGGGTTCTCTCTCTGCTTCTTGGTGAGCCTGGCTAGAGGTTCATCAATCTTGTTTATCCTTTCAAAGAACCAGCTCTTGGCTTTATTGTTGTTGGTTTTTTTGTGTGGTTTTTTTTGTTTTGTTTTGTTTGTTGTTGTTGTTTTGTCTCCAAGTCTGTAATCTTTTCTTCTGCACCAGAAATATGTCAGCAGTTTCAGAAAGTGGGAGTAAAAAAGCTAAAGTGTCTGTCACCAGGAAGACCAGAAGTGTGTAAGGTCAAAGTGACACAGAGACAAGAAAATCTAGTGGTCAGGATTAGGAGAGGATTAGGAGAGGGCCTGAATTCAGACTGATGGAAGCTAAACTGCCAGGAACTAGAAAGAGCCGAAACCGGTTTGGCTCAGTGGATAGAGCATCGGCCTGCAGACTGAAGGGTCCCAGGTTCGATTCCGGTCAAGGGCGTGTACCTGGGTTGTGGGCATATCCCCAGTGGGAGATGTGCAGGAGGCAGCTGATCGATGTTTCTCTCTCATCGATGTTTCTAACTCTCTATCTCTCTCCCTTCCTCTCTGTAAAAAATCAATAAAATATATTTAAAAAAAAAAAGAACTAGAAAGATTGAGAAAGACCAGTGAAATAAGTGTGTGGAGAAATCATTATGATATGTCCATTTGGTGAGCAATTTAAGATTATTAAAATATGCAATATATCTATTTCACAGCTGTAATGTATATATTCTGTGAATAAATAATATGTGTAATATATATACATACATATAAAATTTTATACATATTTTTTCCTTAACCCAACACTTTCACTTCTAGGACTGTAACACAAATCTCAAAAAAAAATTGCATGAATATATGTCCAAGTTTTTCATTGAAAAGATTGGAAACTACTTAAGTACCTATCCACAGAAGAACTCTACTTTATACCAATGTACTCTATATGTTCTCTTTTTTTTTTTTACAATGAACAAGTGTTAGTTTTATAGGCAAGATTATCCACAGACTATGCAGGGGCAGGAACCTGGTTATCCACAGAAACGGAAGGATCTGGGCCGAGGACAGGTCTGGAGTGGCACCTCTAAGGAGTCCACGCCTCTGAGACATCCTCCCATCCCCACAGGAAAGGCTCCTATGCATGTGTTGGAGGCGTGAGGCAGTTCGTCTGCAGGTGTAAATAGATAAGTGATCTACCTGGTGGCCAGGCTGAGCATGCCAGTGGGAAGAACGCACATCCTGATCTCTGTCTCTATGAAAACCTCCCAAAGAAGGCAAATTGCCCCATGGTGGAGAAAAGACAAGACAAGCTTAGGATGCTTTGCTGGTCTAAAATCTCTTCCCAATAGTAGTTATAAGTCATTGCATGCAGCTCACAGCTAGAACTGACTTTTTATTTGCTTTTTTTGGCTACCAGAGTTGTTCCCGTGGGAAGGAGGTATAAGCCAATTTCATAATCTTTACTTATCTGATCAATCTCCAGAGAAATAGCAATGGACTTCCATAGCCGTTGGATTTATTAAAACCAACAACGGCTTGATAGGAAAGTTTGCTCTTTTCTAAAAAGCAAATAAAATAAGAAGAAAAAGGTGTTTTAAAAACATGCAGAGAAGAAAAGAACTGGCATTACATAAAAATCCTACAAGTGAAAGAAATAAAACTTCCGAATAGGCATGATTTGGCTGTTATATGATCATAGCTATCTGACTTGCACTTAAAATCATTGTGAATATCCCTTCGATAGTAACACAAGCTTTCAATGTGTCTTTTTAAAAATTGGCTTCAAGTTCGGACCCCTCCTCCAGTCATGCTGTGCTCCAAAAAGGTACACCTCAGGGCACTGGTCCCTGACGAGGCCCGGCGTCTTCTATATTGGCCGAGAAGATGGGTACATTGACATCTGGGACCTTCTGGAGAAAACCCATGAACCAGCCCAGTCACAGAACATCTGTATAACGATGATCACCTGCATCAAACCCTGGGCCTTTACTGGTATGTTCTTTCTGAGCAAACACGCTGTCATTTTGTTTATTTTGTGTAACTCAGGAAAACATTGGCATCATCCGGGAGGCCTCCAGTGTCCTGTCTCAGGTTTTTGTTTCCTTCCCTCCCTTCCCTTCCTTCTCCCTCCGTCCCCCTTTCCTTTCCATCGTGCCCCTTCTCTCTGGCACTATCTTGGATACCACCTGAGCTTCTCTCACTTGATTTCTCCATCAACAGTTATTTCTGAGACACATTTAGTGTGCCAAGCAGAGGGCGATTTTGAACCACACAACACAAAGCATCCTTCTCATCTTCTAATAATTTATTTCCTTTGTCCTGATTTCTCTGTTGCAACCCAGTGCTACTTTCTATATAAATCCAATATATTTGCCTCTTTGAAAAGGAGTTTTCCTTTGTTTCCAAAGTTGTTGAAGGCATAGAATGGTCTTTCTATCCCTTTCTCTCTCAGAAACATACCTTGAGAAATTCATCCTTCAGAATTTTTTTTTAATATATTTTATTGATTTTTTTTTTTTTTTACAGAGAGGAAGGGAGAGAGATAGAGAGTCAGAAACATCGATGAGAGAGAAACATCGATTAGCTGCCTCCTGCACATATCCTACTGGGGATGTGCCCGCAACCCAGGCACATGCCCTTGTCCGGAATCGAACCTGGGACCTTTCAGTCTGCAGGCCGACGCTCTATCCACTGAGCCAAACCGGTTTCGGCAATCCTTCAGAATTTCTAGGGTGTCACACAGCCTGGCTACTGCTTAGGAATATGTCACCAAAGTGTGTTTTCCTATCTTTGCTCTAACACATAACATACCTGCAGGGATTATAAGTAGAGGATTTGGCAATGTGAACCGTTTTCTGAAAATGAGAAGAAAAAAACAACAACCCATGATGAGATGGAAAGTTAAAATGCTCACACACATTTGTGTTTCACATCCATTTTAAATGCTCACAGGAAACAATCTGGTGTGCATTCTGGCTCCTGGTTCTGGCTGTGCCTTTTAAATTCACCTGCACGCTGGTATCCTTCAGTCCTTACTGTGTCTTTGCGGATACTGCCCTCAGGATTTTCCCCTGGAAATCTTTCCATGTGTTTTCCCTGCTTCCTTCCCACATCTGCCCAGTGGCCCCGCCACAGAGAGAGTCAACCTCGGCAAGGAGCCACACCCTTTACACCAGTGGTTCTCAACCTTCCTAATGCCGCGACCCTTTAATACAGTCCCTCATGTTGTGGTGACCCCCAACCATAAAATTATTTTCGTTCCTACTTCATAACTGTCATTTTGCTACTGTTATGAATCGTCATGTAAATATCTGATATGCAGGATGTATTTTCTTTTTTTTTTTTTTTTTAATATATTTTATTGATTTTCTACAGAGAGGAAGGGAGAGAGATAGAGAGTTAGAAACATCGATGAGAGAGGAACATCGATCAGCTGCCTCCTGCACATCTCCTACTGGGGATGTGCCCGCAACCCAGGTACATGCCCTTGACCGGAATCGAACCTGGGACCTTTCAGTCCGCAAGCCGACACTCTATCCACTGAGCCAAACCGGTTTCGGCTGCAGGATGTATTTTCATTGTTACAAACTGAACATAATTAAAGCATAGTGATTAATCACAAACACAATATGTAATTATATATGTGTTTTCCGATGGTCTTAGGCGACCCCTGTGAAAGGGTCGTTCGATCCCCAAAGGGGTCGCGACCCACAGGTTGAGAACCGCTGCTTTTCAGAGGCCAAGAAAAGGAGATCCGCGGTGGGCAGGGTGGCTGACCAAGGCTCAGGGTCTCAGCTTTCATCCCATCAACTGGAAAGCAGGACATACATGTTAATATGGCCCCCAGTCACGAAGGTCTGATGCAGATGCCAAGGTCCCTGTAACTCCCGCAGGTCCTCTGGGACACCACAGAACAAGCCATGGTTCATGTGTAAATGCTAAGACAGCTTTCTGTTGGCTGACTTGTTTTCCCCCCTGTTTATTTTTAATCTTTCAGCGAAGCAGCAATTCATAGCCGTAGGCGATTACTATGGGACACTGCATATATTAGAGATCCCTTGGACGTTGAGTCACCCTTCCACCAATGAGGTCAGTAACTTTGGGCTTTGAGGATTTATGTGACGGAGTATCGGTGGCATGTCTTAAAAGTGTGTTCAGAAATGACAGCATTTTCACGCTGTAAGAGAGCAGTCAAAAACAAGGGGATGCAGTTCTGCTTCATGAGTTAAAGAGTTTGAAGCTAGAAAAATAAACAAAAATGGAATGAGAGGGAGGCCAAAGTCAATAGAACCCAGGTTCAGGGGCGAATCACTTTGAGGATGCATAATCAGAAGCTGTTGTTTGGGGTTGTGACCGAAGCACGGGACCCTTCTTTCAGGGACGCCCGTCCCGGAGGGAACATGTGACATTTGCATGCCTCTTCCCACTGCCCACCACCCCGTCCCCTCCTCCAAGCTGGTGTCCTGCAAGCAGCGTGTCTGAAGTGGCAATATTCTGCCCGCCCCCTGCCCCCCGCCTCCGTCCCCACCACCCAAGGGCTGCAGGCAATGTTAATAAGGAGGTTGTGAAAAGATCAATAAGTAGAAATATGTAAGTATACATACACCGAACGTTAGATATACAGACTGCAATCTGTTGCAAGTCCCAACAACATCGGCCTCATTAATGTCAGGCAAAAAGCTTTTCCTCCCCTGGTCACCTGGTCTATTTTCCTGTTTCTATTCTTATGTCAAACCCTCCAGGGCCCAGGAACTCTGCTCCCAGGCCCTTTAGGATCTGCATTGATACCCTCATCTGGGTTTTCTAGGTTCTGTTGATGATATGAAACTTCCCTCGGTGTTAGAAGTGAGAAGGAAGGAAGAAGGAAAAAAGCAATCCTCGAATTTTCCTTCTACAAAATTGTAAACAATTTTTGCTGCTCTCTCCTTCCAACCTCACTCCCTTCCTGGAATACTGTAATTCGCAGGGTCCTACAACTTAGCACAGTAGCCCCCAAATGGAGCTAGCTTCTCTGGAAGTGGGCCTGTGGGCAGTGTCCCAAAGTAGGGAATATGCCTGGTGAGTTATAGGCAGCAGGACTCTTCCAGGGCCTTGTAAAAAACACAGTGGGAGCGGGGTGTCCATGGGGGCTCCTCGCTTGAAGGCCTGTGTTTCTAACAGGCATCAAGTATAAACCATTACTTTGAAAGAGAAGTCAAGCACCTGGAATATATGGAGCAACGCAAGAAAATTCGTGAACAAGAAAGGAAGGAAATGGCGCTGGAGAGGGAGAAGAAAAAAGTTGTAAGTTAAATTTCAGAAACAAAAGTTGATTTCTCTCTAACCCCAGTGGAAATATGTGTGTTTGGCTTATTCCACAATTTGAATAGGAAAACTATGCCTTTTCACATTCTTCTCTCGTTCTCATGAGAGTCAAGAGGAAATTTCTCCAATTTCCTAGCTTACCATGAGTAAGCAGCTACTGTGGGACACCTCGTAAGATTCTACCTAATGGAAGTTTCTGAAATGGTCTGTAACATCCAAGTCTTTTAGATAAAATGGTGTCTAAATACCATCTATACATACAATGATTGACACCAGCCGGGCTGTTGTCGTTTTTTTAATTTGATAATCTAAGGGAAAAGAGGTCAGTGCCCCTGACTAAATAGTCAAGTATTGCATGTTTTAAAAATTACTGTAGCATACCAGTTGAAAAATCACTGGATTAACATGATCACTTATTGATAGATATTAATTCGTGTAATAAAAGCAGAGGGCCCCATTTCAAAAATTGTTTAGTGGTGACAAGATATAAAAGAATACCGATTAACTAACTTCTCATTATTTTCCCCAGCCAAAAATAATGCTCTTGTTTTTATGCGTGTGTGTGTGTGTGTGTGTGTGTGTGCATTCACAAATATTGGTTGAAATTTTGTTGTGGGACATAAGCTGCCACCCTTTCCCTATGCCAGATATGATCTCCAATTATTATGAGGGTTTAAATACCATAGCAGCAGCCCCCCTAATTATCCACATCGGTAGAATTGTGGATAATACAAAAATAATTTGCCTGTGAAATACTTTTAAAGCACCTGAATGTTATAATAATCTTAGTATCATGCATTTGAGTTTCCAACACGTTTCCAACTCCTTCTTGTGACTTTATTTCCATTTGACATCGTGCCCTTTTTTAAGTAGAGCTACCACTTCTCAGATGTTCTCTGGACTGGACTGTGGCTAAGTGAATGAATTTTAAAGGGCTCCTCTGTTACATTTAGAAGGTGCAAAGGTCGCCAAGGATAAACAACTAATGTTCATCAGAAATACCTTTTCATAAGCAACAGCTGATAAAAGGGAAAATGGACACAAACTGTAACAACCTCAGAGGATTGCAGTGAGGATTGAATGGGTTAAAATGTGTACAGCACTTAGCCAGTAACTGGCACACAGAAAGTGCTAGTATTATTTCAGAGGGCAGAAGACCGTCACACTTCCGTCCTGCGAGGCTGGTCTTCCTGAGCGCCCCCAGGTGCCAGAGATCCGGCTGTGCACTGCAGCCCATGGGTCCAGAGGAAATCATGCACCCACCTGCTTGTAAACATCGAGTCTGGATACAGTTCATTTCTTGACTGTAACATGAGTGTTACTAAAGTGTCTGAAGTGGCAATATTCTGTAACAGCAGTTACAGCTCAAGCAGCACATGAAATGGGAAATTTCCTAACTGGAATTTCAGCTGGAGACCCAAAGCTGGGGCAAGTAGCAGTTCCCATGTGATCCAGAAGCTATGCCATCTGCATGGGGCTTAGAAGGGAATTCTGCCATCTCGTGTCACCCACACTCCAGACGAAGTAAGGGAAGGAGCCTGAAAGAGGGCATGTTCTTTGGAGAGAGGTGGCAGAGAGCTACACATTCCCCCCTTCCCACCTCTGCGACACTGGGCTCGGTGAGAGATGGGCTGCTGGCCAGGACGGACGATGCCTCTGACACCTGGCAGGAGGCTTGCTGAGCCAGAGAAACCCAAGGGCCAGGAATTACCAGGCGACCAGAGCAGCAGAGGCAGGGAGAGTTTGGGGAACCCAGAGACGAGGGCCTAGACTCCTGAGGCTGGATGGTCTATGGGCAAGAGATTGACTTAAACAGCTCTGAGAAGGGTGGAGAGAGTACCCAAGGGGAATGAACTCCTATTGGTGGCAGAGTGAGGGTGCCGAGGAGACCCTTGGGAAGAAGCTGGGCTCAAAAGTGCCAAGGACCTTCTAACCCGGAAGAGGCAACATCTGCAGAAAGAGGCTGAAGGGGCAAGAGATGCCCTCCCCTCGCCCCAGCCCCGGTCCTCCCACAAACCCCTCCGGAGCAGCCAGGCTGGCTATTCAAAAGCGGGCCCTTCTCCTCCTCTGGTATTTCTAGCTGTCAGTGTCTTACAGGAATGACTTGCTTTTCTCCTCCCTAGAAACCGCATCAGAAGGGAAAAGATCAGCTGGAGGCTGATTTGAAGATGGACTACGAGAGCTACTTGGAACTGGAAAAGACCGTCCTCTTCAACCTGGGCCTCACTAAGGTCACGGACACGCTGTCGTTCGTGGACATGCTGTAGGAGCCTTCCTGGGGTTGTCTGGGGCCTTCGGGAGAGAGTCTGCCTTTCCTTCCTGTTCATTGCTTTTATGTAAGGTGGACTGTTAGACTAAACATTCAATAGGGTCACTTACGAATAGCAGGCTTTTGTTTCATTGCTAGTAAAACTTTTCAATTATAACAATTAGTAAGATCTGCTTTGATCATTTCTAGTTTTAATATGTACCGAAGCTTTGTACCAAGCATGAGACTTATGGATAAGGGAACTTTGACTTTCCTATAGAAATACACAACTTCAGAGATCCCCTCACCCCCAGTCCTCAATAGCCATTCATGGCCCCAACCCCAGAGAGAAGTGGAAATTAAACTTTGCTCCTAATTATCAGGTTTCTTTTGGTCACCTCCCCAAAAAGAGCTCCCTTTGGGCCCCTGCACAGATTGTAGGGCCATGTGCTGAACAAAATATTAGTGAGTCAAATCCAGAAACATATGCATAAAGAAAGGATGACGTGTGAAGATCATGCTGGCTTTATCCAGGAAATATAAAGTTAAATTAACAGTAGAAAATAAATTGATGATTGATTAAAGGAGAGAAAGTATGATACCAAAGAGATGCAGGAACACATTTGATAAAATTTGATATCCATTCCTGATAAAACAACAATAGATTCTTAGCAACTACAAAAGGAAGGGAAGAAGCTGGGCTTCCCTTAACCTGATGCAGGGAATGTAAAAAAGAAAGTCCTACAACAAGCCTAACTATGGCTCAGTGGTTGAACGTCGACCTATGAACCAGGAAGTCACAGTTCAATTCCTGGTCAGGGCACATGCCTGAGTTGCAGGCTCGATCCCCAGTAGGGGGTGTGCAGGAGGAAGTCAATCAATGAGACTCTCTCATCATTGATGTTTCTTTTTTTAAAATATATTTTATTGATTTTTTACAGAGAGGAAGGGAGAGGGATAAAGAGTTAGAAGCATCGATGAGAGAGAAACATCGATTAGCTGCCTCCTGCACATCTCCTACAGGGGATGTGCCCACAACCAACGTATATGCCCTTGACCAGAATTGAACCTGGGACCTTTCAGTCTGCTCTATCCACTAAGCCAAGGGCTCATCATTGATGTTTCTATCTCTCTCTCCTTTTCCCTTCCTCTCTGAAATCAATAAAAATATATTTTAAAAATAAATAATAAATAAGTAAAATTTTAAAAGTCCTACAACAAACATCTACCTCATGGTGAACAGTTGAAAGCTTGACTTCGATATGTGGAACGAGACACAGTGCCCACCATCATGTCTTCTAGTCAATATTGTCCCGGGGGGTCAAGCAGTGTGGGCACGAAAAGGGAACAGCGTGTGAAACTCAGTTGTGGAAGAATGTGGTGGATCTCAATAAGAGATTCGATTTCAGAAAAGTGACTGATATGGGAAGTGGGGCTGCGGGGAGACTAGCAGGAGAGGAGACTGGGAAAGTCGGTGGGAGGCAGATTGCGAAGGCTCCTTTAACCAAGCTCAAGAAGCTGGGTTACAGCTTGGCAGGTAATGAGGGATGCATAGAAGGATTGAGCAGGAAGGTGGCACAATCTGCTTTCTATTCATGAAGATAAGGAGTGGATTAGAATCGGGAGAGCCTCATGGCAGGAAATCCTATTTGGATACAGTAGGGAAAGTTCAAGGTAAAGGATTAGGATGGTCTGTACTGAAGCTTCAGGTGAAAACAGAAATGAAAGGCTGATTTGGGTCGGGAAGGGTGATGCCAAGATTGTAAGTTAAGGTGCTAGAGGAAATGAACTCAAAGTTTTATTCACTAGAGAAGTCAGATAGATAGCAGCACTTGACCATCTGTGTGCCTTTGGGCAGGTGTATTTTCACTGTGCAACAGGGTCCACTTCTATCAAGTCAGGTTGAGAACGTTGACCTTGCAACATTTGTATTTGGGTAAATGAGCACCTGCACATGAAGAAGGCCGTGCCTAGCACGTGTTGGCATCCTCACAAGGGGAATGCCCAGGACTCATCCTTGCACTTCAACATCTCTTTTCTTCTTCTTAGCCCACACTCATGTCTTGGGTGAACCCATCCAGTCTCATAGCTTTAAATACAACCTATATCCCTGGCCTGGGCTTCTACCGTAAAATCAATAGCTGTATATCCATCTGACTACTTACTGTCTCCACTGGAATGTACAATAGGCATCTCAAACTCAAACATGTTCAAAACCGAGTGCCTGATTTTACCTCCAAACTCCAGTTTTCCTGAAGACCTCACAATCCCCTTGCTTCTAGTTTCTCGGGCAAAAACCTCGAAGTCATGCCTCATTTCTCCCTCACTCTCCCAATCTATACCCAATCTGTGAGCAAATCTTACTGACTATACCTTTAAAATATATGCAGAACCTAGTCACTTCTCTCTGCTACCACCATGGACCTAGCACCACCACCACTGGCTTGGATTGGCGCACTCACCCCCCACCTCTTCTCCCTGCGTCTACGTTACCCACTCCAGTGTCTCTCAGCAGCAGCCCCATGGTGATTCCAGATGCAAGTCGGAGACTGTCCTCCTCCCCCTCGGCACCCCAGTGCACCCAGAGCAGGGGCCTGTGGGGCGCGGCTACAGTGTTTTGGCCAGGTTCAAGCCTCGGACTAATGAAAGGACAGGGTCCTCTCACTGCCACGTGCAAGTCCCAGCTGGAGGGCAGGGCCCTCCCAGCACAATCATAGCCAACGGCTGTGGTTGTGAGCTTGAACCTATGGTCCTAACACGTGGCCCCATGTGCCTTGTGATAGAGTTCGGGTGCATGTAGTTGAGTAGGGTTGAAACTCACGAGAATGCTGTAAACAACATGATCACGCCCCTACTTTGCCTCATGGCATCTGCTATAAAATAAAGACATGGCTTGTGAGCGCTGTCGTTGTCTCCTCATCAGGGAGCAGCGTCCCACCGAGACCCAGCTATTATTCTCTTGTCTGTCTTTTCTTAATCCTTTCACCCCCCCCCACTCAGAGACACCCTTGGTGGTGCTGGTGTGGCACAGGGGCCAAAGGCTTTACTATGACCTGCAAGCCCTGCTGTGATCAGGCTCTCCACTGACACCCTCCATCTCTCACCTCCTCCCCTCATCTCCTCCCCTCAGTCACACCACCCATCACGCTGGCCTCCTATTCACCACACACGGCAGGCGTGTGTTTGTCCCAGGATATCTGTGCTTGCTGTTCTGCGTTTCCTCCAGTGACTTTCCCTACTTTGTTTTTATGTGTTCACTCAAAGAGAAAAAAGATATGTTGAGTGCCTACTATGTGCCAGGGTATACAGTTTTAAACAGGGTGTTCAGGATAGGTCTTATGGGAAGGTGATGCTCAAGCAAAGACCTAGAGCAGTGGTTCTCAACCTTCCTAATGCCTCGACCCTTTAATACTGCTCTTCATGTTGTGGTGACCCCCAACCATAAAATTATTTTCATTGCTACTTCATAACTGTAATTTTGCTACTGTTATGAATCGTAATGTAAATATCTGATATGCAGGATGTATTTTCATTGTTACAAACTGAACATAATGAAAGCATAGTGATTAATCACAAAAACAACATGTAATTATATATGTGTTTTCCGATGGTCCTTGGCGACTCCTGTGAAAGGGTCGTTCGACCCCCAAAGGGGTCGCAACCCACAGGTTGAGAACCGCTGACCTAGAGGGTGAGGGATTTTGCCCTGTAGTCTTCCAGGAGAAGCATGTTCCATAACCCAGCGCCCACCCCCACCCTGGCCGACTCCTGCTTAGGTCTGCTGGACAGAAGTGGACACCCCTCAGTCTAAAGAAGCCAGGACTACAGAGAACAGGAGCGTCATGATTGCGTGACATAAGCCATCACCTGGGGCTGGCCCATTGTTGTCACAAACAAAAGCAAGGTTTTATTAGCATAGAAGGAGAGGGTAATGGAGCATGGATAATGGTCTGCCTTAGGGTTATCACATGAAGAGTTTAGTATGGTGTCTGGCATATGGCAAGCAGTAAATGTGTTTACTATCATTTTACCTAATTTATGAATACAACGTGATTATAATCTGGCTATGGAAGCGAAAACATGGGGTTTGTCTTACTTATGGTAGCAATTATGATTGATTCACTGTGATATTTGCATTGTGTGTTTATAACCTCAGTTTTTCCAGGGCTCATCAGCTCGCCAGCCCGTGGCCACCAGTGGTGTCACATAACACAGCCATAGCCTGAGTTTTAGGAGATCCTGCCACACCTGCTTATTGGGTATCTCATCCTTCTGCAAAGGGCCTCCAGGTGTGTCCTGTGGTCCCTGGGTTGAAGGTGGAGTCCAATATGTTTTAAAACAAGCCAGCAGCCACCAGGCACTCAAGGCCCCCCTCTCTCAATATGCCTGGTGGCCTGTAACAGGAGGGAAGGTGCTGGGCAAAGCCTCTGTGCCAGTCCAGGTCCTGCAAGAAGCAGACGCCAAGGTAGGCTTCCAGGTGGGAGAGAGAGAAGCAGCCAGGGGAACCTTCAGCCCTGTATGCAGGGCTAGTGCCTGTGGAAGGAGTGAGGGAAGGACAGAGGACGGGGTAGGATGCCTGGGACCACTCAGCAGGTTCACTTCCCTTGGACGCTGAGGCGCTGGAACTCGGGCAAACACTGTGCGCCTCCTCTTCCCCGGGATGAGGTTTCCCGGAGGCGCTTCAACTCCTCAAGCCAACGTCTTTCCTCTTGCCCAGACCCTCCACTTGGCAGACAGACCAGACCTGCCTGAAGAGAACACAGGTCTCAAGCTAAGAAGCTAGCTGCCTATGACTGAAGATGTAGGAATATAGAGAATGAGTAAAAATGGAATTAACTGGTGTGCCCTCTTCCATTCCTCCTTAACTCCAACCTTTTCCCCTTTCCGAGTGCACCGCGGGGTCAATTCGGTCTTCCTTTTCTGCCTTTACACCTTTTGGTCTGGCATGCAATGGACTGAAAAGAAAGGGAGCTGGGGATCCTAGCAGACCTGAGTCCAAATCCCAACTTCCTCACCCCAGGCAAGCTGCCCTGTCCTGAGTCTTAGTTATATCATCTGTAAAATGGGGATAGTACTTACACCTACTGCATACAAGGACCATGTGTATATTACCTGGCATATAGTTGGTGCTTAATAAATGTAATTCCTCCTTTTCTTGCTTGGTCTCGGGTACACACACACACACACACAACACACACACGAGAAACTATGGTGTTTCCTGTCTGTCCTATGCAATAATCTTTGGATATTAACATTATTATTATGAATAATAATGGCAGTATCTCTCCCTCTCAAGTAGGACTTAAGCAGGAACTCTGCATGCCTAGTTTAATATTAGCCTTTGATCATTTTAATGTGAGACCAGACATATTGGACTTAGTATTTAAAATCTGAACAATAGCTTTCTTTCTTGCCTAACTTAAAATGCTCATGGCTACTCAGAAAATTAATCATTCTAATCATGCTTGATTTATTTAGATTAAGTTTAATTACCATTCAACGTTACAAATTGCTTTTTACCCACCAAGGAGTGTTGTAGAATGAAGCCTATTTTCAGGTCCTCATAAGCACATCACCTGTGTGCGCTTCAGTTGAAAAGCCAATTGACTCCAGGAGATGGTGGCCCGGGTCCCGTTCCGCAGCCTCACCCTTCGGCCACGGTAAATAATTAACATCTCACTGGGCCCTCAGCCCTGGGTGTTGCCTGGGGCAGGTGGAGTCCCACCAGGTTGCTAGGCTGCCATTGCCAGGTCAGGTGCAGTGTAACCTGCAGTGTAACCGAGCAAGGACCCACAACGGAAATTAAGTATCCCAGCGAAGGGCAAATGAAACCCTGTGTGATGAATTCATTCCTTCTGTGGCTGCTGAGCTGTTTGAGGGTTACAGGCTCATGTAGAGCAACTGCGTATACAATCAAAGTAGAATCCCAAACACCAAAGCATCACGGAAGTGTATTGGGGGAAACAATGGCTTCAGAAAAAAATAAGTGTTGCTGCCACATGCTTTCTTGCTCAGAAACAGGACATTAAAAATAGACGCAGTAAGTATGGTAAATAATATAGGTTGTGTTTTCCTGCGATAACGCCAATGCTCCAAACTTAGAAGCACAGAAAATCAGTTTGCTCTGGGTCACCGGCCCCTGTGATATTCTGTTTTCTTGAAGAGATGACAAAAAGATGTAAAATAGAAGACTTCACATTCTTCCCTGTCAAGTAAAGATACATTTTTCAGCCCTTTTGAAGGGTCATATTTTAAAGAAGAATCCCCCCTCAAAAAAAAATAAACTCTAAAAAGAAAACAACAGTAAGTCAAAACTAAAATATGACCAGTGTCTGCTTTATTTCAGCCTTAATAAACAAACTAAATTAACAATTGAAATTGATAACTATTTTTCACTTTTAATGAAGTTTCTAGACTGAATGGCTCTAAATATAACAAATTTAAAAGAATAAAATGTCCATTTTCCAGAATTCTAACAACCAAAACTAGAACTTTATTATGTTCTAGTTCTGCAATCAACATTTATTATGACAACAAAAGACAAATAAGCGTCTTGTGTTAAAAGTGCTGATGGAGTTGCTGATTAAGACAAAGTGTAAGCGTCTGGTGCTAAAGAGAGTAAATATTAGCAGAACCAAACGGGGATGTGTAGAAGGAATCCACACGCCCATCGACAGGAAAATGGCAAAACATGTCACAGAAAGAGCTGCTCTTCAGCTGTGTGGAGGTGTGATACAGATTTATTCATTCTGACAAGGAAAGATATCCACCAATTATTTAGGGAAGAATCAAATTGTGCCACAATTTGTATACTCTGACCCCATATATCAAATTTGCATATGTATTTGTACAAATATGTAGATATTCATACTTCACTGTATATGTACAGAAAGGTCTTGAAGTACAGCCGTCAAAATGTCCGTTATGTTTGCTTCTGAGGGATGGAATGGGAGAAGAGGGAAAGTGTGCAAAGCAAAGCGGGAACTCTAACCACTCCAGCTCCAAAGATTAGTACAGGGCTAATCTTTTTAAATCTACTAACCCTTCCCTCCAGATTATTTTGAAGCATAGGGACTTTTACTTTGAATAGATCTGTTTTATTGAATATTTTGTAATAGGCCTTTATGATTTGACAGTGCTTGTGTTTATTGCTGAAAACTTAGATGCTATACTACTAATAACAAAAGCAAACCTTTCATGAGCCCTGCGGCAGTGTCAGGTGCTATTCTAAATGTTTTAAAAACATTAACTCATTTAATCCCCTCCACAGTTCTATGAGGTAGTGGGTACTGTGGTGATGAGTTTATGCTTTACCTACAATATTATGCTCCTCCATGAGTCTTATATGTATAATACACATACACACTTTTTTTTGTTGTTAATCTAAGGATATTTTTTCCTTTTTTTTTTTTTTTTTTTTAGAGAGAGAGAAGAGAGAGAGAGAGAGGAAGGGAGGGCCGAGGGAGAGAGAGAAACATCGATGTAAGAGAGGCATATCAATTGGTTGCCTCATATG
>NW_005871073.1:10408596-10437444 GCF_000147115.1 Myotis lucifugus
CAATCATTGTCTGCTTTCTCACCAATCAGAAAGGATATATGCTCCCATATGTTCATAGCAGCACAATTCACCATAGCTAAGATCTGGAAACAGCCTAAGTGCCCATCAGTAAATGAATGGATTAGAAAACTGTGGTACATCTACACGATGGAATACTATGCTGCTGTAAAAAAGAAGGAACTCTTACCATTTGCAACAGCATGGATGGGACTGGAGAGCATTATGCTAAGTGAAATAAGCCAGTCAATGAAGGAAAAATACCACATGATCTCACTCATTCATGGATAATAAAGACCATTATAAACTTATGAACAAAAATAGATACAGAGGGAGTGCTGCTTCAAACAGACTGTCAAACTGCAGCGGGAAGGCCGGGGAGGGTAGGGGGGCAGAAGGGGGGGTAAGAGATCAACCAAAGGACTTATATGCATGCATATAAGCACAACCAATGGACATAAGACACTGGGGGGTAGGGAAGGCCAGGGGATTGTCAAGGGCGGGGGAAAAAAGGAGACATATGTAATACTCTTTGTAATACTTTAAGCAATAAAAAAAAATCATTGCTTTCTGCTACTATAGATTAGTCTCTCTGCATTTCCTATTTTACATAAATAGAATCATATGATATTTATATATTTTTGTCTTTCCCTTTTGAGATTCATCCATGTTGTGTGTATCTATAGTTCATTACTATTTATTGCTGAATAGTATTCCATTGTATGGATATACAAGGTGGGGCAAAAGTAGGTTTCCAATTGTGGAACAAAGATTTTATATTTTGTACTATTACTTATTAATTATTGTACTATTTTTCCATATGAACATGTGTTTGATGGATGTTTGGTTTGGTTGTTTCCAGGTTGGAGTTATTACAAATTAATCTGCTCTGATCATTTTCATGGACATATGCTTTCATTGCTCTTGGATAAATACCTAGGAGTAGAATGCCTGGATTAAATGGTGTGCATATATTCAACTTTTAAAGATATTGCCAAGTGTGTTTAAGGTGGTGGTGCCATTTCATGTTCCCACCAGCAGTGTACGAGAGTCCCAGCTCCTCTCCCCTCCCACCAGTGCTAAAGGGCAGCCATGCTAATTAGAGTGCAGTAGTATCCCAGAGTTTCAATTTGCATTTCCCTAATGACTAATAATGTTGAAATTATTTTCCTGTGTTTATTTTCCATCCATGTATCTTCTTTCATGAAATGTTTATTCACATATTTTGCTCAGATTATTTTTGCAGGGTTATATTTTTTATTATTATTGAGATTTGGGAGTTCTTTATATATTCTGAATATAAGTCTTTTACCAGATGCACAAAAACAGTTACTCCCCATCTGTGGTCTACCTTCTTGTTTTCTTAACAGTATCTTTTGAAAGGGCAGAGTTTTTAATTTTGATAAAGTTTAGTCTATCAATTTGTGGGGTTTTTTTATGAATCATAGTTTTGGTGACCTATCAGGGAAATCTTTGTATAACTCAAGCTTTTCTTCTAGAAGTTTTGAAACTTTTGTCAAAAGTCAGTTTTACAGATACATATGGGTCTATTTCTGAAGTCTCCATTGTGTTCCATAAATTTATTTGCCTATCCTAATGTCAATACCACACTGTCTTGAAAACTGTCATCATAAAGTCAGATAGTATTAGTCTTCCAATACTGTTTTCAAAGTTGTTTTGGCTAGTCTAGGCCCTTCGTATGTATATTTATGTTAATTTACAGATGCAATTCTGACTTTCATAAAATTTCCATTAGGTGATTTGCTAGAAGCCCAACCTCTTTGTTATGCAGGCCCCTTGTCAATACACTAACAACAGTTTAAATGCTGTCCTGTGGCGGCTGAGGACATATGCCGACACGGGAAGTTGGGACGGCTAATACAAAAGCTCACAGTCTTTCAGCAGTGAACATGGCATGGGAGTCGCAGCAGCAGCAAGGAACCCCACAGTTAGCAGAAAGAATTGAAACTAAAGAAGTTCTTCTGATATTCTCTTAGGCATGTTCTTTAAAGGTGGTTTAATACACTTTCATTTTCAAATAAAGTACAAATAAACCCTACCATCAGTAACATCCTAGGATTTCAGTCAGATGATGAGCCTGCATACTCACAGGTGAGACTGTAGAACCAAGTGGAGAGTAAGTTTTCCCTGGAGGCAGATTCTGCTGGGACTGGGAGGAAAAGGCAACACTGGTGGGGAGACTGAGGCCCAGAGCTGACTCGTGACGATGGGATTTACCGAGTGAAGGTAGAATAGGCCCACTTTGCAGATTAACCAGAGTGCCCACTGGCAGCGATTGTCTAGCAATTACCTACAAAATCTTCACATGTTGTTTTTGGCTGCCAATATGCCGTTCCCAGTTCAGCGTTCCCATTTCCTGCTCCAAAGTTCATCCTGTGACATTTGGTCACTATAGGAGGAAGCAATAGGAGGTAATTGTTCCGGGAGAACATCCTGCACTTCTCCTGTTTCCATAAAAGGAAGGGAACTTCTCCACCTCTCAAGAGGGAAGAATATGAGGGACCTCCAGCTTCTGCCTCCCTCATTTACTGCTTCCCAAGTCCTGAGACTGACTCTTCCTCGTGGTGGCTGAGCAGGACCTCGGCAAGCTTGGCTGGGTGCCTTCTGTGTTCTCTCACCCACCGCGCCAGCACGTGACGGGCTCTCTACCCCTGCCAGGAGAGGCTTGTTTTCAACCAACTCTGCCAGTGACTGGGCGGAAGTGATCACATCACAGGGGGTGTAGGAAGAAGCCCACTTGGCCAGAGACCCACGCTACATTCTCCAGTTTACCTTTATCAGTAGGAAACCTGGCCTTTTGACCTTGGAGTGTCTGGCTCCTGTATCTTGGTTCTAATTTCAGAAAGGGAAGATTGGTGTGTTGTGGTCTCCTACCACAGCTATGTTAACATGCAGGTAGTTTGGAAAAGATACGCTGGTGGGGGAGGAGGGATAAAAGAATAAGAGGAAAGCAAATGAAACAGAAAATATGGTCAGAGCCATAGCTCTGAGAAGTCCACAGAGTAGAAACTCGGGATGCAAGGGTTGGGCTTTTTAGGGGGGGTCTGTTCTTGCTAGTGTGGGGCCTGCAGAGCAGCTGGGTTGACAACAGAGGCTCATGAAGAATAGGCCCCGCTTAGGACACACTCTCAGACAGGCTGCAGACCCCTGCTAGCCCTGCTGTAGGAAACCCTTCACCTCTCCCATTGGCAGCTCAAGGTGAGATTTAGGCAAGTCTGCATGTGGTGTGTTTGTCCCTTAAAAAGAGAATAGCCTGGTGTCATCTGTGTGTATGCAGCTTTGACTTTTCTTGTGTCCAATATTTGTGATAGAAAAGGGGGAAGGATGGGGACTAGAAGTCAGGATTTTCTAAGGTATGGTATGCACGCCAAGATGTACATTATACATTTATTTTAGCACATAAAAAATATGGCTAACTTGTTTTGTAACAAATGATACCGCTTTTCCATTTACAGTGGCAATATAAAGTTTGACTCTAAAGGTAAACTTAATTGGAAAAAAAAGTTATTTTCGAGAAAATAAGAAAAATATTGCACATTGAACTTGAATGTGGTAGAAATTGTGAAGGTTGTCTGCGAATGATGGAAGTCTGGGATAGCTAAAAGTCATGTGGGAAGGATCACAAGACACCCAAAATATGTATTACCTTTTAGAGGTTATTAATAGCAATGTTGGATCTTTCTAACCATGATGAAATCTAGGATTTGTGGTGAACACATATTATGTGACTCTTTTAGAGATTAATTATAATCACACAAAGTTCATCTCCAACTCAGCGTTGTTTTTTTGCTTCCAAAATGACACATTGTGAACTGTACTGAAGTCTTCAACTTTAAAATGAACCAAAATTTAGGCAGTTAATGGTGGATAATCAAACAAATATAGCAAAATCTTTACAATGATATAGTCTAGATACATGGGTATTCACTGTGTAATTTTCAACTTATCCTTATATTTTAAAGTGTTCAGAATAAAATGTTGATAGAAAAAGACACTAAAGCACCTTCCTTTATGTATCGTTTGGTTGGCTTTACAGGTGAGTTTTAACGTCGGGTACAGATCAAACACAAACGTATAACAGAAGGCACTTTATGCTCTGACATTTCTTATCTACCAGTTTAGACAAGCTGTTTTCACCTGCCTGATGATTCAAACGTGCTCTTAGGTTAACAGGTGGGTTTTGCAATGCCCCCCGGGGGCGGTGGGGGGGGGAGTTAGGCAAGAGCAGATGCAAACAGGCTGGCAACCTGCCTCCCTTTTCCTGAACAAAGATCAAGAACAAGGGGTCACTGTTCAATAGCCGCAGCTGTGAGGGAATGTGAGCAGCGGGCTCTGCTGTCTCATAACTTTCACAAAAACATCTCGGAGGTGAAGGACTTGCACTTTTCTTGATTTAATATCCATTGTGCTTTTCTAAAGTTGGAATTTTAAACTCTCCTTGGAAGAGCTCGGTTTGAAGAGTAGAATTTACAGTCAAAGAAGTATGTAGAGCATGCACTACATAAACACCTCTGTTAAGCAGAAAAATAAAGATGAACTCAAATAACTTAAAAGCACGCCAGTGGCCTTATCAAACAATAAGGATTAAATTTAATCCAACTCAGGGCAATATTTAGGCTTTTTTTTTCTCACTTGTGTAAAACAAACACTTGACAATGAGAAAAACAAAAGCATTCAATGTAGTGCCTGTCTCCCTAAGGGGCGGGCCTCTGCTATTCTTTCAAATGAGAATATTTATTGAGCGCATTCAACTTTATGAAAGTATCTTATTTTAATGAGATGAAAAAATAGGCTTTTCCAGTTCTAGCAAAAAAAAAAAAAAAAAGTGCATACCAAAGTGAATCAGGCCAAAATTAAGAGGATTTATTTGCTCACAATTTCTGTAAAGAATTAATGACGCATTTTAATAAAACATTTTTAGAGGCCTTCCTTCTTATGGTGAGATGCACTTTTTCATATACATGTCATTTCGATAATTGTTTCTACTGAAGTCTACACCAAAAAATCACTACAAAATATTACCCAAAATTTGCCAACCCACTTATTTAAGTCATTAATTTTCCTAAGGCCACTCTAGTTTCAAAAGAAACATAATTTTTTGTTTTAGTTTGTTTTTTGTTGTTTTTTTTTAAAAGGTAATTTTATTTTTCCAATCAGAAATAATTTATTACACAGGAGTAAATATTGGAAAAATTACATAGACACATAGACATGGCATCTCATAGTCCTTAGTCTTTTTCTGAGAAAAAGACAGCCATTCTCTGAAAATCCCTTTACATTCATTCATTTATTAATAATTAACTGATCATCTAGCTCTCTTAGTCCTACTTATTTTCCAAGTCTATTTCCCATTTAAAAAATTACTTAAAAAAATATAAAGGACACAAATTTTAAAAATGCAACTTGATAGGTAAACACCTATGAAATTTCCGATAGATCAAGATATAAAACATTTTTAGCAGCCTTCCCTCTGATAGTTGTTTTTTTTTTTTTTTTTCAGTAAAATCAATTCCCACCTGAGTTAGCCAGTCAGTTTTCTGCTGAGTCAGAATGTGATCAAGAACTGGAATTTCAATATTTATCAAATATGAGCCTTACTGAATTAAAAACTAGCATTAGGCAGGGAAATGAGTGAAAGAACATTCCTCTTGTCCCAAAGTCCTCAGGTCCGAAAGAATCAAATAAGTACTTGCTGTTATTAAACATGTTACAACTTTATCACTACTCAAGAACCTAAAAATTGGTAGTTTTAAATTATAAATCTTAAGATGCAATTCTTTGGTCTGGAAACTAAATTCTTTTTAGGAATCATACCACTACCAAACCTATTCATAGGGTCCCCAATATAAAGTTACATACACAATCTGAAATTTCCAGGCAGCTCTGATAAACTTTGCTGAGGTGTATATGAAGTCCTCTTGCTTGAAGTGACTCCATGGGCATCATTACCAGATACAGAAGCACTAGTACTTTCGTTTAACAGGACATTATAAGACATTTTGATAACTACTATATTAATAATAGCAACATCCATTTTAATTATTTTTTAATATATATTGTATTGATTTTTTACAGGGAGGAAGGGAGAGGGATAAGGAGTTAGAAACATCGATGAGAGAGAAACATCGATCAGCTGTCTCCTGTACACCTCCTACTGGGGATGTGCCTGCAACCAAGGTACATGCCCTTGACCGGAATCGACTCTGGGACCTTTCAGTCCCCAGGCCGATGCTCACTGAGCCAAACCGGTTAGGGCAGCAACATCCATTTTAAGGAGCTCATCTAAAAACTACAATGGAGTCATCTCAATCTCATTTGATGATAACTCCTTACCTCAGTTGATTTGGCCTTTCTACCTCCTCTCACAGTACACTGGCAGAGTCTTTTGGCTCCTACTTCCAAAATATATCCAGAATACAATCATTTCTCGTCACATCTATTGCTTCTTTCCTGGTCTAAATCACCATCTTTCTTGCCTAGATTACTGCAAAACTGGATGCTAGAAGATAATAGAGAAATGCCTTCAAAGTCCTAAAGGAAAATGAGTTTGAACCTAGAACTGCCGGTCCAATCAAAATGAAGCACGGAGGCCCAGCCATTGTGGCTCAGTGGTTGAACATCAACCCATGAAACCAAAAGGTCACCAGTCCGATTCCCGGTCAGGGCACATGCCCGGGTTTCAAGCTCTATCCTCAGAAGGGGGCATGCAGGAGGCAGCGGATGGCCCTCTCATCAATGTTTCTCTCTCTATATCCCTCTCCTTTCAAGAAGAAGAAGAAGAAGGAAGAAGGAAGAAGAAGGAAGAAGGAAGAAGGAAGAAGGAAGAAGGAAGAAGAAGAAGAAGAAGAAGACGACGACGAAGAAGAAGAAGACGACGAAGACAGAATAAAGGCCTTGTCAGACATGCAAGGACTCAAAACTCATCTCCTGTGAATGCTTTTTGTGTGTGTTGGGGGAGGGGGAATACTTATCAATATACTTCAGCAAACAAACAAAATCAAGAAAGAGTGGGATACAAAAGAAAAACAAAATGAAAAAGTAGTACATAGGCATGCAAAGAAAACATATCCCAGGATGTTAGTGAAAAGTCACTTTGTCCATATTCAGACAAGTTGATTAAAAAGCTTAAAATGATCTCAGGATTATAGTGAACGATTTTTCTTCGCTCAAAGTAAAATTTTAAAAGGCAAGAATATGCTTCAGGAATCTCAGGATGAGAGATAAAAGCACTCTGAACAAATCTGATAGTTCAATAGAATGATAAAAAAAGTGTTATAGTGAAGAAAGCATTTTTCTTGCAAAAAAAAATAAAGAATAGCAATTACTCCAGGAAAAATAAAAATCTGCCATGTCCCAATTATGAAGCAAATGACATATAGTATAATTTAGAGAAAATATGGCTAGAAAGTAAAATAATCCATTTGACCTCAGCATAGAATATTCTGCTTAAATCAGCATATATTTTAGGATATAAGATTGGGTATGTAGGAAACAAAATCACCTGGTTTACCTGTGAATACTTTTGCATAATCTGGCACATAGCAGCTATTCCTTTGCAGAATTTAGAATCAATATATAAAGGAAAAACTGAAGTCAATTATAGTTCCCCAAAGTAATATATATCTATTAATATTGATTATATAAACTAATAGTACAACTTAGAGAAGCTAGGAGGTAAAGGGCAGTAATAAGTTGGAAAAAAGTATAGAGTTGGTTGCCCCAACCGGTTTGTCTCAGTGGATAGAGTGTTGGCTTGCGGACTGAAGGATCACGGGTTCATTCCTGTCATGGGCACATGCCCGGATTGCAGGTTTGTTCCCCAGTGGGGGGCATGCAGGAGGCAGCTGATCAATGATTCTCTCTCATCATTGATGTTTCTATCTCTCTCTCCCTCTCCCTTCCCCTCTGAAATCAATAAAAATATATTTAAAAAAAAGAAAGTATAGGGTTGGTCATTTTCACAATGGTAGGGAGACAAGAGATATGTTTAAAACTGATGAATTAAGAAACATTACAAAAGTTATAAAACAGAAGAACTAAAAACATAAAATGGAGAGGAGAAATGGAGATAAATTGCTTATAATTCATAATGGATAATCAACAGATTAAATGATACATCAAGGAACAGCAGCAATAACCTGCAAGTGACAGAGGTATTATCTGAAAATTTTTTTTAAAAAAGTGTACATCTGAAATTTATATAATCTTATTAATCAATGTTATCTCAATAAATTTAATTTTTTTTAAAAAAGTGTTTGTTGCCAGGCCAGCCTGGCTCAGTGGTTGAGTGTCAACCTATGAACCAGGAAGTCAGTTTGATTCCTGGTCAGGGTACATGCCTGGGTTACAGGCTTGATCCCCAGTTGGGGGGTGGGGGGGTGTGCAAGAGGCAGCCAACCAATGATTCTCTCTCACCATTGATGTTTCTCCTTCTCCCTTCCTCTATGAAATCAATATATATATATATTTTAAAGTGATTGTTGCTGTGGCTGGTGACTCGGTTAGAGCGCTGTCCCATACACCAAAAGATAGTGGGTTCGATTCCAGGTCACATACCTAGGCTGTAGGTTTGGTCCCAGGTTGAGGGTGCATACAGGAGGCAACTGATCAATGTTTCTTTCACACATACATGTCTCTTTCTCTCTCTCTCTCTCTCCCCCTCCCTCCCTTCCTCCCTTTCTAAAATCAATAAACATATCCTCGGGCAAGGATTTTTTTTTTTAAGTGGTATTACCTCTGAGAAGTGGGATTGGTGTAGATGGCAGGGAAGAACATGTTTATTTTTTATTTTCTATCTGCCTGAATTATTTAAAAATTTTATTCAGGTACATGCACTAAAATTCAATTGCTTTTAATCCTAAAAAACATTAGGCTGGCAGCTGACTGTGTAACACTGTAGGAAGATCTCAGGAGATTATAAAAAGCAGTTATAAAACTCAACAATGATTTGAACTAAAAAGCCACTTATAAAAAGGCATAAACTTATTGAGTACTACTGAATACAGCAAGAATCGATTAAAGAGGTTTTATAGTTATAACTTGGTGATTTAGACAATGTTTAGTATTTTCTATTTAAAATGGCAAAGATTAACTTTAAAACTAATCTTATCCAAAGTAATATAACAAATAAATGTGGCCCTTAAAGTATATCGGATTCTGGACAATTCAACTTTGGACAAAAAAAAAAAAGTTATTATGTATATTTATGAATAACATATGATGTTCCAATTCTTTAACACATTTGTTTAAAAATAATGGCATTAAAATAAGTAATCCTTAAAATTATTATGGTAATAGTATGACACCAAGGTTATAATATTTTAATAAAAGTTTTACATTTCTGGAACAACTTATTGCATACACTGTACATGATATAGCAAACAAGAGGAAGAAGACTGAAACAGCCTTCCTACAAATTATTTAAAGTACATTTCTTTTGACTATTTACTCAGAACATATTCCTGTCACATATTCTTTTGGTATTCTTCTAGATTGTTATACAAAAGCCTAAAAACTTAAAATTTCACATAAAAATAGTTATTTATCTGGGTATTTAAAAAAACAATTAAGTATTCAAATTAAATAAAAAGGTGCTCTATTTACCAATGTGTATTGCAAAGAAATAGTTAAATATAATATTTAGAAAAACATCAAGAAGTCGGGTTTCCTAATGGCTGCTACAGTTTAAGTTGGTAATTCAAATTTTATTTATAATTTTAAAATTATACATTCCGTAGGTATAAAAGTTTTAAAAAATACATTCCAATTTAATAAAACAAAAGGCTTTTAAATGTACATTTTCAAACACTGCTGTGCTCGCTATAATGACTACCCTGTAGATAAACTTAAATAAGTTAATTTTTAAAAATCAGTAACATGTAGTATACTGGCAAGATTTTTTAGAAACAAATGAGGGTAATTATAAAGTCAATGTTATAAATGTACTATTACAAATAAATATGATTTATGCATAATTAATTTTTTAAAGCAGAACTTAAATATGCATAGAGTAGGTGAACATTTTTATAATCTAAGTCACCAGTGCAGAAATCTGGGCACTTAATCCTTTCAGTTAGAGGATTTCAATTTAAAAGATGACTTCTCACTGGGGATATTGTGACTTTCTGTGAACCAAATATAGTCTATTATTTCTACTCAGCTGCATCTAGTACTTTGGTTCATGTGTTTCTATGCAATTCCTCCTTTGACTTAAATGTTCTTTCCCTGAAAACAACATTCTTAAGCTAATGATTTTGGCCTCATGACATATATTTTAAAGATACATGTGATTCTGCAACCAATCCTTCCCCCCCATTAATACCAACACATATATGCACTTATAAATATATACATATTTTCAGGATTATAAAAATATTTAATTTCCATAAGCTTAAATAATTACTGTTAATACAGAATACATTAATATTTGTATACTTTTACTTTCATTTACAAAAAGGTTCTTATATAGCAGCATTTGCATTGCAAATGAAATGTGATCAAGTGGTGTTGCAGTGTACGTGGACTCATACTGCAAATCCAACTGAGCAGCTGCAATATTCCTCTAAAAGGAACATCTGTTTCAGCTACAGAAGAGCAGTTCCTATGAAGTACAAAAATCGTGAGGGGCTAATAACTTCTGTGAACGCTGTAAGTGCATTTAAAGTTATCTCCAAAGAATTGGCAAGATTTATTAAAATATACCCAAGAAGTCCAAGTTATCTTTACCCCAAGTAAAATTTCCTAATAAGATAAGTAAAAATTATATTAGCGAATATGTGTTTTTAATTGAATCACATTAACTTATTAGAAATTAACTGAAGGCTTCAAGAATTAAAAGAATAAAATAAAAACTTCCCTTGTGAGAAAGATTTGAAACTTTAAACATTATGAAAAAACAAAAATTCTCAAACACTCATACTAAGCTTGTTTTTGTTGAGCTCACGCTCCAGATTTCCAATCAATGTATCAATACTTTCTTGTAGATCTTTGAGATTGACTTTTCGATCCACCGTAGACTCAATTGTCTGCATTGTCAAATACGTCTGAAATGTGCACTCTTCGGACAAGGGAATTGGCTGTTTAATCATTATATCGGGTCCATACATTTTGCTGCAATTTTCTCCATCTTCTGAAGGGACATCATCATAATCCACATCATTTAAATTTTCTTTTGTATTTAAAAAGTAGTTTTCTCCACAGCTGCTCCAGTCTCCTGCATAACGATTGCTAAGTGGACTGTCTAACCTGGTTTGCCGTGGCCTAAGTACTCTTGATGAATCGGTACCACTCAAATTTAACATCTGAGGTCGTTCCTTCTTCTTCCTCAAATAATTCAGAGAAGACTTCTGTTCTGGTGATTCTTTGACAGTTAAACGCTGCACTAGAAACAAACAATAAATGTGCTTTGGTGATAGTAATCCAGCTGGCCTTTAAAAAACAGAGCTAAAGATAAGCCACTTAGTAACTACAAACATGCATTAAAACAAAAACATGCACACTATCAAAGAAAGCATTCCATAATTATTTTTTCTATCACCAGACATAATCAAGATTAGGGACAGCGCTAGTAGAATGTACAGTGGAGCTAGTTCATGCCATATCATAACATCCCCAAATAAATCAATTTCCAATGTTGATTAACTTCTGTTAATTATTATCTAGCCATAATTCAAACAGTAGCTAAGCTGGTAGCTTCTTCTAATTAAAAGCTACAGCAAAAGCAGGCAAGGCATGTTGATGTACAAACAAAACAAAACAAAAAGTTCCTTCGTCTGCAAACGTCTAAATAAGGCAAGGCATCTAAAGTGCTCACTCTGAAAGTTCTGACCTTTGTTTCTTTGCAATTCTATTAGCAGCAGTGTCATAATTTACGTTACCAAGCAGCCCCAATTTCACTTTGATAAAATGCACGAATACTAGACTTGACTACGTGTTACCTGAGTTTGATTATACGGCATTAGCTACTAAGAGTCTTCATTTATTGCCTGAAAATAGTACAGATATTTTATTTTCCCATTCTGGTTAGGTAGCTAACAATCTCAAATAACATTCCTCACAGTAAGATTAAATTCTCCTAAGGGTATGCATTCTGCTTGCTGTACAGATTACCACAGAGACACACATTATTCCATGACAAACCATTTAGTCTTTTGTGTATATTGAACAGAACATTTGTCTGAGGCTCTTCTGTATGTAAAACAAACTTAATTTAAATATTGAAGCATAGCTGTTAAAACCTGTCCATACCTCTCTTTCTGCTTGTTTATTCTCGGTTAATAACTACCTCTCCACCTATATTTCCCTTCTCTAAGGTAAAGGGAACAAATCATCATCAACAATGCAGCAACTTTCACTCTCCAAAGTGTGAAGTTGCTGCATTCCTATGGTACAAAATGCTTGCTTCCTGTTGTATGAAATAAAATAATTGAAAAACAATACAAACAGGCATATGGTTCTAGTTTTCCAGAATTACAGTGATATTACAGTATTTTTCAGAAGTCACATAATATTCTTACTTGGATTTTATTAAAATACTTGGTAACTGTGTATAGATACGTTCTTGAACATTTCTGTTTATCTGCATTTTTATTATGGTTATTATATATCATTATGAATAGCTAAAAGCTCTTTACCTAAAATTTTCCATGAAACTAAAGGTCTGGTATTAAAATTGATCTTTGATAACAGTATTAATAAAGAATGTCCCATGCCATTAACTGATGTAATGGCAGAATGGACATCTGAATTTTTCCACTGTTTAATTATTCATATTGCTTTTTCTTCTCTAGCTTCTTATCTCCACTAAGTCTCCTTGCTTATCTCTCATTTTCTGTGCTATTCCTGCTCTTACTGCTTAAGTGCCATGCCTGTTGTTTTCGTCAGCCTATTACAGTATTCTGCTTATCTTGAGGTCACCTGGTTTGTGACCCAAACCAAAGTAAAACATTTTTGACTCTGTGTCTGAGCTTGTGTTACTTTTCTGACATTCACCTGCAAACCCTATATTTATTTTACTAATCAAGTCCTTACTCAAACATTATTTTTGTATATTTTCTTGGGAAATATTTAAGAAACTGATTATAATAATAGTCATATCTTTTATACTAAAAATTCAATTTCTGAAAAATCAACCTCACTAGCTTCTTAAATTACTGATGGTGGAATGGTTTCCTATTAATTATGCAGAGAAAATGGCTAATTATATTTATTTATTTTTTTTATTTTAGAGAGAGGAAGGGAGAGGGAGAGAGAGATAGAAACATCAATGATGAGAGAGAATCACTGATCGGCTGCCTCCCTCATACCCCCTACTGGGGATCAAGCGGGAAACTAGGCCATGTGCCCTGACCAGGAATTGAGCTGCGACCTCCTGATTTATAGGTTGATGCTCAACCACTGAGTCACACTGACTGGGCAAAAATGGCTAATTCTAACCACCCCAAAAAAGTTCTAGTTTTCCCAGCACTGCTGACTACCCACTTCAACAGAATAAAATTTATTTATTTTTGTCTTTTAGTATATTTTTATTGATTTTAGAGAGGAAGGGAGGAGGGAGAGATAGAAACATCAATGATTAGAGAGAATCACTGATCGGCTGCGTCCTGCAGGCCCCACACTTAGGATGGAGCCCGCAATACAGGCATATGCCCTGACTGGGAATCAAACCATGACCTTCTGGTTCATAGGTTGATGCTCAACCACTGAGCAACGCTGGCTGGGCAACAGAATAAAATTTGGGGCAACAGAATAAAATTTAAAATGCAGTCTATATGGTGCTGGAAAAGTTTCACAATGTAATGATAAGTACTAAGAAACTTTTCTTATCTTGTTTTCTACCAATAGGTTTATATCTTTAATCACCACTTTATTAGCCTTTTATCTACAGTGCAATTGCCTAATTTAACAAAATACATTGTCTAATTAGTGCCAAGCACTGTGTTAGGACTTGGGAATACAAGTCCCTGACCTCATGAAGCTTTGTCTAGGAGAAAAATTAAACAAAAAGGATTAGGGAAAAATCAATAGCTTTTCCAAAAAAAACCTGTCCCAAATCTACTCATCATAGAATATGCGATATAGCAAATAGCTGGTCTAGAGTTACACTCTGTCTAAAGCTATTTCCCCACCTGTAAAGTGAAAGAGTGGCCTATCAATAATTTTCAATAGGATGATCTAACCTTCCAATGCCAATCGGCCAGGGTTCTAATGGATCACTTTGAAGACAAGTTTATCAAATGGAAAGCTCAAAGGAAATTATAATCTTGCCCAAAATGGAAAAAACAGCATATAAGCATAACCAATGGACATAGACACTGCGGGGTAGGGGAGGCCAGGGGATTGTCAAGGGCGGGGGAAAAAAGGACACATATGTAATATACCTTCCAATGCCAATCGGCCAGGGTTCTAATGGATCACTTTGAAGACAAGTTTATTGAATGGAAAGCTCAAAGGAAATTATAAAGAAAAGAAAAGAAAAAACAAACAAACCCACAAAACAAAAAGTTAAGAAAGCAAAAAGGAAGGGTGGAACCAACTCTTCTTACCTCTGGAGTAGGGGAGATTCCAAAAAGACAAATAAAATATGCATACCAAGGAGAGCGCAACCCTTCTATTGAATGTATGATGGGCATTCACCAAGTTCACATGCTGTGACCCAGTCTCTATGTCACCATCAATTTTCTCAGGCTCAGTAACTGTCTTACATCTACTTGACTTCTGCCTTTTCTTGAACCCAAAAGTAATGATTTAGAGGGCAAAACTAACTGCTGTTTCCTCTCATCTTTCTACCCTGTTCTGTCCTTTGTCTAAGATGGTATAACTAAAGAAAAATAAAAGATTATAGAAAAGGGAGCAGTTATTGCTAAATCCAACAACACAAATCTCTGCAATAAGATATTAATACACTAGGAGTCAGTTGTTTAAAGATATCATTGAAATACAGTGAATCTGAAAACTACACCTGTTTTTTTCTATAACAGAGGATATAATTTAATTTTTACTTCTACACCCAGAACTAAGTTAGCTATTACAAAATAATGAAATGACATTAATCTCTGGTACAGAATTAATGATAAAGGACTCAGGTACTGATAGTAATTTAATGATATCTCCAAGCAAGCAAGTTTACATGTGCAATTAGAATGATAAGACAACCTGACCTGCTTGGCTCAGTAGTTAAGCATCAACCTATGAACCTGGAGGATACTATTCGATTCCTGGTCAGGGCATATGCCCAGGTTGTGGGCTTGATCCCTAGTGTAGGGTGTGCAGAAAGCAGCCGATCAATGATTCTTTCTAATCATTAATGTTTCTACATCTCTACCCCTCTTCCTTCCTCTCTGAAATCAATAAAAAAATATATATTTTTAAAAAGAATAAGATAGCTCCTCTCCAAATTCCTGATGTTTATTATAATTAAAGCAGTTTTAGGAAAAGCTAAGAAACCCACATTTAAAACTTTAACCTGAATGATTCCTTATTTTAGGCACTAAATGTAGTATTCAGACCAATTGTACAGAAAATCTTGACTCAGAATTTTAAAATAATAATACATACTAATTCAGTTAAAATGTCAATTAGAAATTATTTTTAGCTCTGTGTTTAAAAGAAAGCAAAAGTTTTAACTTTCCAAATTTAAGAGCTGAAAATTTTAGCTTAAATTTTAATTCACTTTTAAAAATTAAATGTAATTTAAAAGACTGAATCAGCATTCCTTTGTACTTTAATCTCTTCTTCTCATCTATATACAGTAGGTCCTGGGGTTATGTGGGAGATCCGGAAATCCATTCCTACGGCACTATGTAATGCGATTTTCGCCGTAAGTCGGAACCCACCTACATAAGCACCTACGTCACTCACATGGACACATACACAGCAGTAATGAAGTGAAACAGTAAAAAAAAAAAAAATTAAAGATAAAATAAATAATAAAAAACATAAAACACATATGTAGATACGTCGAAAAGACGGAACTTTTTTTTTAATAAATAAATGGGAGATGGCGACATAACCACGAAACGATGTATGAGTCCGACATAACCCGAGGACTGTCTGTATATAAAAGTCCAGCAACCATTAAGGCGGAACGATCAGAACAACCCTTCGCTATGATGCACACTAACCACGGGGGGCAGACGCTCAACACAGGAGCTGCCCCCTGATGGTCAGTGCGCTCCCACAGTGGGAGTGCCGCTCAGCTGACCAGGATGAGCAGCTGCTCCCGCAGCGGGCGCCCCACCAGTGCACAAATTCGTGCACCGGGGCTCTAGTTTGTCTATAAGAGAGTAACAGTGCACATTTACTGAGAGCTAACTTTATGCTAAACACTCTGTTCATTGCCTTAGATGCTTTATCTCAATCTTCACAACCCTGAGGTAGACACTATTTACAGAGAAGCAAACAGGTCTCAGGAAAATAAAGTATTTGCCTCAGCCCACACTGTGGGTGAGTGCCGCAATCCAAATCTGGATCCAAGCCTGACTCCAGGGCCAAACACTTTCACCACTGTGCCTTCCACTAGACATCTAATTACTGTGCAGTGTTGGGAAGTGAAGCAAGGGTTACTTCAGGATAAGAAAATTTTGGAACTTAAATACAGGATTCTTTATGGGACATCTAATTAAATACATATTCCTTTTAGCTCTGCAACTACACAAGAGATACATGAGGACAATAACTGTCAGCATTTTGTTATTGACTGCTTCAAGAGATGGATAAGAAAGCTAAAAAGATCAGAGATAATTGTCAATTCAAGCCTGGATAATTTGAAGAATGACCATAAATGCAGTGAAGATGTCAAGAAGAAGAATTGATTTAAGGAGAAAAATAAATTCTCCTTCATACCAGTTGAACTAAAAATGAGAAAAGAAATTAATATTTACTTGAGTACCTATTATGTGCCAAGAACTGGGCTGAGCACTTACATACATAATTTTTAACTTAATCCTCCTATAAATTCTACAAACATACTAAATCCAAATGACAAACGGTGACGCTGAGACTCTAAGATATTAAGGAACTTGCCCAAGGTCAGACAGCTAATAAGTGACACAGCCAGATTCAAATCCAGATTGAACCAAATCCAAAATGTGTACATTGATCTATATGTCTATCATATTATCAGCAAGAGCAGACATATTAAATTGAGAAGTCTAAAGGGCAGGTATCAATTCATAAATATTTCCAAAAGCAAGACCTAAAAAAGGTGTTCTTTAAGCACATAGGAGTATATTTAATCATCAACAAATTAAAATATCCTATTATTAAGAGAGAAAAATATTTCCATAAAATCATTTACCTGGCCAGAGCTGAAGTAAGTAATGAAGAACTTCAATGTGTTTTTTAAAGTCCAAAGCACTTGCAAGTTCTTCTGAATCGGTAAAGACTCTGTTGTTGTGGTTGGAAGTCTCTTGCCTCTGACTTAATAATACTGGTCCGAAGCACACAGCCAAGTTCTGGCAGGTCATCTTATTCACTTCATGGTAAGAAGCCACCAATTTCAAATGATCCAACAACATCTTTAGGGTTGCCTAAATGAAATCAAATTACATTTCACCTCATATAGTTACACAAGGGGAAATTCAAGAGCACACTGTATAGCAGAAAATATAGACAGGCATCCTGTTACTCTTAAAAGGTTATTTCATGAACAAGCAAGACAAACACTCATAGACACAGACAACAAAATGGTGGATAGCAGAGGGAAAAGAGGGTAGGGGAAGGTAGTAATGGGTAAAGGGGGTCAAATATACTGTGACAGAAGAATATTGGACTGTGGGTGGTGAACATACAATGCAATATGCATACATTAGTAATGTATTATAGGACTGTACACTTGAAATCTATGTATTTTTATTAACCGATGTCACCCCAATAAATTTAATTTAAAAAATAGAACCCCCCCCCAAAAAATAAAAATAAATAAAAGGTTATTTCAAAGACTTGCTTAGAAGTTGGATGTTTGGAACTTGAAACATTTTATTATAGAAATGTTATACAAAACCCTTAGGTTCCAATAACATAATTAAGTGGTCAAAATATATACTCTTTATAAAATGTTCATGAATGAATTCCAAATTTCAGCTGGAATCCCTGGGTAAATATATCAGCAGCATTTTCCTCTCTTCCCTCCTCTAAAATGACAATAGCAAAAAGGCTATGATGGAAATGGGATTAGAGTAGTAGTGTTCATTTTTAAGTACAGATAAATCCTGCAGTCGAAAGTAGGGTACTATCTAGGAAGCTGAGCATTTCGGAATGTGGCCAGGTTCTACTGTGATCTAGATTAGGAAAAGGACCAATGTGCTTCTTAACTAATCAATATTTTAAGTGACAAACCATGAAAAAGGGAAGAGTAGTATAGTTAGAAATTAAAGCAAATTTATTGAAAAAAAGAATTTTAATCTTTGAAGAAAATAATCTCATAAGGGCAATTTGCTCAAGAAGTGGAATGGTTATTTAGGTTTAGTCAATAGTGAAAAGGAATTATGTTTTTTTGAAGTAGTGGCAGATAATCAATCATTTAACAAATAAAATGAGTGTGTGATGTCTTCTTCATAATTGTACTGAAGAAATAAATTCCAACCAACAATGTAATTCAAGTAAAAACAGAAAAAAGAAAGTTATATATTATTTCTGGAGCTCTAAGTAACACTTGGGTTTGGTGATTAGAAGGTCATTAGTAACCTTAGCAAGAACAAGTCCACAGAGAGAGGGGAGGAAGCCAGATTACAATGTGTTGAGTAATAAATGAGTGGTAAAGAAGCGATGACAGCTGAAAGAAAGATTCCTCCAGTGTTTGGCTGTGAAGGGAAAGAATTAAGAGAGTATGAAAGCAGAGAAGACATAAATTGATATTTTGAACTCAAAATCTGTCACACACACACTCACATACACAAACAAAAGCACAACTGGTTTGCCCTAGCCGGTTTGGCTCAGTGGATAGAGCATCGGCCTGGGGACTGAAGGGTCCCAGGTTCCATTCCAGTCAAGGGCACATACCTCAGTTGCAGGCTCCTCCCCGGCCTGGGCCCTGATCAGGAGGCAACCAATCGATGTGTTTCTCCCACATCAATATTTCTCTCTGTCTTTCCCTCTCCCACTCTCTCTAAAAATCAATGGGAAAATATCCTTGCATGAGGATTAAAAGGAAAAAAAAAGCACAACTGGTTAAAAATATTAGGTTCAATCTCAATGGAAATCCAAAAAATTCAACTAAAAATTAAAAACCTATTCTGTCTATTAAATAAGATGAGCCAAAAAAGTAACTGTTTTGTACCGTTTGAAAAGTAATATAAAAACGTATTAAGAGCCTTAAAATGTTCACATCCTTTAAATTAGCAATTCCACTGAGAGTCTCATACAAATAAGTAATTGTAACTGAAAAGAAATATGTGAACAAATATATACAAATAGGTTCAAAACCTAAATATTATACAAAAGAGATTATGATAGTTGTGATATTGCATAACCTTTTTAGAAAGGATGTTAATAGCGTGAGCTTAAGGGCCAGAAAGACCTAAATTCATGTGACAGACTTACACTCATAAAAGCTATCTAGCTTTGGGCAAGTGATTTAAATTTTCTGATACTCATTTCTTCATTTACATGTAAATGACACATAATTATACCTTGTATTTGTGTGGGAATATTTCTACCCTTTCACCCCACCCTTCTGCATCTGCTAACCTCTTTATAGCTGCTCCCATCCCCCACCGAAAGAGTAGTAATTGCTAATCTAATTGGACAGAGCACAGGTCATTCAGAAGACAGCAGTAAACCAGTGAATGAAACTATTGGGCTTAACATCTCTGCTCACTAACTCTTGACCATTCTTCCCTCACATAAGAAATTTAGGCAAGCCCTATATTTATCTGGACAAGCCCAACCACATGTTTTCCCCTTATTTTTCCTTTTGTTCTAAGAAACAACCGCTCGCGCGAGGTAGGTTAAAGACTGGTTCTGCACACCCAGCCATCCTCCCACCTACCCTGCAGGCATACCTGAAGACACTAGTCCCAAGATTTAGATTGTGAGGAGGGGACTAATGGGAAGAGGCAAGGAGAAAGGAAATGGTGGTGAGGGCTGCTTAAGTCTTAAGGCTAAGCCATGTGTACCAAAATAGTTATCATATTTTTAAAATACTAAAAGGAAATAAATAAAAATGTTAATTACAGTTGCCTTTGGGTTTTGATCATTATAATTTTCCATTCTTCTTTTCTATATAGTCCCAAGTATCTATAATAATAAAAGGGTAATATGCTAATTAGACCAGATGTCATTCCAGACATCCTTCTGAATAAAGCCAGGGCCGGAGCGAAGCCCAGGTGTCTACCGGCGGCTGGAGGAAAGCCTGGATCCCGGAAGCCGCCCAGGTCCTGGGTGCTGGCAGCAAGGGGAAGGAAGGCCTACTCTTGCACGAATTTTTGTGCATTGGGCCTCTAGTTCTATAATAAACATATTAATATTAAGATAACAATACTCTTTAAAAATTAGGAGAATATTAAGGAGAATATTAGGAGAATATTCTTAGGAGAATATTTATGTCTAGGCTAAAATCATATACGAAAAGACAAAATTTTTTTCTAAATGTATTCTGCTTAAGAAGCAGTTTCTAGATTTATGGTGTTTAAGAAGCCATGATCTCACTCATATCTGGAATCTAAAGAACAAAATAAACTGATGCACAAAATAGATCCAGAGATATAGAAACATGGAACAGAACTTCAAATCTCAGGGGGAAGGAAGAGAGGGTGGGTGGGAAGAGATTAAGAGATTAACGGAAGAATTTATATATATGCATAACCCATGGCCACAGATAATAGTGTGGTGAAGGCCTAGGGCAGGGAGGGCGGGGGTTAGGGTGGGGGGAATGCAGGCTAGAAGGGGTCAGTGGGGGAAAAAAGGGGACATCTGCAATACTTTCAACAATAAAGATAAAATAAAAAAAGAAGCCATTAGTAAAGGAAGAGCTAAAACTCATGAGTGCCACAAACATCGAAATAGCTAAAAAATTATTTGCAGCTCTGGAGCTAAGTATATAATTCATTACCTGGCTTTCAGGAAAAATGTACACGAGTTATGCTTACCTTCTCAACATCAGGCAGGCAATCCAACAGGTCCACAGTGTACTTAGAGTCACTTGGATCATTCTCACAACTGTTTGATGACATTTTCAGGGGATTTTTAGCCATTGCATCTAGTACAGCCTCATAAAGCTGCTTTGTTATCAGCGGAGAAGGAAGTTCTCTTAAATAATCCTTAAGAACACCTTCAGAAAACAAACCAGAGACAAGTGGCAATTGGTCTTCAAAGTGAAATAAAAACTGTGGTGACTTTTTTTAATTCAAGTATTATACAGCCAACTTTTAATATTCTGAAAATAATAAAAGCAATAATTTTTAAGAGTATTATAACAAAACAGTAGCTTTTATATTCTTATTAATTGCTTCATTAACTGACATTTTGTTTGAAAGCATGCTAAAAATGCACATATAATTTCTAATTATCATACATATTAGGTTTGTTGCTCATAAAATAAGTCGTTTGATACATATACCCTATTGATTCTGCCCCCTCATAAAAAGCTACTCTAAGTGCATGTAAAAAAAAGCAAGGCATTAATATTAATCCTAAATTATTCCAATTATATGAATTTTGAATTTCTAGACTTTTAATTGATAATGAAAGAATACCAATGACCCAAAGCCCTTGCAAATAACTGAACTATACGGGACATATGTCTTAAACATAAGTACTGGATAGTTGGATTAACCCTAACGCTACACTGTGGAAGAAGAAAACCATTCCTAAAACCGAACAAATGAAGCCAAAGCCAAGAACAGAAAGCATCAGACTTGTCACAATAATAGGAAAGACGTCGATTTCAAAGGCATCACAATTGGTTATGAACTAAGAGATATCACCTGAAGAAGAGGAAACAGGAAAGGGTAATGAATGGTTGTTACATACCAGCAAGCGAGGTAAGATACTAGCTAAAGACTGGAATGTGATCACAAGGAAAAACAGAAGACATTGCTGACACCAAAAATCCAAATATAATAGATGATATTGATTCAGAATATTCTCTGAGCTTAGAATCTAGTTTGAAAGCTGAGTTGGAACTTCAACATGGTCATATAGAAAGCTTCCCATCTGATAATCTTTTAAATTTTGATAGTAATATGTTTCATTAGTTTCTTATGCATCCTTCCAGTGTTTGCAAAAATATAAACAATATATTAACCATATGTGTTTATGAAAGTATAAGATGTATTACTATACTCCTCTTTATTAAATCAAATATAGCATATATGGCCTGTTCTGTTATTTGCTTTTTTATTTACCATCATATGCTTGAAATCTTTTCAGTACACAGAGAGCTTCCTCAAACATTTTACAGTCACATCTGTAACAAACACTGAGAACCGTGTTTCTCAAACTTGGCTGCACAATGAAATGGGTGATATGAGTGATATGGGTGACATGAGATTCCGAGGAGAGTGAAAAACATTATTCCAATGGATCATGGATGTCCCATCATCAATTGCTACAGATGGATACTTAGGTTGTTTCTAATCTTTTGTTATTCTAAAACATGCTACAATGAATAACCTTGCACATCAATACTTTGTATATGTAGGATAAATTCCCAAAACAGGACTGCCAAGTAAAATACGCATTTGTAATTTTGAGGAGAAAGAAGAAATAAGGCCGCTTCCTAGGTTCGGGGTTTTGGCATCTAAGTGAATAGTAGTGCCATTACTTGAAACAGGGGAAAAAGGAGGAAAACCATGTTTTAAGGGGTAGAAAAGAGTTTTATTTTGAACATATTAAGCTTAAGGTGTCTATGAAACATTGAAAGCTGCTGGATATAAAAATCTGAGCCCAGCCAGAGTGGCTCAGTTGTTGAGCGTCAATGCATGTACCAGGAGGTCACTGTTCTATTCTGGTCAGGGCACAAACCCCAGTGTGGGGCATGCAGGAGGCAGTTGATCAATGATTCTCTCTCATTATTGATGTTTCTATCTGTCTCTCCCTCTCTCCCTTCCTCTCTAAAATTTTTTTTAATCTGAGGCTCAGGAAAGAGATGGCTGGAGACACGGATCTGAGAATGATCAACTAAAGATGATGAGTGGAAGCTTGAGAATGACAGACTATCTAGGGAGGCATGCTGAGTGATATGAGAAGGCCTAGTGATAAGAGAAGGCCCTGAAGAAGGTTCTTAATGGGTTGTCAGAAAGAGGATCTCCCAAAGGTGACTAAGGAATAATGGCTAAAGAAGTATGAGTGGTAAGAAGAGGTGGAGAGGGGGTGAAGGGGCAAATATGCTGCCGAGGAAGTCAAGCAGAGACTTTCTTGAAAAAGTGTCCATTGATACCCAACAATCCCGGATGGCCTTTTGGGGACAACAATCGTTAGGTTACACAAGAACTTTTAAATACTATGGAGAACAGTGTTTCTCAAACTTGGCTGCACAATGAAATAAATCTGAGAAACTTTAAAACAATGGACTCCAGAGCCCCCTGTCAGTCCTACTAAATCAGAATCCCCAAGGGTCAGGGCTCATGCCCCTGTATTTTTCACAAATTCCTGTTGTGGTTCTAAGGCAGCAGAGTTTTATAAATAGGGATAAGAAACGATGAGATAATTTAAGACAAGGACCAAACCAGGTACACCCAAGAAGTAAATCAGCAACCTTGGTAAGCATAGTTTCAGGAGACTAAAGGACAGAAGTCAAGCTGCAGTTGGTTAGGAAGTAGATGGACGTTAAGGAAATGGAGAAAGAGGGGGAAAGATGGGCAACCTGCTCCAGAAATCTGTCTTTGAGAGAAGGTGATGACCACAGACGCACAGAAAGAGCAGGGGTGAAATAGGATCAAAGTAGGAATTATTTTAAAGATGGGAGAGACTTCAACATTTAAATGCTAATGTAGAGACGATATTAAAATGGTTTTTAAGGTTTAGGAGAGAGAAATATAATCAATTGAGCAAAGCCCCAAAAAGAAAGGAAGAAGAGACTCCTGAGAACACGTGAGAGAATTAAAATTAGTCCAAAATGTGAGGAAGATCATTTCTATCCTGTTACAGAAAGGATAGCGGGAAAGTGAAAAGGGATGTATGCCTAAGAAGGCAGGTGGCAGGCTGAGCCACAAGAAGTAGAGGAAGTTCCCATTTGATGGCTTCTATTTTCTCTGGGAAGTTAGGGGCAAGGTCATCACTAAGAGTGACATGGGTGACACGAGATTCCAGGAGAGCGAGAAGACATTAAATAGATACCCTGGAGAATGGAGGAGAGGGAGGGAGGAAGGGAAGGAGAGGAGGTAAGGAGGGAGAGAAATAGAATAAGAAAACATAATTATTAGCTATTTTATTTTCATTTTAGCTTCTTTTGTCTATTGTTTTCACTTCCATCCTTCCTCTACTCCCCCAGCTCCCAACACTAGAATGTAGCCTCCATGAGAACAAAAATCTTCTGTCATTTGACCCCTGCGTTCCCAGCACATTAAACAGTCTCTGGTGCATGATCAACTCTCAATTAACCAAATCAATGGCCTCAGTTTCTTTCTTAAGAAACAAGAAAAAGAGGAGCATATTACACTCAAAGTAAGCAGAAGAAAAATATAAAGATCAGAGTAGAAACTAATGAAATAGATAATAGAAACCAATAACGAAAATCAACAAAACCAAAGGTTGGTTCTTTGAAAAGATAGACAAAAAAGACAAACCTTCAACTACTGTGACCAAGAAAAAAAGAGAGAAGACTCAACTAAAATCGGGAATGAAAAGGGGGAACATCATTACCAACCTCACAGAAACAAAAAGAATTTGAAGTTAATACTATAAACAGCTGTATACCAATAAATTAGATAACTCAGATGAAAATAGAACTCATTGAGAGATATAAACTAGAAAGTTATTTAAGAAATAGAAAATCTGAATAGACTTATAACAAGAGATTGAATAATTTTAAAACTTCCCACAAAATAAAGCAAACCAAGATAGTTTTACTGATGAATACTACCAAATATTGAAAGAAGAATTAAAACCAATTCTTCACAAATTTTTCCCAAAAATAGAAGAGAGTACACTTCCCAACTCACTCTACAAGGCTACTATGACCCTGATACCAATACCAGAAAAAGACAGCACAAAAAAACTACAGACCAAAATTTAGGAATATAGACACAAAACTCAACAAAATAGTCACACATAAAATCCAGCAAGATATTTTAAAAAAATAAAAAAGATACATCATGACCAAATGGTATTATCTCAGGAATACAAGGTTGGTTTAACATCTGAAAACCAATTAATGTAATATACCATAGCAATAAAATAAAGGACAAAAACAAAAACAAAAAAAACATGGTCATTTCAATAGACTCAGAAAGGTCACTGAACAAAATCCAACATCCTTTCATGATAAACTTGGGCTAAAAATTAGCATTTCAATTCTCTTTCCTGCAGATGTAGTCTTTCCAAAATGTGTACATAAAATAAAATCTATTACCTGTTATTACATTTATATCTGGGTACTGGTTTTCACACAGAACAACAGCTTTGCTATCTCTCTCAAAAGCCTCCCGAAGTTCTTTCTTGACTGCTGCCGAACCACATAATCGGTACAGGCCTACTACCTAGAAATAAAATTATGGCCATATTGTGGTAAGTTCGATAAAAAGAAATTGTAATTGTACAGTATGTATAAATCCCATGAGCTTGGCCATCAAATATGTTCTGATGGCATGTAATTAAAAATACCTCAAGCACAGCTTTTGAATTTCACCATAGACCACGTTAACTCATTTAATAAGAACAATCTACTCTTTCATTTAAATTCAAACAATATATTATGATTTCTGCAGTGCTGGATATCTTAAGCAAAGATACAACCCATTCCCTTTCAGTTTTATATGCTCAACCAATATCTCCATGCTGAGATCATGCCCTTGACATCCTTTTGGCTCTGGCCTGAAATAACACAGCACAGTGGTTAAACAGGGTTTTGGATTCATAAAACTCACTCTACCCCTCCTTCCTTGATGAATTTGGGCAAGTGATTTAATCCCTTTAAAACTCAGTTGATTTACCCACTTAAAAGTATAGAGTTGAGCCTTAAGGCCAGAACCGCCATCTTCCAGTAATTTGCCAAAATGACTAACACAGAGGGAAAGAGGAGAGGCACCTGCTATATGTTCTCTAGGCCTTTTAGAAAACATGGAGTTGTTCCTTTGGCAAGAAAGGTGATATTGTGGACATCAAGGGAATGGGCACTGTTCAAAAAGGAGTGCCCCAACAATGTTACCTTGGCAAAATTGGAAGGGTCTACTCTGCAATGTCACCCAGCATGCAGTGGGCATTGGCTGTAAACAAGCAAGTCAAGGGCAAGATTCCTGCCAAGAGGATTAATGCTCATTTTGAGCATATTAAGCACTCTGAGAACTGAGATCACTTCCTGAAACGTGTGAAGGAAAATGATTAGAAAAAGAAGGAAGCCAAAGAGAAAGGTACCAGGGTTCAACTGAAGCATTAGCCTACTCCACTCAGAGAAGCACACTTTGTGAGAACCAACAGAAAGGAGACTGAGCTGCTGGAACCCATTCCCTATAAATTCATGGCACGATAAGTGTAAAAAAAAAGACCTCTGTACTGATAAAAATGTTTCTCTTAAAAAAAAAAAGTATATAGTTGAAATAAGGTTCCAACATACTATTTGTATAAAATTATCTTTTCAGGAAAAAAAAAAGATTCTCAGGAAGAAATAAAAGCAAACCTAGGATTTGTTTAAATTAATTGATTATAGAGTGATGGAGGAAATGCAATTAAAATAATATATTAAAGGTAAAATAAAACCTCCAGTTCAAAATGTAAATAAGATGCACAGAAACCTCCCATCCTCCCCTCAACTTACATTAAAGGGTCTGTTTTTTAAACACTGTTAGCTCATACAGGTTCTAAAATATTATGGCTGAAGAAGTTCACTATAAATTCACTGAGAAAAAATGAACATGGTATCTGTAAAGAAAAAGCATGCCTGATTAAGCAATCAAAGCTTTTTAAAAGAATAAATCTTCAAGAACATGAAGGGAAAATAAGTGGTTGGCACCTAGACTTCCACATCAAAGACTACTTAGCAAGTTCAATCACCTTGAAGAAATTATGGATAAAGAAATTATTTCAAGATAGAAATAAAGTAAAAACAGACAATAGAGACCCCCAAGAATTTGAACTAGAAATCACTTTAAAATGTTATAGTCAATATATTTAATGATTTATTAAATATAATCAATTTAAATAAATATTTTTTAAAATAATAAAAATTAAAAATGTTATAAATAATCTAGAGGAAGGAGTACACAAATGAAATTTCTAGGTTTACTTATGACACTAACCTCTTGTGAGTAATTAAATAACTGATAGAATACACTATAGAAGGTGGGTCTCAATATAGGAAAGTATCAATAATGGATACAGAGAAATGTTATCCAAAATATTTGAGATGACAAGCTAGCAAGTATTAACTGAAAGATAATAAGGAACCTACAACTATTTCTAAGAGAAGGTAATGCAAGATGCGGTTATATTCAAAAGGATCAACCTACGGTGGGGAACCAAGTAATGTACTGCAAAGAAAATCCAAATTTCCTACTTTATCCACATTCATAGTGCATTCACATTGAAAATAGTATGTGCTATGCTGGTCATCACTGCAAGAGAGATGTGGTAGAACTGTAGATGGTCCAAAAAATGAAAGCAAAATATTAAACAGAATCAAAGGAAATGCCATCACATTAGAAGAAAGTAACTTGAGTAGAGCCCTTCTCGTGTGAGCACAATTAAGTGTCACAAATCCCTTGAACTTGAGAAAGAGATAAATCTAGAACAAATTAACGAAAGTAATAATACTTCAATAGTAAGGAATAAATTAATGGAACATGCTATCCCAAAATTCTAAAATGAAATTATAAACATATTTTTAAAGGTGAATAAAGGGGAAAAATCCAATAGAGATATTTCAAGGGAAGGATATTTTAGAATATATCCCTAACTTCAGAGGCTGACTTCTTGAATCAAACACTTGAAGTACATGCTTGATGCCTCTATCAGAGATAGAATCTGTACTAGGTGCACCTAGTATAGAGTATGATTTCTATAGTAATTTTTCCCATTGGAAGCAAGAGATGGGTGACAGTAGCCTTCAGAGCATTTGGAAAATGCCATAGACTATTTTTGCATGACTATCAAAACCTGATTTTCATAGTAAAAAAAAAAAACAAAACAACAACAACAAAAACCACAAAAAAAATTACTGGCTAAAATGGTAAACAAAAATTAAACAGTATGCTAGTCTGTAAAATACAGACAGAACAAACCTCTCTGGAGAGCGGGGAGTGGGGAGAAGCAAAAGACACACACACACACACACACACACAAACAGGTTTAAAAAGTACAATTCCAAGTGTATAACTATGAAATTTACTTTTCAGCTCACAGAAAATTCTTTTTTAAAATAAATCTTTCTAAAATTTAAGTATAGAAATAAAAGGCATTGCTAAAAATGCTTTCTTGGCATTTAAAATAAGCTTCAACAGTCTTATATACCTGCTCTTTATAAAATATTTCAGAGAATGGACCATAAAAGTACAGTGCTATTTGAGTTACTACTTACTTTACTACTCAATTGTAAAAGTTTCTGTTTAATAATTTCCTTTAAAATGTGACTAATCTCTCCGGAAGAAGAAAAAGAAGAAGAAAGGAAGAAGAAAGAAAGAAGAAAGAAGAAAGAAGAAAGAAGAAAGAAGAAAGAAGAAAGAAGAAAGAAGAAAGAAG
>NW_005871073.1:10437645-10440909 GCF_000147115.1 Myotis lucifugus
GGAGGAAGGAGGAAGGAGGAAGGAGGAAGAAGGAAGAAGGAAGAAGAAGAAGAAGAAGAAGAAGAAGAAGAAGAAGAAGAAGAAGAAGAAGAAGAAATGGAGGGAAACAGAGAACCTTAAGAAAAAAAGTAACTGAACCAAAAGTTGGATTAGAAACTAAAGGCTTCACTCCCATCTAGAAAAAGTATCATATATCTGAGAAGAGGTTTCAAAAGTTCAGATGTCCTACCTTCAGCTTCAGGAAGCTACCACATCTATTTTTGTAGATATAAGCACATAAGACCCACAGAGATTAAATGACTTGCCCAACATCACACAGCTATTAATGAAGAAAAAAACAGAATCCAAGTTCCCTGCATTTTATTGCGAAACTCCACTAACTTATGCTGTTTCCATATTTTGTATAAGTTCATGGTAGATTATTTTAAATTCCTTTTTATGTATAAAGAAACCTATATCAGATTTTGTGATATTTACCCTTGATGTTTTTAATCAACGTTATAAATTTTGATAGCACCAAAGCAGAAGTACCTCAGAGCATAATGATCTTTAGGCTTAATTTGTGTTACAAAAATAAGCATAAATAATTACTTATAAACCAGAACAATATTCTCAGTGATATGCTGTTTCTCATTGTCACAGTCCATATGTATTAATGAAAATAAAGAAAAGTAAGTTCTACTAACTGGTTAACATTTACATATCTTGTTACAAATAATACCAGGCTTTTTGTTTGTTTTAATGGGCTGCTTTAACAACTTCTTATTTAAAAGGAATAGAGAAAGAGATGTGTTTTTATTAGTGGGACATCTCTTCATCCTCCATGTTTTCCTGAAGTTAAGAGACAGATAAGCTTATGCTTTCCAAAGAATGGGACTAAGGGAAAGTAGGAAATAAGAGTAGGGAGTTAATTTTAGGAGTGAAGCAAGGTGATTAGATTTACTGTTGGAACTCTCTGCCTTAGGAATCAAACCATGGAGACACATTACTTAAATTAATTATTTGCCTATGTTATCAGCTCTGGCTTATCCTAGAAATGATACTGTAACACAATCTTGATCTTTGGTATAAGGCCCATCAGCTTTGCATTACAACATAAATTGCAGAACCACCTAACATGCTCTCAATTATTGCCAACACAGGTTAAGGTATGAATTATACCATAACCAGTAATATAATAAAGAATAGAAAAGAAAAATGTCTGAATTAGATTATTTTTACCTGTAATTCCTCCCCCCAAGAATTACTATTAATAAATTTAATTAATTAACCGCTTAGTTCATTAAGGTAGATAGATAAGTAGATAGACAGAGGGTAGAGAAACAGTGAAGTAATACCTGGCAGCCTCTCTTTACAATTTCCATTATACATTTCTGTATCAGGAGTGGCACCATCAATCCTGTATTTTCTTTCTCTACAACTTTTCGAATATCAACACCAAACATGACTGGCTCCCGGTTTATATCTAGTCCATGAAGAGAATTCTCCCACTGTTCCAAAAGAGTCACTTTTACATAAATAAGACCTCTAGGCTCAAGTTTGACAGCCAACTGATGTGTCTTTGTCACTCTGAATAAGGTGGGGAGAACAACAGTTCCATGGCAGCACACTCGATTTTTTCTTGGAGTGGGTTCCCAACTAAATACTACTAACTTCAAATGCTGAGCATTTTCAATTTCTATGTTGAAAGTGTGATCCATGTCTAAAAATGTCGTCCGACACGTGAGCAAAGCAGTTCTGGCTTTGTTTACTGAGTCTACCTGAATGGCGCAAAAGACATCTTTTGAATCGATCCGAGGTGGTTTTAAATCCTCAGCACCATAGAAATGCACACTCATGAGCCCAGATATGTATTGTGAACACTTCGGTTGATCAGAAAAGCTATAATGTCTAAACGCATCAATGTCAATTTCATTCTTGCTACAGCTATTTGGAATTATTTCTTTTCCCTTTCCAAATCTGTTTTCAGATCCATGTTTGCTAGATTTAGTTATAAGTTCAGGTGAATCTCCATCACTGAGATAACCACCTCTGCAGGAATACTTAGAACTCATAGAGGGTTTCTTCCGGTAGCTGTGCTGAGAAGACACACTGGTATCGAGGTGGTACCGACTTATAACATTCCTCTTAGCAGCTGTGGTTGTGTTCCCAGAAGGCAGCATAACAGTATGATGAATTTCTTGATAGTCGCATTTAGACAAGGAAGGGGTGTTATCTGGACTGTTTATGTAATTCAAGTTTCCTTTAACACTCAGTTTTCGGCTAAGTTCTGGCAACCTTTTCATTTTCATGGAAAGTTTCCTCACAGTGCGTGGAGATTTTATTTTATCTGGGAAAGACCAATTAATCGAACTGCCTTTTTTCACAAGGCTAGGGCTTGGAGAAGATGGTTCTATAACTCCCAATTCAGTCTTATTTGTAGCAGCTAGGATACCAGGACCTGTTAAAAAAAAAAAAAGGTATTATAAAGTGATATGTTTTGATTCCTACTTTACAAACCACCAGCTTAACAAGCTCTCACATGCACAGAAATTCTTCTCTTGTCTCATCTCAATAGGGAGATTTAGTTATAAGTTAGGTGAATCTTCATTACCATGTTCAAGTAGAACAGCAACAACCTCCGAAATGGCTTACAGAGGAAAGAAGCACCTCCCTCCCTTTCCATCCACTTTTCTATTCTGAAAATTTGGAGGAAGGGTAATATAGGCTCCTTTTAGATCTTTCTACTGTAATATATTTTAGTATGTTATTTTATAGCTATAAAGAGTGAATATCAGAGGAAACTAGGAAAGCTTTGTATTTGAGTATATTAAAAACATATATTAACATATCTCCTATTTTAATATTTCTTTAGAATGTTTCCTCTATATTTATAATCCTCTAAAAAATAAATTTTGGCCCAGCAATTCCACTTCTGGGAATAAGAAATCCAAAACACCGATTTGAAAAAATATATGTGCCCCTATATTTATTGCAGTGTTATTTACAATTAAAGGCCCGATGCATGACATTCATGCACTGGGGGGTGGGGGTCCCTCAGCCCGGCCTGCACCCTCTCGCAGTCTGGGACCCCACGGGGGACGTCCAACTGCCAGCTTAGGTCAGCAGCTGAGCAGCACTCCCACTGTGGGAAACACACTGACCACCAGGGGGCAGCTCCTGTGTTGAGCGTCCGGCCCCCTGGTGGTCAGTGTGCATCATAACAACCAGTCAACCAGTCATTTCAGTCGCTTAGGCTTTTATATATATAGACTAGAAGCCCTG
>NW_005871073.1:10441009-10458372 GCF_000147115.1 Myotis lucifugus
TTCCCCAACCCTCCAATATTCATGTATTTTTGTATATGTGTGTATGTATGCATTGTTCGTTTTTTTGTTAATCCTCACCTGAGGATATTTTTCATTGATTTTTAGAGTAGAAGGGAAGGCGAGAGACAGAGAAAGAAAGATGAATGTGAGAAAGACACATCAATTGGTTGTCTCCTGCACCCTGACCAGATCAGGCCAAAACAGCACTGCCAACAGGGCTGACTGCTGGTGGCCCACTGGGGCTCAGGCATTGAGCGTATGGCAATTTTCTGTTTCTGCTTCCACATCTGGTAGAGGTCCCACTTGTAGGAGCTGCTGATGTAGTGACCACTTTCTGTCTTGTTCTTCTTCTGGTCCCACTTGAGCTGCTGCCAGCCCCTGGTCAGGTTCTGGGCCTTGTCCCCCATCAGGTCCAGAACAGAACCAGCCACCTGCTGCTCAAAGGTGCCCCTGTCCCCACCAACGCTTAGGTCCTATTCACTGTAGAAATCCTTGAGCCGATAGGGGACATAGAAATTCTGGTCCAGCAACTGGGCCTCCTCCTTCCACCTCTTGGCTCCCCACTCAGGTCCTGGCTGCTGCCATTTCTGGCCCATGACCTCTGTGGAGACGTCCTCCATGCTCTCTCCCACCGCCTCCTCCTCCTCCTCTTCCTCTTTCCCAGGCTACTCCGCCTGCCATGCTGGGAAGCTCGGGGCTGGGCCAGCCAGGCCCTACTGCCGCTCTTGCCGGCCCTGCTGGAAGCTGGTGATGGTCTTGCAGTCCTTCTGCCACTTGGTCCGCATCACCTGGCTGCTCAGGTCCTGGTTGGAGGCATTGATCTCAAAGACGGATGCCTGAGTACTGCTTGATGCTGTCCACCAGCCTCAGCCACTGAAGCTCCTCCTCCTCAAAGCTCGAGCTGAAGAGCGGGTGCAAGCCCAGCCCTGTGAGGTCCAGCTCCTTGGCCCGCTTGATGGACTCTGGCGAGTGCACTGGCCGTGAGCAAACGTACTGCTGCTGGGCATTGTCAGCCACAAGGCCCAGGCCCCACAGCTGCAGCGACACCTCCAGGGTGTTCTGCAGGCCACAGTCCTCATGGTCCACCACCCTCTGCGGCACCCGGCCCAGCACGCCGTCCATGCCAACCACACCTGAAGGCTCCTCGTGGGGGTGGGCGAGGGTGAGGAACAGGTAGGAGACCTCATCTGGGGCCACCAAGGAGTAGGCTGTGCAACCTCGGCCAGCCCAGGCCACACGACCTACGCAGTGCAGGAAGAGCCTGCCCTTGGCCGGGAAGCTGAAGTTGATGACGTTATCCAGCAGCAGGATGTCCAGGCCCCGGGCTGCCAGGTTAGTCACAATGAGGATGGAGCACTGCAGGTGGGTGAAGTTGGACAAGTTGGTCTTGCAGGCCGTCTGGTCCAGGGTGCTGTAGATGTGGGCGGAGTTCACGCACTGGAGCGGCCTCTGTCCCGCAGAGACCAAGCAGCTGGGAGGAGGCAGATGCTCAACACCTGAGCCCAGGGTGGGGGGAGCCAATCAGGGGTGGGGCCGGCTGGGGGGAGGGGTTGATCAGGGCCAGGTCCAGCGGTTGGCCACCGCAGTGCACTTCAGTGCGCATCATAGCAACCAGTTGTCCCGTTCCGCCATTTGGTCGATTTGCATATTAGCCTTTTATTATATAGGATTGTATTATTTTGCAAATGAACAACTATAAACCTACTTTGACCCTACCTTGAATATATTAAATTGATTTTTAAAGTTTTTTCTCAACTCTTAAATAGTTAAAGTATTCTACTGAACCTTAAATTTTCATTCCCCGAGTTTAAAAAATTATACAGACTGATCAATTTTATTTTCAAATTTGAACCTGGTTCTAATAAGTTTTCAAATTAATAAAGCGAAATGAAAATATCTTAAAATATAATATTACACAAACTTTATTCCATTAAAGAAACAATCAGATATTATCCCAGTTATTTAAAATTTAAATTAACTTTTCATACTAGATCTTACCATTCCTTATAAAAAATCCCTAATAACCCTAGTATCAGAGGCTATTCTATGTAATATTAGAAATGAGGGGGGGGGAGTATTTATTCATTTTAAAAATCAATAGACTGAATAACCTTTCTTTAAAGTATTAATATAATACTCTCCCCGCCCCTCTTTATGTGTCCTAATGACAAATAAGTGGTTTCTTAATAGAGAAAGGACTATTTTAAGTATGCCTGGTGGGCTTTTCTAGGGAGCAACTAATAATAAATGGAGTGTTTGATAAACTAGACAAAGCATTCCTTGTACTGTAAATTGTAGTGCAATTCTACTGGTTTACTGGTCTAAAACATTCTATAGTAATTGAAATCCTGCTTTAGACTACAATCTATTTTGTCATGGCATAAAAAAAGTTACCCAGTATATTAATTTGCTCTAGGTTTTATTAAATTATAAAGGAGTTAATCTAACATTCTGACTTTTTTTTGCAGTACAAATATTTAATTGTGCATTAATTTCCTACTGAAGTCCTTAACTAATTATTAAAATAAAATACTGTATATGTTAGCAATCTACTATAGACAACAGTGAATTTATTAAAACAAAAATGCTTTGTTTTTTTTAAATTTAAGAGTGGAAATATTACCAAATTCAACAATCACTTAAAACTAGACCGCAATTTTACTAATAAATCACAGACTAGCATTGAGGGGGAAAATATAAAATAAAAATGTTTAAATATAAATTTATGAACCAGCCAGAATCAAGTGAAACTGGCTCACTCCCTCATCACCTAGAACAGTAACTGGCACACAGCAGAAACTGTGTTTACCGAATAAATAAATTAATCAACCAAATGTTGCCTGTAAATTGGTAAACTTTTTAGAAAATACAATATAGGAATTACCTACAGTTGTTCCGAGCCATATAGAAGCAGTAATAAAGCTAGTAATCAATCCTAATGAAGCAAAAAAGATAGTGATGAAAGTCATGCAATTGTAATAGAAATAATCTATTAACACCCATTAGGGAACCAGTCACACAGATTAGGGCAAATCAGCCCAATTAAATACTAGAATGATTAGGAAAGACTGTTAACAAAATGTTAAACATGTACAATACCAGATGAAGACAAAGTGAAAGTAACAAAAACCAAAATTAGTCCACTGATGGCAACTATGTAAAAGACACATATACATCTAGAAGTTAATAAGCAAAAAACTATACTTCAGCTTTCCTATTCCTATATCAGAATTTGTTTTGAAATTCAACCATTCTCTGCCATTTCCTCAACAGCTTTCTGGCAATATTGCTAAAGAAAACAGATCACTTTAGGTAACCTTTCTGATCATTCTTAAACCAAAAAGCATGGCATTAAGTAAACTATCTAAATATTTCCTTTGGTCAACTTAGGATTGTGCCTATTATATTTTAACTAGAGGCCCGATGCATGAAATTCATGCATTTGGGGGTGGGGGGGTCCCCCAGCCTGGCCTGCTCCCTCTCGTAGTCCGGGAGCCCTCAGGGGATGTCCAATTGCCACAGAGGAGGGAGAGGCTCCCGCCACCACCACTGCACTCGCCAGCCGTGATCCGGCTTCTGGTTGAGAGGCTCTCCCCCTGTGGGAGCACACTGACCACCAGGGGGCAACTCCTGTGTTGAGCATCTATCCCCTGGTGGTCAGTGCGCATCATAGTGACCAATCGTTCCGCCATTCAGTCAATTTGCATATTAGCCATTTATTATATAGGGTAGGACTAGAGGCCTGGTGCAGAAAATTCCTGCACTTGGCAGCGGGGGGAGTCCCTCAGCCCAGCCTGCACCCTCTCGCAGTCCGGGAGCCCACAGGGGTATTGTCCGACTGATGGCTTAGGCCCGCTCCACCCAGGAGCGGGCCTAAGCCGTCAGTCGGACATCCTTAGCACTGCTGCGGAGGCTGGAGAGACTCCCGCCACCACTGCTGCGCTTGTCAGCCATGAGCCCGGCTTCTGGTTGAACGGCACTCCCCCTGTGGGAGTGCACTGACCACCAGGGGGTAGCTCCTGTGTTGAGAGGGATCAGGCCGAAACCAGCTCTCGGACATCCCCCGAGGGGTCCTGGATTGTGAGAGGGCGAAGGCCAGGCCAAGGGACCCCACAGTGCACGACTGGAGCCGGGGAGGGACGCAGGCTCAAGGGTATGTCTGGCCCATCTCGCTTAGTCCCAATTGGCCAGACCAAAGCAGCAAGCTAACCTACCAGTCGGATCATCTGCCCCCTGGTGGTCAGTGCACGTCATAGCGAGCAGTTGAGCGGCCTTAGCATATCATTAGCATATTACGCTTTGATTGGTTGAACAGATAACCAGACACTTATCATATTAGGCTTTTATTATATATATAGAATATGTTAAAGAGAAGGAAGATATTAAGGAAAAAGACATAAATGACAGTGCCACCATATTCTTAAAAAATATCTATTGGTCTTTCCAGGTTCACAAATTGCCACAAACAGAAAAAAAAGTTTAAAGACAGCAATTTAAAATGTGTAACACTTTATAGACATTGGCTTTCTAACTTTGCTCTTATCCTTATGCCCTCTTGCCTTTTCTGCCCCATTCCACACCCATCACTACTTGCCACACACTTATAAGCTTTCCCTATCACGCCACCCTGATCACAACCTGCATTCCAAATTATTAGTTTATATAGTATTTATTCTTCTCTTTATCCAGATTACAAAAGAAACACAAACTTACTCTGGAAAATCAGTCTATAATTAGAAATGCACACAAGCACGAGCGCGAGCACGCGCGCGCGCGCGCGCACACACACACACACACACACACACACACAGATTTTTAATTACCTTCAACACGCAGGGAGAAAAACCATTAACATTTCCAGAATAGCTTTTCAGTGTTTCTTACAATATTGGCATCAGATAGTACACACTGTTTTGTAACTTGATTTTTCTCTTAACAATATAACATTTATACCATCTCCTCATATTCCTAAGAAAAGGACTCAAATGCAAGTAGTTTACTTATAATGTACAGAAACATCAGTAAGGAAGTGAGAAAATTCAAGGTGAATTATCACACCTTGCTACCATTATGGGCAACTGGAGCTTAACTTCAAGAGAAAATCCTGGGAAACGTAGAATTATCCCACTCAAGGAAGGAGGGAGCTGGGGTAGTCCTACTCCAACTCCTATCAGCACTGGTTGAGGCTCCAAAGCTACCCTGCAAAGAGACTTCCTAACACTTTGAATTAAATTTGAAAAGAAGCACATCAGAAAAGCAAAGGTAATCAAGGAAGAATAAAATCATTAGGTTAAACTATATGAAATACTGGGGGTTTTTGCAGATCAAAAATGGTTGAATAGGGGGGAGGTCAGTGGCGGGGGGGAAGGAGAGACATATGTACTACCATTTGTAATACCTTAAACAATAAAATTTAAAAAAAAAGAGGTAACCAGAAAAAGAAAAAAATGGTTGAATATCAGCAATTTCACGTGGTTCAATCCAATATGTATCAAATTTCAATTTTTCCTTTCTGGATTTCATAACTATCGTAGAACTTATCTACAAAGTCTTTACTTCTTCTACCTCTCATTTCTTTTTCTCTTCTCCCTTTCCTTTGTTGAGGAGACACAGGCCTAAAAGTGCAACCTAATGACTACTGGTAAACTGAAAATGCAACTTTTCAGCTGTAGCCAGGCGAGGTGTGAATGAATGAATGAATGAAACTAAATAAGATTTAAACAAAAAATATATCTTCTCTTCTACTTCCCATCATGCCATTCTTTCAACTAAGAGAAAAATAATTACTATCTCAAAAGACCAATACACTAACAAACCCAAGTGTATAAAAACAATTGCCATGTATATAAAATGCTTATAAATGATTTTGAGTTTTATTTTCATGAAAAGACATTCACTCTGTAAGGAAAAGTACATAGCTACAATAGACATCTATATTTAGTTTTAACTACCACCAAACAATTGAAAAATGGGAAGAAAGAAAAGGCAGATATATGATCATCTTTACCTGCAAACGGAGATTTCAACATGGGATTGTCGTCCACCAATATACCGTCTTGTGTCTTGTGTCCAAGCCTCTGCTTGTACTGCTGCACAAATTCTGTGGAATGGATAGAATCTACAGGCTTCACTGCATTTGACTGTGTGGTCTGAACACTGCTTGTGTGTTCAGAAGAGCACAAAAAGTCGTCAGGATGTGGCTCTGCTTTTAGTAGGTCGCTACTGGCTAATACTCTCAAACTGACAGCAGGAAACTTCAGAACAGTAGAGTCTGCCTCACCCAAACTCAAAGCATTTGATATGCCAACGTCATCATCCTCAGGAATGGGGTTGTACCATATTTCCCCTTCATCATCTGCATCATTTTCCTCATTGAAGTCTAAAGAACAGTTTCTTGATAACGAAGAGTCTGTATCATTACACCCCACATACCTACAATACTCTTCAGATGATTTGAGGAAAGGTTGTGATAGCTGATGTTTACGTGGAGAGACAGGTGAGATGGGTAAATGGCTTATATGTTGGTATTTCTTATTTTCTTCTTCCTCCAAATTAAAAGGTCGCAGAGTACTCTGATACAGCCAATTGCGTTTCTTTGACACAGTGATACTGTTAAGTGGCTTATGATCTCTGAATCCAATATTACCCTTCAAATCATCAAGTTCTCTTCTTTTCATTGTAGAACCATAAACATTTTCAAATAAATCTGTTTTGAAGAAAAAAAAGACGGTAGAATATAATGCCTGGTATACCAAGAAAGACATGTCCCTTGAGATCAGTTATTCAAGTACTATTTTTAAAAGGATAAAAAGAGCCCTAGTGGGTTTTGCTCAGTGGATAGAGTGTCGGCCTGCAGAATGAAAGGTCCCAGCTTTGATTCCAGTAAAGGGCACATACCCAGGTTGCGGGCTCAACCCCCAGTAGAAAGTGTGCAGGAGGCAGCTGATCAATGATTCTCTCATCATTGAGGTTTCTCTCTCTCTCTCCCTCTCCTTTCCTCTCTGGAATTAATAAAAACATATTTTTTAAAAAGGATAAAAAGAAAAGTAAATATTAATCATATTCGGCCGAAACCGGTTTGGCTCAGTGGATAGAGCCTCGGCCTGCGGACTGAAAGGTCCCAGGTTCGATTCCGGTCAAGGGCATGTACCTGGGTTGCGGGCACATCCCCAGTGGGAGATGTGCAGGAGGCAGCTGATCGATGTTTCTCTCTCATCAATGTTTCTAACTCTCTATCTCTCTCCCTTCCTCTCTGTAAAAAATCAATAAAATATATTTTTTTAAAAAAATCATATTCGGAGACTAAAATTGAACAAGAAAAAAATTTGGATTTTCCACCTAAAGATTATTTATATTATTTATAACCTAGACTGCGAGTATAAGTATCATAAGAATTCTAAGAAAAAGGATAGACAAACTTGAGACTGTCTTTATTAACATGCTAGGGCTGACAAAGCCTTACCCTAAGCAAAACATACTTCATTAAAAGCTAATAGAGAATGCATTGTACACAATATGCCTTTAATATTTGAGTAATTTTCAACTCACTACACGGACTAGAAATTCTTTAGAAAACACGAGTAATATTCCTACCTTTATGAAGATTAACTTTGAGCAAAATAAGTGAGCCTTACTCATTATTAAATGCCTTACTGATTGTTAAGATTTCAACAGTTGTTTCCTAACCATATAATGCAGTAGCATCTCATGCAGTGTTTAAGTTCTAAATATATAAGGCAAAAATAACAACCAAAAGATTATTTTGTGCATAATCAAGGCTTTCAGTAACCTCCTTTCTACTGAAAAAAAAATCTTTTAAAAATGTAAATTTATCTTTTTTAATTGTAAACATTACCCAACCAACCAGATGAATAAACAAATAAAATATCTTTAACAAATTGAGTTTCAAGTTCAATTAATTCCAGAGACATGAACAGAATCAGAAGGGAAGAAAGCTCCCATGAATGCCTACTATGCCAGACATTTATTTGCTCAACACATTTACTGAGTGCTTATTTTGTGCCAGGTATGAGAGATAAAGCAATAAGAAAGCCCTTAACCTCATTTTACCTTCACAAGAATCCTATGAGACAGGTACGATTACTTTCACGAGCCTCAAAAAATATGTGGAATATGGTCAAGGTGGTAGCCCTAGAATGCAAACATAAACCTCTCTAATCCTAAAATCCATGCTCTTCCTGATCCCCACTAGAAGTAGGGAAGTAGGCAACCCTCTCTGGACATGGTGATAATATTAACCCGGCTAACCTTATAGGGTGGTAGCTGCTAGTAACATTAGAAAACTGTATAATACTATTCAGAAAGGTCAAGTAACTTGCCCAAGATCACCTAGTGGGAAAATGGAAGAGGCAGCACTCAAACTCTTTTGACTTCAAAGTCTGTAGTCGTACACCTGGGCTACGAGGGAGGGCTACCCACCTCCAACTTCCAGGATTTAACATGCAAACATGTAACAGATGTTCAATATAAATCTTGAATTGATCTAGTTTAATTTCATTAACAAAAACCTGAAGATTCAAGGGTCGTTCTTTGGTTCTGTCTCCTTTACACTTAAAATTCAGAACTGAAATTCAACACATACACAAGAATCACTGTAGTTTCTGGGTTTTTAGTGAGTACATCCTTCTGCCAAGTGCACTAAAATCTAGATCTATTTTACATTTAAGACCAAGTCTCATATTATTTAATAACATTTCAGACCTTTACAGGATACTATATGTAGTTTTGACACAATTATAAATTTGAAGCACAAAGTGTAAAATTATACAACTCCCAATTGCTATGATCCACATCTTATTTTACCTTTCTCTCAGATGTCTCTAAAAACATGCAAAATTTTATATAGGTTAACATATCATTTTGATTCCTACTATAGTACAATTACACTATCAACATACTGCTACTTGTACTGCTACATCCCAAGAACTACAATGAGAAAAATAAAGCAAATTTAATACTGCTATAAATATAAGCATTTAATGAATGTGTAATATTAAAGGGAATAATTACACCATGAGACAATATTTTTCATGAAACTACACACTGCAAAAACTTGAAACCAAATAGTTTCATTGCTATTGCTGAATATTTCAAAATATGTGAGAATAGAGTTTAAATATAGATAGACAGGAGCATCACAATAATTTCTGATAGTCCAATTTTTTCAGTTTTGAAGTGAATATAGCCCTGGCTGGTGTTCTCAGTGGTTAGAGCATCAGCCCACGTGCCAAAGGGTCTCAAACCCAGTCAAGGGCATGTACCAGAGTCACAGGTTGGATCCCCAGCCCAGGAGGCAACCAATCAATGTATCTCTCTCACAGCAATGTTTCTCTCTTTCTCTCTCACACACACAAAAAAAATCCTGAATATAAGCAACACATTAAATTTTAATAATAAATTTTACTTCAGCAATTACTTATAAATAATTTAAATCATTTCATTTGCATCACAGTTAGTTAAATGGATGCATATGAATGTACATTACACAGAAATGGAAAGGTATTTGGAATCTTGCCTTCATTCCCTTTTTATGCTAAGAGTAATGTTAAATCTTATTGACATAAACTCAAAACTTATCTTTAACTTCAGTTTTATATCTGTGTATATATATAAAGTGAAAGTTAAAAAATGTAAAAACAAGAAAAAATATAAAACTAAGTATGCAAAGTTACAAGGCAAAAAATCTTTATTCTCTTATTAGTACACATGTTATGTTATGATCATCAGATTTTAATTAAAGTCATTTTACTTTAAATACCTACAAGAAAATCCAGAAGTGGTAATTAAAATTTTTTACTCAGAAAAGTATTTACACAGTGGTGAACTACTCAAGCCAATTTTGTGCTCTCAACTTTTATTTCATAATAAGTTTAGATGACTCACTATTACTAAACATTTAATCATCAACAAACTTTCTGAGAAATTATGTATTTCAACTCTCACTGAAAATGTATAATATATACAGATTTCTCTCCATCATTTTAAAATTCCTACTACAGAAACAAACTCCGTGCTTTTGCATACTTCTCTTTTAAAAACCTAAGTAAAAGTATTCTCATGAACCTTGTATTTAAGTTTACATAAATACAAGCAGCCCTGCTTATGGAGTCAAGTCTGATAGCCCAGAAGAAATGTCTAGAATAAAAGCCTTAGCCTTAGGTAATAATCTTTTCCAGATAAATCTAAATGGGGAGAGTACAATGAAAAGGGAAAAAGTGCTGTTTCTATCTTTTCTTTTCCCTCCCTTGTGACTAGCAATAAAAACCCTTAAGAAAAAAGCTGTGTGTTAGCTTTCGGGACAGGAAAGTAGAGAAGAAAATGTAGAGACTGTTTCCAGATCCACAATAGTAATGAGGAGGAGCAAGAAAAAAGAAGCCGAAAAGGAAAGATGAGTAGAATAAATAAGTGCCCCTAAAGGGGTATACTCTAGCTCAATTCCCAATGCTCTGCACGGCAGGACTCCTCAACCTCTGATTACTTCACTCTCCATCCAGAATCCCAAGGATCTGGGCAGGGCAGTATGCTCACAAAGTCTGTTTGCCTTTCTCTTGATAGCAGCTAAGCGCCAGGCATGGTACCAAATAGATGATCTTTTTTCAGTCTCACAGCAACTGAGGCTTTGCCAAGTTGAGTAACTTGTCCAAGGTCACAAGCCTGGTAAGTGGAGGATCCGGTTAGGAACCCAGAACCTCTATGGTTTACCACCATACTATATGGTTTGCAGATTCCAAAGTCTCATTTTTATTGGTGAAAGATCAGACCAATATGGCGGAAACTGCTTGAACTTGTCATATTAAGTAGTAAGTATAAAGTCATACTTACAAAACTAAAGCAGAAAGAGCTCAAGTGCTTTTCTCTAGTAAGGGTTAGTATCAATATCAGAATAAAGTATGGCTTTTCAAAAGTTTAACAAATGTATTAAGATAGGTGATTAGGGAGACTGAGAATTGCAGAAACTTACTAATTAAAATGAGTACCAGCCCTGCCCAGCATGCTCATCAGCACACACACACTGAAGGTTCTCGGGTTCGATTCCCCATCAAGGGCACAATACCTAGGTTGCAGCTTCACCCCCTCTCCCCCAGTCGGGGCGGGTGTGGGAGGCAACCAATTGATGTGGCTCTCTTACATCAATGTTTCTCTCTCTCTCTCTCCTCTCTCTCTCACTCTCCCTTCCACTCTCTCTAGAATCAATGTGAAAAATATCCTCAGGTGAGGATTAACTACAACAAAAAAAGAGTACCAAACAGCAGCATCCTTACTGGGAATTCATCAAAATGCAGACTCTCAGGTCCCATGCCCACACATATGAACTCTGCATTTTAACAAGATTTTCAGGGGATTCATGTGCACATTAAACTTGAAAAGCACTGCTCTGTAACTGAAACACACACACACACACACACACACACATTGAGTGGCAAAGGTCTAGAAAAATATCCTTAGTGATTCTCAAAACAATAACACTACTTAGAAATGTAGGACTTCCCAATCAACACAGGACCTTCTGCTGAATTTGTAATTCTCGGTTTTCCTGCCCCCAGCAACATCAATGTTCTATGCCACTCTTCCCCAAACAAACACACAGAAAAACAAAAAACTGAACTTGCTTCTAGGGCCACACTGGCAGAATTTTTCAGAAAGGGATTTAAAACTAGAAGACAGTCAAAAAAGTATATGCCTATAGCTACTAATCTCAAAGGGCAGATGCATAAAAGAATTTGTTGGAAAAATGCATAAAGATAATTCATCTCATAAAGGTAAGAAATTAGGTGAGAAAAGAGAACAGATGGGTATCTGCATTAGAAGTGTCAACTTGCCGAAACCGGTTTGGCTCAGTGGATAGAGCGTCGGCTTGCGGACTGAAGGGTCCCAGGTTTGATTCCGGTCAAGGGCATGTACCTGGGTTGCGGGCACATCCCCAGTAGGAGATGTGCAGGAGGCAGCTGATCGATGTTTCTCTATCATTGATGTTTCTAACTCTCTATCTCTCTCCCTTCCTCTCTGTAAAAAATCAATAAAATATATTTTTTTAAAAAAAAAGTGTCAACTTCTGCTCTGGCCAGTTTGGCTTAGTGGAAAGAGCGTGGACCTGCAGACTAAAGGGTCCCAGGTTCAATTCCAGTCAAGGGCACATGCCTGGGTTGTGGGCTCGATCCCGTGGAGGCAGCCAATCAGTGATTCTCTCTCATCATTGATGTCTGTCTCTCTCTCTTTCTCTCTCTCTCTCTCTCTCTCTTTCTCTCTTTCTCTCTCCCTCCCTTCCTCTCTGAAATTAATAAAAATGTTTTTTAAAAAGGGTGTCAACTTCTCTTTAAGATATACTGCACAAGATCATACCTGCTAATAATATTTTAAAAGAATTGTCTAAAGATTACAGACAAAATATTAACAGGTTACATGTCCTAAATTTTTTCTTTCACACATCATGAATCAAGAAAAATGGAGTCAAAGTAAGGCTAATTATTTTTTAAAGTGGTAAAAGGATGAAATAGCTCAACCTGAAACTTTTAAATTGAATGTATTTGAGTACTATATACTAATTAAAAACTTATTTATAAAGATTTATAATGAAGTATAGTTGGCAAATAGGTTAAAATTCCTTTGTAATATCAAGACTTGCAGAAACTTGACAATATTTACTGTGTAATGACTTTAGATTTCGTAAATAATCATCTCAATTAGGAACAAATTGGCCAATCTGTGAACATTACATCCTAACTGCATCAAATCACTGGCATTATTATACTACTAAAAGTTTTAGTGGTTCTTAGTAGGAGCCAGAAATCAAAATAAAATACCATTTTGACTCCCATTTGACATGTGGTCTCAAAAATTTCTAAAATACCTACATAGGTATCTCTATTCCATTATATATTCTAAATAAAACTGTATTTTGAAAGAAAATATACTCATGGCCCTAACCAGTTTGGCTCAGTGGATAAGAGCATCGGCCTGTGGACTGAAGGGTCCCAGGTTCGATTCTGGTCAAGGGCATGTACCTGGGTTGCGGGCACATCCCCAGTTGTTACTCTCTCATCGATGTTTCTAACTCTCTATCCCTCTCCCTTCCTCTGTAAAAAATCAATAAAATTTATTTTTTTTAAAAAAAGAAAAGAAAAAAAAATAAAAAAAGAAAAGAAAATAGACTCATAATATTGTATAGAAAAATGGATATAAACCTTTTAGGCAATTTAATATCTTTATACAACCAAGAATGTACTGATTCATCTGGACTGCCCAATTAATTTTTTTTATTTATTTGTTAATATTTTTATTGGTTTCAGAGAGGAAGGGAGAAGGAGAGAGAGATAGAAACATCAATGATGAGAGAGATCATTGATTGGCTGCCTCCTGCATGCCCCACACTGGGGACCAAGCCTGCAACCCAAACATGTGCCCTTGACCAGAATCAAACCCGGAACTCTTCCATCTGCAGGCTGATGCTCTATCCACTGAGCCAAACCAGCTAGGGCCCAATTAATTTTTTAGAAAACATGATTTAAAAGTAGAATCCAAGTAACATCAATTTGAACTAGGTAAGCATTTAAAGGTAAAGATTTAAAATGGATATAGCAGTTGATGAAAAAATGTCTTAAAACCTATTCTACAGCCGAAACCGGTTTGGCTCAGTGGATAAAGTTACTTACCCTTCTAAACCTTGTTGAAATTCCATCCATCTCCTCAATCCAAGCAATTTAATAGAATTACCTCAAACCTCTAAAGAACTTTAGAGTCTCTTGACTTTATATAAATAGGGGTTTTGGAGTCATAAAGACCTGAGTTTGAATCCTCATAATAGTTTGAATCCATATACTAATATATACAAACAATACACTAGTTTGAGTGACCTTGGGCAACCTACTCAACCCCTCTGTTTCTTTGGCTGCTGTTCAATGACAGTTGTCATACCTTCATGGGGGGGAAGGGGGTAATAAAGATTATATGCAAACCACATAAAGTATCCAGGATGATTTTAATAACTTTGACTAACCTTCAAAAATATAGGTATTAAAATAATAAACTCTCCAAATCTACACTAGATATGTAAACATTGCACAAGTTATTTTTATATTTTATAAAAGATGAATTGATGATTTGAAAGGAAGTAACCAGAGAAAGTTGTTTAAACCAGAGATTAAGCTTTTGCTTATCTTGTAAAATATCTAAAACACCATCACATAGTAATTCTAACGTTTCAATTTAATTTATTTTTTTCAAAATATATTTTTATTGATTTCAGAGATGAAGGGAGAGGGAGAGATAGAAACATCAATGATAGAGAGAATCATTGATTGGCTCTGCCTCCTGCAGGCCCCCCACTGGGGATTGAGCCAAACCAACTAGGGCTCATTTTAATTTCTTTAAAGTTTGTTTCATTTAATTATTTTCACAATGAAAAAAAAATCAATTTATTTGTAAAGGTTACATTTATTATTGCTTCTAAAATCCTTGAATGTTTACACTACAACTGAGGCCATTAAAAGCCATCTGATGGTAAATGTTTAACCTTTGCTCAAGGATAAAAAATATATTTGAAGTTTTATACAGATTGTTGTTGTAGCTCAAATTTAACTGTCCTACAAAGAGTTAACTGAACCAATATCAGGGGAGGTAAAGTTATAACGGCAATAAACTGCAATAAATGATTACAAATACTTTGCTCCTGAAATGTGTATTTTAATTTGAACTTAGCATAAAGTACACCTCTCTTCACACACACACACACACACACACACACACACACACACACACAAATTGCATTCTACTATCCTGTTATTCAAGTGAAATAGAATAAATTTGAGGGAAATTTTGACAGGTGTGGGATAGAGATTTATAGATTCAAAGAAACTTCAAGTTTCCATACACGTTAAATGAGTCATTTGATTTGTTCTCATTGTTCGACTAGAAGGTTTGTGAACTTTGCTTCTCCCCACTGTTTTGTGTTTATTGGTTGAACAAAGTTAATGTGTACAAATCCAGTCCTGTAAGATTTGTAATTCTTACCAGAGAAACTGCCAAGTACTGTGAATACTTTTTACATTTCAGCATTTAATATTTTAAAAACTCCTGACTTTTTAAGGAGTTTACTAAAGTCATGTCTACTAAAATCTTTATATTTAAGAGTGTAATTCAAAAGATCATCTTGTTTTTGGCTCAATTTGAAGGTATCATACTTCTTTCAGAAGAGAATTTTTGCTATTTACAACATAATTAAGAGATTTCTAGAACTGATAAACTAAGCCTTCAGTGTAAATTAAAAACCACACACATAAAAAATAGGCGTCAAAATACTATTATAAGGACAAGTATGTTTAAGTTTACAAATGACTTTAAATGTCTACAGTTTCTTTAAAAGTGTGTAAGGGACATTTTCCTTTTGATTAAAATACTAGTGCCCTTGGTTTTCCACAATAAAAAAATTACTTACTTTGTTCGTTGTTTGGTTTTTTTTTGGGGGGGGGGGGGAGAGCGGGGAGGGAAAGGTGGAGAGAAGTACTCGAAATCCTACCTGACTAAAAAGAAATGTTACTATCATAGATTTTGGTTGGTTGGTTGGTTGGTTGGGTTTTGTTTTTGGGTTGTGTGTGTATGTGTGCACACGCGCCTGGGAGAGAGGGAGAGAAAAGGTATAATGAGCAAAATGACAGTTTATGAAACCTGCAAAGTCTACCTTGGAACAAATTCAAATGCACCAACTCCACAAGTCTACGGATTTGCCTAGAGCTACAAAGAATAAAAATCAAGGCAGCACCGCCCAACTCCAAACCTACCAAAAGCGTGTGGTGAACTTAACCTTTACTCACTGTTGTGCTTAGGAAGTAGGCACACTGGTTCATAGAGAAGAAAAAAAACAAAAGCCCCCAAGTTCCTCATGCCCGCCGTCTTGAAAAAAGAAAAACAAAACGAGTGAATGCATTCTACTAAATAAGCCCGAAATCGCATTAAGCTGCCACTTACATGACACTTACTCTGGCACGGGCACGTACCTGTCTGCAAAAACATACCTTATTCTTCGCCCTAAAGACAGAAGCCTCGTTAGTAAACATTGAAGTTCGGAGTGTTAGCATTGTGACTGCAAACTGTCCTACCTGTCAGCGTAATTCTTTCGTCTGGGGGCACCGAGAGGACTTGGCTTTCCCGCATTTTCAAAGCTCCCGGACTTGGAGAGGTGTCCTGCGCTCCCGTGACTTTGGGGGGTGTCCCCCCGGCGCGACCCTTCATTCCCAGGGACAGCAGGCGTCCTTTGTACATCCACTTCTGCAGCTTCTTGACTGTCACCGCGGGCGGCTTAAGGAAGGGGAGCCCCTCTTGGTCATCTCCTTTGCTGCCTGTCACAGGGGAGCCCGCAGAATCCCTTAAAGTGCTTCCCGGGGAACGGCCGGGGTCCTTGGAGCAGGGACTCGGGAGGCCGTAAGGCGCGGCGGCCGGCGCGCTGCCTCCACTCCAGCCGTCCATCCCGCCTCCACGTGGCGGGGGCTCGTCCCGGTCCCCGCGCGCGCCGCACCTGATACAGCTGTCGCTCGGCCACCGCTGGAAGGGCGCGGGCTTGGCACCCACCCGGAGGCTCTCGAGGCTTCTGCTGCAGGACAGGCGCATCCGAGGAGTCCCCAGGCGGCCTCTCCACGGCTCCCTCGGAGGCGACCAGGGCAGGGACACCTGCTGCCAAGGGCGGCCCCGGGCTCCGGGCTCCCAGCCTCGGGGGCCGGCTCGGTGGTCCGCAGCGCCGCAGGCGAAAGGGTCTGGCCCGGAGCCCGGGCTCCCGCAGGGCACCCATTCGATCCGCCCAGCCCCGCCGCGCGCCCGAGTCAGGGGGCAGGTCGTGCATAGCCTGGATCAGCAGATAATAGGCCTCTCGCAACTGGGTCTGCAGCCTGCCCGTCTCCAGGCGGCCGCCCTCCGCCCCCGGGGAGGAGCCCGCCGCCGGGGGAGGAGGGGGCCACCGCTCCGCCTCCGCCCCCTCGGGCTCCGGCGCGGACCGGGAGCCGCCGGGCAGGTTCTCGTAGTAGTCGGCGGCATCCTCGTCCTCCTCCGCGCTGCCCTCGGAGTCCGGCGCGCCGAGCACCGAGGCGCGAGTCAGCCCTCCTGCCCCGAGGGGCGTTTTCCTCCCCGAAGCGCGGGCCGAGGCGCGGTGGAACAAACGCAGGCTCGGGACGCCATATCGCGCCCCATTTCCCTGGGGCCCCGCGCCTGCAGTGACGGCGGGGCGGATAACGGAACCTGGGGGGTCGGGGAGGCTAAACCCTAGAGACCAGGTGAGAGCAACGCCCCACATACGAAATTTCTTGTAAAACTCCACTCCGCTAAGTTATTGGGGGGGGAAAGAGGGACATAATCAAGCC
>NW_005871073.1:10458566-10501183 GCF_000147115.1 Myotis lucifugus
TAGGTAGAGAGTGGCGTTGGGGGCTAACTCATGGACCAGTGCGGGTCTTTCGGGCTGCTCACTTCTTGGCATAAATCTGCCGCGGGAAGGGGCGGGGGCGTGCTGCGCCGCGCAGAGCGCATGCCCCAGGGCCGGGTCGCGTCCGGGGCGCGCGGGATTCGGACTACCCAGTTGCGGAGGCCGGGTAGGCGGGCCCGGGAGGTGGGGGTGCTAAAGTACACGCAGCCAGCGTGGGGGTGCAGTGGGAAGGCAGGGGAAAAAAAAACAAACGAGGTGAGTCTGTCTAGGCTGGAGGCTGCAAAGTTTTTGTTAGGAAGACAGAAAGGGAAAGTGCCCTCCTGGCTGCCACCCATCATGTTCACCGCCCTCCGCATTGCCACCATTGCAGGAGCAAGCCGTAACTTGAGAGAAAACAAAGTTATGAGTACAGGTGTATCTCGGTACCCTGTGTTCTCGAAACGTTCCCAATCATTTTATTTGCACAGAGAGTTAGCTACTTCAAGGACCTTGGCAGTGATTCCTTTTCTTTTTCTGTGTGTGTGTACGAGAAAGGGGGTGGGGGGCGTGGGGGAAGAGAGGGAGAGAGAGACAGAGAGATTCCTTTTCAGCCACCCCCCCCCATCCATGCGAACACAAAATTAATTAAGACATCAACCAAAACTTGTGAAATGGAGCCTTATTTTTATTAAAGCTGGGTTGAGGAACAATTGGATTGAAATATAGAAACACTGTCATTTGGAAATACCAACTCTCCAACATCTTCTATGGAACAGTTGTAAGCTAAAGCACCTCGTGTTGGAATCAGTGTTGCATCATCTGACTTCAGTAACATTTTTCAGTGTTTGCATATTAGAAAGGGCCTTTGTGAGCTGGCTCATGAATGTACTCCTATCTCCAAGCACAGTACTTGCACACAGTAAGTACTCAAGAAATATTTGTTGAATAAAAGCTTGCATAACTGAATATGAGAATTTAGCTCTAACATACTTTCCAAGTATATTTCTCTGTGTATTCTCCCCTCCCCCCACCTAACCCCCCAGTCAAAGGCTCCAGTCAATAAATGTGCTTTGATCTATACTAACTTTGTTGTTACCTGGTCTCTGCCTCTTTGGGATATTTTTGCCTGCATCTCTATCTTCAGAAATCTTACCCATCCTTTAAGATTCCACCCAACTAGCCCTGGATGGGTAGCTCAGTTGGTTAGAGCATTGTCCTGATATGCCAAGGTTGGGGCTTTGATTCCTGTTCAGGGCACATACAGGAGTCACGCCATGGCCCTAACCCGTTGGTTTGGCTCAGTGGATAGAGCATCGGCCCACGCACTGAAGGGTCCTGGGTTGAATTCTGGTCAAGGGCATGTATCTTGGTTCCTGGGCTCCAACCCCATTGGGGGCACGCGGGAGGCAGCTGATGAATGTTTCTAACTCCCTCTTCTTTCCTCTCTGTAAAATCAATAAAATATATTTTTTAAAGTAAATGAATGCATAAATAAGTGGAACAAATTGATCTCTCTTCCCCCCCCCCTAAAATCAATAGATAGAATTTTTAAAAAAGAAAAGAAGATCCCACCCAACTTCCTTCTTTATAAAGTCATCTCTGATCTCCCAGATGGACATGATTTCCATTCTTCCAAACTCCAACAGTACTTTATTTATTTGTATAGTATATTTATTGCTTTTGCTTTATGTAAAACATATCCTATCTCCTATAGAACAAAATTCATAAACTCCTGAAGGGGAGCAACTATTTATAATTGACATTTGTATTATCCACAGAGTATAAAAACGGTATCTTATGTACTGGACATGATAAGTAAATATTTTAAATGTCAACTTTAAAGGAAATAAATGACTCTAATTTCCAGTCTATTGCCTAACTCTCTGCTAGACCATACTGTTATTGGTGTTGTTTTAAAATTCTTTCAGTGATGGAGAAGAACATAGTTTGTTAAATTATCTTACTTCTGATCTAGGAAAATAGCATGAAATGTTACATTATAATTTGCATACATCACTATTTTTAGTTCTACACTATGTTTATTCCATGGAGCCAAGGCTATTTAATGAATAGTAAAGGCATAAAGTTATGTTCCAGTGAAATATTCCCACAGGAAATGACTGATAGTAAAGCTGCCAATAATGGCATCTATAAACAATTTGATCTGTATCTCAGAAATTGTTTCCATTCCAACTCTCAGTTGCAAGATCTTTCACTTCTTTGCAGTTAACATATTTGTTAAGAATAGCATAAGATATGTATGTAAAAATGAATGGAAACATAACCTTGAAGGTCTAGATCAGCCGTGGGCAAACTACGGCCCGCAGGCCGGATCCGGCCCGTTTGAAATGAATAAAACTAAAAAAAAAAAAAAAAAAAAGACCGTACCCTTTTATGTAATGATGTTTACTTTGAATTTATATTAGTTCACACAAACACTCCATCCATGCTTTTGTTCCTGCCCTCCGGTCCAGTTTAAGAACCCATTGTGGCCCTCGAGTCAAAAAGTTTGCCCACCCCTGGTCTAGATGAACTTCATTTTTAATTCACCTTGCCAACATGTTGAGTTTAGAAGTTACAAAACGTATTAGCCAATACAAAATACTGTGCATTGTTCCAGGCATTACTCAGAACTAGTCTGATGCTGCACAGCACAACTGAACTTAATGCCACTTTAAAGCTGAGAGGGTTCCATCACATAAATTCACAAGTTTTAAGAACTCTTTTGGTCACAACAGAAATTAACAAGGCAGCCATGGCAATATGACCCTACTTAATAACCTTAAAAATGCAAGTCCCACTTTTCTACATGTGCATACTCTTCAAAAAGTTTATTAAAATTTCATTCTAAGAAGATAGTGCTCATAGAACTAACATTATACATATTATAATTAAGACGGTGACCGAACAGAAACAAAAGAAGCTATGCTTGCAAAATCCTGTTTTGTGTTTTAACAATTTATAACTTCTTCCTCCAGTTAGCTGAATTGTCATATATTTCTAATCAACAGATTCCTATGAAGATCGGGTGGGGGTGGGATGATACATTTTCCAGTGTGTGTACTTGTTTCTCACTGACTTGGAAATCATCTTGATGCCCCATGAGTGAACAGCTATGTGTCGGCGCCACTGTCGCAAAAGGTGAAACTGTGGGATAATAGGGCTCCAGGGAGGCAGGGAGCCAAACCAGACGTGGGGCAGGACTGACAATCTGGAAGGGACACGGGGAGGGCAGGCTGAGGCAGAGGGCTAAGTTTAGCAGTAGTAGAAGGAAATGTCTAGGTATGTCATGGTTATTTTCTAGGTAATTAGAATGCATTTCTGTCTCACTGCTGCTCGATCTTCCATTTTGCTCAGTGGAACCAAAGGCAAGTTTAACTCTGGCGAAGGACCAGTTCTCTCTCTAAACGCCTTCCAGGGATCCTCTGGTGCAGCAGACCTGCCTGTTCTGCCATGTGGTTCCATCATATTGAGTAACATGGGCTTCAGCCTAAAGCTGACTGCACTACCACTGCCCCGAGAATCCAAGCTGACTGCACTGCCACGATCCTCAATACAGCGATTTTTACTGCTCGTGTTTTCATTATTAGCAATATCTGGCAATTGGCAACATTTCTTACTTCATCCCACCCCTAATCAAAGTGATTTGAGGGATGAGGTGGGGATGGGGGAAAGAGGCTTTTGCTAAATGTACCTTCTAACTTTTTAGAAATCTACAGTGTTTAGAATGTTGGCTGATACTTCGGGTTCTCTGATTATATAGGTACACGATGCAGAGTAGGAACTTGCTCAAGGTCACCAAAAGTGAAGGGGAATTCGAACCTTGTCTGATTGCACATCCACTACACCCCTGGCACGTTTCCTCGAATAGAAAAAGGGAATTGACACTGGCCATAATAATAGCACTTGCACTGACTTGAGCCTTCGTTTTTATAAATTATTTAGGTGGCTGCCTATCAGAAAAGAGTTTAATATTTTATGGTCTTTTGTGAAATGCAGTGGAACATTGGAAAGTTGTTTTGTTGAACATTTGAATGCTTCTCAGGGCAGCCCTCTTCAAGGATGTGAAAACCAAGACCTATAACCTATTCCCATTTAACAGTAAATTTGTTCATTTTTAAGCCACGATGTGAAACTGCCTCCTGTAAATGTAGCCTAGTTTTAAAGGTAAGACAAGCTACAATTAAAGACCTTAAAAGTAAAATATATGCATCCTTAAAACCACAGGAGCTCTCAGGTAAACCTCTTTCAAAAGTAAACTGATGGGATAGCCTGTCTCTCCTGAATGACTTGTACCTCAGGGTAACCCAAGGTTGATGAAGGGAAGTTGTTCTCCTTCAAAAATTGTCAACCGCATGAAAAATTAATAGAATATTACCATTCAGCACCCTAATGAAGTGATGGATCTAGGCTAAAACTACCAGTGGCTACTAACATCACGAAGAGAGAGACGCACCTGGTGTTATGGTCACTGATCAAGCACACATCACCCCTATGAGGTATTCTTCCCAAAAATGAACCTGTGTCTGCTCAGCCGCAAGATCTGATTACCAGTTTCCAGGAATTTCAGAGAACAGAGGAGCAGGTAAAACAACACTGTGGGACCCGGGCCAGTGTTTTCAGTGGTTAGAGTGTCGGCCTGAGCTCCAAAGGGTCAAGGGCACATACCTGGGTTGCAGGTTGGATCACCGGCCCTGGTCCGGGCACATGCTGGAGGCAACCAATCGATGTGTCTCACTTCAATGTTTCTCTCTCTCTCCCCCTCCTACTCACTCTCAATCAATAGAAAATATATCCTCGTGTGAGGATTAATAAAAAAATAAAAATAACACCATGGAAATACAATAACAAAATCTAGACTATGGAGAAAAAAAAAACACAAAACAAACAAACAAACAAAAAAACACCACAGGTCAGAGATCCAAGTTTCTTCATTTGCAATGTTTGGACTTTACTTAAAGCCTAATTTAAGTAAACACCTGTTTAAAAAAAATATTATGACCCAATCAGGGAGGTTTGAACACTGACTAGATATTTGATGATGCTGAGGAATTACAATTTTAGTTATAATTTTTAAATAGTTCTTTATCCTTTGAAATAAATACTGAAATCTTGATAAATGACATGCAATCAGAAAATTTGTTTCAAAATAATTGAGGAAGGAGACCTGACATAGAAAAATGAAGATGAACTTTGAGTTGATAATTGTTGAAACTGGGTGATGAATACTAGGGGTTTGTTTTACTAGTGTCTCTACTTCTGTACATGCTTGAAATTTTCTATAATATATATTTTCATTTTAACAGGAATAAGACTTTTAAAATAGATCCTTGCAGCTGTTTACTACAACACAACTTTGAGGGCAGTCAAATGGTTTACACTGCAGGGATAGCAAGAGAATATTGGAATGTAGGCCCAAGAATTATCATTTCAATCCAAATCTGAGGTGGTATAATGGAAATGATTTGAAATCAGATGAACTAGTTCAAATCCTAACTTGATCAGTCACACATATACACAAGAACCACATATCAAGGAGAGCTCTTGTTCACCTTTGCCAATTCCTAATCGTTCTTCCTTCCTCCTAAAAATCCACAGCTCTTTTGAAATACATGGCATTAAACTTTACCACCTGCTGCCTCTGCTTTTTATAGTCATCTACCAACTTCCCCTTCATTCATTCTAGTATCTACCCCGCTATCCCTTTCTCTCTGCCATTTTTCATGTCATCATCTTGGGTGATTTCATTATTCACAAAAAAGATCCGTCCAATACCCTGGCCTGTTGTGTCCTTGAACTTCTCTTTTCCTCTACCACCTCCGTCACCCAATCCCAGAGTCTCACGTTAGAATTTGCCATAACGAATAACTGCAAATTCTCCAGACACCAATTCCAATTTCTAGCTCACTCCCTCCGGCACCCAGACTCCAGCAACACTTTAATCCCACAATCTCTCCAGTCCATCACTGTCCTTCAGTCCTTTCTTCCATGCTTTCCCAGTTTAGATTGCACGGTCCTTGTAAAATCACTCCCTCGCGTACAATCTCAACTCTCCTGCCCCTCTTTCCCATGGTCCTACTCACTTAGCAAAACCTCAACTCCGGTGAGGAATAACTTTCTGATACACTAGTACTTTGCATTGACACTTGGATGGCTTAATGTCGGTGGAAAAGAACGTCACAAACTTCAAGTGGTCCCTCAGTGATACTCTACAACTCCACGAAGCTTCCTTGTCTACTCATCCTCTTCTCTTTCTCAACTTTTTGACACCATCACCCCCTCCTCCCCCTCAATGATGACCTTTCTAAGAGAGAACTTCCTCACCCTTCCACCACCAAATCTACCAGCTGGCATTATTTGTTCTCTGATGCTCCACCAGCCCCCCTTTCCAGTCCCCCTTATCATAGCTGAGCTGCCCTGCACCTGAGGCCAACCCTCTGGTCCCCTTTCCCTCTCTGTTCTCCTCCCTCCTCAATGACCTCTAGCCACACTGGCTTCCTAGTTCCTCCAGACACACTCCTGCCTCACAGCCCTTGCCTTTGCTTGTGCCGTTCCCTCCATGACTCTTTCATCAGGTCTCACTTCAAATGTTTCTTCCTCAGAGGGCCCTTCCCTGGCCACTCTGTCTAAAATAACACCTCTGACACGTCCACTTATTTTGATTTATGTTTCTTCATTGTACCTGTTACTATGTAATATTATATTAGATGTCTGTTTATTTGTTTATGGAACACCACCACCACCCTTAACTGCCATAACCTCACCTTATAAAATAGCTCCGACATGTGTAGGTGCTCCATACATATTTGTTGAATGAATGGGTGATTTTCGTGCCCAAGAGCAAGTTAATATATATTTCTTTTCCCTCCCTGGTAAAATCAGTTTGCTATTGTTTCATGGGATATTGATAAGAAGATTAAAAGAAGTAATAGACAACTTAGCTGAACTGTGAGAACTATGCTAAATGAAAGAAGCAAGACACAAAAGGCCACATATTATATGATTCCATTTATATGAATTATCCAGAATAAGCAAATCCATAGAGACAGAAAGGAGATCAGTGGTTACCAGGGGTGAGATTAGGGGATAAGGAAGAGTGATTGCTAAAGGGTATTTTATTTTTATGGTGATGATTGCACAACCTTGTAAATATACTAGAAACCACTGAATTGTACACTTTTAAAAAACTGTGAATTTTATGCTAAGCAAATTGTATCTTGATTTTTTTAATGGAGCACTGTTTTCCTTACCTATTATCTTTAGCTATACGCCAAGCTAATATTCATGAAAAAGAAAAAAATTTAAGGGAACCTTTAAGAGAGGATTGGACATGCACACAAGAACAGCCTGAAAGCCCTAGCTGGTTTGATTCAGTGGATGAGCGTCAGCCTGTGGACTGAAGGGTCCCAGGTTCAAATCCAGTGAGGGGCACATGCCCCAGTTACAGGCTCAATCCCCAGTAGGGAGTGTGCAGGAAGCAGCTGATCAATGATTCTCTCTCATCATTGATTTTTCTATCTCTCTCTCTTTCTCCCTGAAGATTTTTTCTATCTCTCTCTCTGAATCAATAAAAATATATTTTAAAAAATTTTAAAAAAACAGCCGGAAAGCTGTTTCACTGAGCAATTGCTGTCAGAAATGTTTTCACATACTACATCCTAGTTTTTCAATAGAGCTTTCCATTTGAACTCTACATATGCAACACATAAGTACCAATGGTTTCTTACTTAAAGTTGGCTTTCCTCTATCAATTACCAAATTTAAACCAGACTTGCAAAATTAAATAAACCAAAAGACTTTTCTGATCCCCCTCAACTTCTCACTATCAGGAAAACAGAGCCCTGGCTGGTATGGCTTGGTTGATTGGAGCTTTGTCCCATAAAACAAAAGGTGGCAGGCCCTGATTCCCAATCATAACGGATTGTGGATTCGATCCCTGGTGGGAGGCAATCAATCGATGTGGTTTTTTGTCTCTCTCTCTCTCTCTCTCTCTCTCTCTCTCTCTCTCTCTCTTTCTCTCTCCCCACCCTCTCTTTCTCTCTCTCCCCACCCTCTCTCTCTCTCTCTCCCCGCCCTCTCTTTCTCTCCTTCCCTTCCTCTAAGATCAGTTAAGAAAGAAAGAATGTAGCACTTAGAAATAACTTTCATTTCCTAAGGGAAACTCATTGTTCTTTTATGTAAACAAAACCAAAGACCATTACTTACACTTATAAGCAAGAAACTACTGAGAAAAACCATAATTACACTGAGAGAGATAAGTAAGTAAACACATCTTTAGGCTTTTGTATTCTTTTACTGGAGGGTTTTCTCTAAGACACAGACAGGGTAAGGAGTTACATATTACCTAACATTTTGGAATAGCAGTGGAACCACCTCAGGGGAAAAACAAACCAAAAACTTCCTGATAACTTCTCTCCTGATTAAAATCATCTTCTGGTTATTTACTTATATGTAAAGAGGGAACTTCAGATGAACACTTATTTATTAACTATTTCAGGTAATCCAGAAAAGAATACTACACTCTTTTTACTACATACAACTAGTTACTTTCCTCCCAAGCTCATTTTAGTTAGAGCACTTATAATTACTAATACCTCCATGGTTTTGCTTTACAACAAAAAAATCTCAATTTTATTTCAGTTGCTATTTTAAATTTTGGTACATTCATCAATTATGACACATACAAGGAAGTATATGCAAGGCCAGAAATGTCCATTCAGTGTAGAAATTGTAGATTTCAAGAAACATATTCAAGTGGTGTTATAGACTGAATATTTGTGTTTACCCAAATTTCATGTTAAAGCCTTAATATAGAGAAATCTGGAGATGGAGGCTTTGGGAGGAAATTAAGTTATGAGGGTGGGGCCTTGGTCTGATGGGATTAGTGTCCCTATAAGAAGATGCACCATACAGCTTGACCCCTGAATTAAGAGAAGAGCCACCCTAGCTGGTTTGGCTCAGTGGATAGAGCATCAGCCTGCGGACTGAAGGGGCCCAGGTTTGATTCCAGTCCAGGGCATATGCCTGGGTTGCAGGCTCAATCCCCAGTAGGGGTCATGCAGAAGGCAGCCAATCAATGATTCTCTCTCATCATTGATGTTTCTATCTCCCTCTCCCTCTCCCTTCCTCTCTGAAATCAATAAAAATATATTTTTTAAAAAGAGAGAGGGAAGGGAAGAGTCTACAGAGTCATTATCAAAGCTGTGATGGTGAACAGAAGGGTCAGTACCCTATGAAAACTCAGTAGTTGCTCTGAAAAATAACTAAAGACCTTCATGCAAAGACAGCTTGATCTCACACATCTACAATAGGGTCCAAACTCAGTGCTCACTGGAATCAGGCAAGGTCCTGCCACTGAGTGTACCAGTCCAGGGATAGCAACCAGAGAAAGAGGAAGCCATTTAACCATGGTTATTCAGGCCTGAGGAGGACCCAAGCCAGTTTTCCAAGCTTCTAATACGAATCCCTTCAATTTTAAAAACATTTTTTATCTGATGAAAGTAATTCTTTCTTTAAAATCATGCATAACTTGGAAAACATAGAAAAGCAAAGTGAAAAAAATCTCAGATAACCCGTCCTACACACACACACACACACACACACACACACACACACACATACAGCTATTACAGTGGAACTCAACTTCATACAAAGGATAGTTGCTGCTGGGAAACCATGATTTTCAATATTTCAACACCATTAGCAGTATTAAAATGATATTCTGGGAATCCAGAACAATTATCTTAGAGTGTGGTGTTTTATTATAAACTAGAGGCCTGGTGCACGAATTCGTACACCAGTGGGGTCCCTCGGCCTGGCCTGTGGGATAGGGCTGAAACTGGCTCTTCGACATCCCCTGAGGGGTCCTGGATTGCAAGAGGGTGCAGGCCAGGCCGAGGGATCCTACCGGTGCACGATCGGGGCCAGGGGGAAACACGGGAGGTTGGCCAGCTGGAGAGGGACTGCGGGAGGGCTCCAGGGCATGTCTGGCCCATCTTGCTCAGTCCTGATCGCCGCAGACCCCAGCAGCAAGCTAACCTACTGGTCAACTATCTGTCCCCTGGTGGTCAGTGCACGTCATAGCAAGCAAGCGGTTGAGTTGCCTTAGCATATCATTAGCATGTTATGCTTTGATTGGTTGAACAGCCGACCGGTCTACCGAACACTTAGCATATTAGGCTTTTATTATATAGGATGTTGACACATGGTATTTGCTAGTGTATCTGATCTAACATGGCTGAGGGGGAAAAAACATAAAAACTTATAACAAGAATTTCAAATGATTCAATATGGAATGTCATTTCTACCAGAATCTCTATACAATTTTATTGAAAAAACACACCCAAAACAAAACAGTTTTTCTTTACATGCAGAAGAAGGTCACTAATCTGAAAGCTTTATCTTTTTTCTTTTTCTTTTTTTACTATGCATACCAGTCAGCAATGGCATAATTACATACCCAAAGATTATCTAAGTAAAAAGGGAACAAAGCTCCTAAACAAAGTTCAATGCATAAGTCAAGACTGCCTAGAGGTATGAGAAGTTTTACATCTCTGTTTACCCCAGGAGTAATTAAATAAATGCTTATTCAACATAGGAATCACTGTTATATTTGGTTCAGATACTACGGGCAGGGAGAAACAAGAGAATTCTTGCTCAGATAAAACGTATTAATGAAAACTGAACATACACAGGTCCTGGGAGTTTCTTCTAGACTGTAGTCATGACAAGTACAAAAAAATATCGCGAAGCAATAAGGCCAACTAGTGTTTTGGGTAAAATGCACACTCTATCTCTTTTTTTTTTTTCTTCACACTCTATCTCTTAATTATCAAACATGGACAGAACGCATACATCACCTATTTGAGGACTCTGGAAAGTATATAGTAGCAGGTGGACTGGGGAACAGCACAGTTAAAAGGACCACCAAACTGGTGGTGAGTTTACCTTTTCTTCTAGTATCCCTTGATCTCAATGCAATGCAGCCTCATACCTGGAAGTGGACACAGGGGCCCCCCAAAGGGAGAGCTCTAGGAGGAGCCCTCCACTCTTTCCCATAAAAGTGGAAGGGAACTCTCAAGCTCAGAGAACGTGCAGAAATCCCTGCACGTTTTCCTTCTTCTCTTTGTACTGTTGTAGCCAGCTCCCAAGCAGTCCCGTGGTGGAGATGATGGAGGACACAATGGCAGCCAAGGGCAGCCTGCACTCTGCAGGAGGAAAACCTTTCTCCGAATGATGGCGCTGTGGCCCGAAGATGGTGGGACAAATCCCCGTTGCCTTTTTCTCTCTTTCCATCCTTCTGCTGCTTGGCCATGGATGCCAGCACAATCATAGAAGTCTACAGCAAGTCTACAACTGACACCTTGGCTTGGTGGCCCAAGGACCAAAGGAAGAAGGACCAGGGAAGTGAAAAGAACCTAAGAGACTGCACCATGGACTGGATGCTTATGTCTCCCCAAAACTCATACGTTGAAATATAACCCCCAGTGTGACAGCGTTGGGAAGTGGAGCTTCTGGGTGGTGGTTAGGTCATGAAGGTGGGTCCATTATGAATGGGATTCATGTCCCTCTAAGACAGCGGTTCTCAATCTGTGGGTCAGGACCCCTTTGGGGTCGAACGACCCTTTCACAGGGGTCGCCTAAGATCATCGGAAAACACATATATAATTACATATTGTTCTTGTGATTAATCACTATGCTTTAATTATGTTCAATTTGTAACAATGAAAATACATCCTGCATATCAGATATTTACATTACGATTCATAACAGTAGCAAAATTACAGTTATGAAGTAGCAACGAAAATAATTTTATGGTTGGGGGTCACCACAACATGAGGAACTGTATTAAAGGGTCTCGGCATTGGGAAGGTTGAGAACCACTGCTCTAAGAGAATCCCTAGAGCTCCCTCACCCCTTCCCTTCCACCATGTGAGGATACACAGAAAGAAGACAGCCATTTATGAACCAGGAAGTGGGCCCTCATCAGACGCCAAATCTGCCAGCACCTTGATCTTGAACTTTGCAGCCTTCAGAACTTTGGTGAATAAACTGTTGTTTAAGCCAGCAGCCTTGGTACTCTTGTTGTAGAGGCTTGAACAGACTGAGACAGATTGTATACGAACTCCTGGGCTCACCACTGAGTTTTGTATATGTGTATCCGATCTGGATCAATATACCAATGACTTTGAGAACTGAGCTAACAGATATACCACTACCCAACCCACCTGAGCACCAGATGACCCATATGTGGGACATACCTGAAAAGTGCTCCAAAGGTTTGAGTAGCTGAGCTGACATTAGAACCACATCCCATAGAAGGTGGGTTGAAACTTGTAGCCTTAACCTAGTCAGATTGATGGTTAAAAAAAAAAATCAACATTCACTATAGGGTTTAAACAAGATCCAGAGTTTTGGAATATAGTATTCAATATGTCCAGGAAACAATTCAAATTTACTCAGGGTACAAAGAACTAGGAAAATGTTAATTTGCATGGGAAAATGAAGTCAATAGATACGAACACCATGATGACACAGATGGCAGAATTATCTGACAAAGACTTTAAAATAGCTATTATGTAAATGCTTAAACAGTTACAAACACTCTTAAAACAAGTAGAAAGATTCATAAAAAAAAAAGAACCAAATGGAAATTTTAGAAATGAAAAATACAATGACTAAAATAAAATAAAATAAAATAAAATAAAATAAAATAAAAAATTCACTGGATAGGCTTCAAAGAATGGTGATGACACAGAAAGAATTGGTAGACTTGAAGATATGTCAACAGGAATTTTCCTATCTGAACATCAGAGAAAAATGATTTTTAGAAAAATGAACAGAGCCTCAAGGGCCCTTTGGTTAAATAACTAAAAGTTTTAACATTCACGTCATCAGTGTCCCAGAGGGAGAGGAGCATGTGGTACTGAAAAAATATTTGCTGCTATAATGATTGAAAACTATGAAAGTACAGAATGTACTTGGGAATAGCAAAGTATGACAAAAGGCAAACATAAAAATTTAAGAAATTGAGCTAACTCCAAATAAGATAAAGCCAAAGAAATCCATGCCCAGACACCATGGACAACCTACTGAAAACTATAAAGAAAAACATCTTAAGCCCTAACTGGTTTGGCTCAGTGGATAGAGCGCCAGCCCACAGACTGAAGGTCCCAGGTTCCATTCCGGTCAAGGGCACAGGCCCAGGTTGCAGGCTCGAGCCTCAGTAGGGGGTGTGCAGGAGGCAGCCAATCAATGATTCTGATCATTGATGTTTCTATATCTCTCTCTCCCTCTCCCTTCCTCTCTGAAATCAATCTATACTAATAAAAGGGTAATATGCTAAGAAGACCCGACATCTTCCTGATGACCTCCTGGACGTCCATCCAGTCCATGGTGGCAGGGCCAAGGCAGAGGCAGTTAGGGGGATCAGGCCGGCAGGGGAGAGCAGTTAGGGGGATCAGGCCAGCAGGGGAGAGCAGTTAGGAGGATCAGGCCAGCAGGGAAGAGCAGTTAGGGGGATCAGGCCAGCAGAGGAGAGCAGTTAGGGCGATCAGGTTGGCAGGGGAGAGAAGTTAGGGGGATCAGGCTGCCAGGGGAGAGCAGTTAGGGAGATCAGGCCAGCAGAGGAGAGCAGTTAGGGCGATCAGGTTGGCAGGGGAGAGAAGTTAGGGGGATCAGGCCGGCAGGCAGGTGAGCAGTTAGGAGCCAGCCATTCCTATTGCAAGAAGGATGTCCAAGGAGTCCCAGATTGGAGAGGGTGCAGACCAGGCTGAGGGAACCCCCGCTCTGTGCATGAATTTCATGCACCGGGCCTCTAGTAAAGATATATTTTTTTAAAAAGAAAAACATCTTAAGAGCAGCCAGAGAAAAATTACTCATTACCTATTGTCAGACAATGATTCAAGTTATGGCAGATTTCTCATCAGAGCCATGGAGATCAGAAGAAAGTGGCACAACATTTTCAAATGTTGAAAGAATTGTTAATTCTTAATCATATACAGATATATGTATTCTTTAGGAATAAAGGTGAAATAAAAACATTTTCAGATAAAAGAAACTAAGATAAATTCATTGCCAGTAAACCTGCTCTAAAAGAAATTTAAAGAAAATTCTTGAAACAGAAATGATACTGGTAAAAAATGTGTTTCTTTAAAAAGAAAGATTATTCATTTCATTTACGTTTAACTCAATTATTTATATATTGTGATTTGGGTTTACCATTCCATTACTTGTTTTCTGTATGCCCCTTCTGTTTTCCCTTTTCTCCCCGCCTCCCTTTTATTAGGTTTTTAACCCTCTTTAGTATTCCATTTTAACTTCTCTATGATGATTTTGACTCTCTCTGTACAGCTTTTTTAGTTGGGTTCTCTAAGAGTATAATATACACAATTTTCCATGAAAAATACAATGACCAACATTTTTTTAAAAATCACAAAAAAACACAACTTTACTGGATAGGCTTCCAAGAATGGTGATGACACAGAAAGAATCTGAAAACAGAAGGGGCATATAGTCTACTAAAAATCAATATTTGGCCACTTTAAGTGGAATGAAGAAATATACCAACATATGGGTCCTTTCACCCTCTCCTTTTATATTATAATTGTCTTATTTCTTACCTCTACATATGTTGAAACCTCATCAGATAATGTTCTAATTTTTGCTTTCAACTATCAAATATATTTTAAAAAATTTAAGAGAAAACAATTGTTTATTATATGTGTCTAGATGTATACCATTTCTGTTGTTCCTCCTTCATTCCATCGATGAAACTATCTGGTAGAATAAAATGGATGTTTCCCTCTCATCAAGGCTGCCCAGGTTACCACCTGCTGAGAGTCTAATCTCCCATCCTGTTAGTGCAACTGCAAGAGAAAGGCAGAATGGTGGGAAAGTACAGGATGTGCTTGGGAATACCAAAGGGTCTGCTTTGATTTTTTTAAAAAGTGGGGTTAGCTGCTGGCTGAAAGGAAGAGAGGTTTAACATGCTATGAGGAGGAGTGTCTGAGGGAAGGCTGTGTATAAAAAGAGAAGTAAGGGCTTTTTCCCCAAATGGAAATTGCAACGAAGTAAGTAGCAGTTAATGCCAAGACCTGTCAAGGTTGAAGGGAAGCAAAGATCTCATTCCCTAGCATTATGTTAACAAAAGAATGAGCCAAACTATAAACTAGTTCCCCATGTAAACATTCCAAACTGCTCTAGGACAGCGGTTCTCAACCTGTGGGTCCAGACCCCTTTGGGGCTCGAACGACCCTTTCACAGGGGTCGCCTAAGACCATCGGAAAACACATATATAATTACATATTGTGTTTGTGATTAATCACTATGCTTTAATTATGTTCAACTTGTAACAATGAAAATACATCCTGCATATCAGATATTTACATTATGATTCATAACAGTAGCAAAATTACAGTTATGAAGTAGCAATGAAAATAATTTTATGGTTGGGGGTCACCACAACATGAGGAACTGTATTAAAGGGTCGCGGCATTAGGGAGGTTGAGAACCACTGCTCTAGGAGAAACGCTGGGAGCTTGGTATGCTAAAGAACCCAAGGAAATGTGTGAATGAGGTCAATGACCAGCTCAAGACAGAAAGGCAAAGGGGAATTAGGCCGATGAGTTATAACTGAAGCGGCAATCAATGAAGAAAATCTCCCTTTGGGACAATATGGAGTAGGTCTTGGTCAATATTAGCAAGATCATTCACAGCAAGTGCAAAGGCTGAAATTGAACTCATAATTTAATGAAAGGTTTTTAGAAAAACAATTTCTCTCTAAATACTTAAACATCCTAGAAATGTAAAATTTCATCCTTTTAATACAATTTTGACTCCCCAAAACGGATACTTTCACCATAAATGATCTCAGCACCCTTTAGAGAGGCTTACAGTTCTGAACCAATAATAATGAGAAGGATTACTAATGATTCTTGATGATCTATGGCCAAAAATAAAGGAAAGGAATGATACTGTCCTAAAAGACTAGCAACAGATCAAAGATGCAACTTGGTCCATTTAATATGCCCTCTGAGCACAGTAAAGCAATATTTAAAATATGGGTTTGGTCTCAGGAATGTAAAGTATTGTATAGGGCAGTGATTTTCAACCCTTTCACCTTATGGCACACATAAACTAATTAGTAAAATTCTGTGACACAACAAAAATTATACTTTTTGCCAATCTGATAAAAAAAAAATAGGTATAATTTTGATTCATTTACATTGGGTGGCTATTGTTGTGTTGGCTGTTGTCATTTTTTTAATATGACAATCTGAGGGAAAAGAGGTCAGTGCCCCTGACTAGATAGTCTGATATTGCATGTTTTAAAAACTCTTTCAGCACACCAGTGTGCCTCTTGGGGCATGCCAATTGAAAATCATTGATATAAGTAATATAGTTAGTAATAGTAAAATAACTATGTATGGTGCCATTGGGTACTAGGCTTATCAAGGGATCACTTCATAAGTTATATACATGTATAACTTACCATGCTGCACACCTGAAACTAATATATATTGATTGACAACTGTAATTGAACATTTTTTAATTAAAAAATAAAAGATGTGGGTTTGGTTCCACTGGCATAGTGCAATGTCCCAAAGACTTAAAAAGCTATCATTTAATTTTTGACTAGTGACAGAATTTTGGTGTAGAAAGCTGCTTGATCTAATCATCGTATCTACTTCCACACAAAATTTTAAAAGTGTTCTCTTTCCTGAATTTTAACCATTTTAGCACACTTTTTCAAGGCTTCACAGCTTTGCATGTGACCCTTGACCCTCAACACCTGCTCCCATACATTGGCCTGACCCTTCCCTGCTTAAGCCCTCAGGGTCTTATTCTCATAACATACATTTCAAACTTCCTTCCTCAGGCTACAAGGACCTACTTGATGTAGCTTCTGCCTGCCTTTCCATCCTCAGCTCATACCACTCTCCCCCTACCCTTCTAGCCACGTGGCCACCTTTCTGTTTCTCAGATCTGCAAACCATCTCCTTCTCAGGGACTCGGTATGGGAATTCCTCTGTGCAGAGAACCCATGGCTGGCTCTTCTCATCCTTAAGTCTCAGCTCAGATGTCACTGCAACAGAGTCTCTGGTCATAACAGATATCACAAACTATAATTATCTTTTTAATAGATATATTTTACTTGTTTACTGTCTAGCTCTTCAATGAGGATGGAAGCTCCATGGGGGCAGGACCAAGCACAGATAGAACCCAAATTATTCTTCAAATTTCAGGTAAAATATTGTTGTTTCTATCCTCAGAGCATGACATGTGGTCAATAGCTGGTAAATGAACGAAAGGAAACATGGGATAGGAATGAGGCAAAAAGCAGTGTCTTCACATAGACACAAATCAGACTGAGACTGAGAAAAAAAGGATTTCTGAAATTGCAACAACACTGCAAGAAATTCAGGGTGTCAATAATATGGTACCATTTATAAGTAGGATAAATAAACAGGCTCAGGTTATTACAAAAGAAATTGTTTCAAAGTTGTTCACCTAATATTAAAATTGTAGCAACTTTTAAAATCTGAAAACCTGACAATACTTGCCCCCTCAATTTATCACAGAGCTAATGATAGGAGCAAATAATTGTAAAGTTCTTCCAACTTGAATCAAAGCTTCTAAATAATAATAACTTCAAAAAGACTGTCTTTACATAAGGGGGGGGGGGAATAAGTCATTGTTTAACATTGAATAATTAACTTTTTCTAGCACAAGGGAGCCAGTTCTCTTAAAGTATATCTCTTAAGGAGAGGATACCTTGCTATACATATTAAATGTTAAATATTTTTTAAAATAACTTGTAAATATAACTTCTGTTTTTCTTTATAGAATATTAACATTAATAAATAATCATGAGATGCCTACTATGGAAGATAATGTTTTAATATTATTTATGATAATAAACTAAACCAGCAGAACAGAATGACTTAGTTGTTATTCTCCTCACTTCAAAGGAAGAAAGCTATTCTGATAAGGACTTTTGTTAATAGAAAGTGCTAACTGCTGGAGGTATTAAAAATATTTATAGGCCTAACCTGTTTGGCTCAGTGGATAGAAGGGTTCCAGGTCAAGGGCACAGGCCCGGGTTGCAGGCTCCATCCCCAGATGGGGGTGTGCAGGAGGCAGCTAATCAATTATTCTCTCCCATCATAGATGTTTCAATCTCTCCCTCTCCCTCCCTCTCTGAAATAAATAAAAATATATTTTAAATATATATATATATTTATATTATCTGTTGAGTGGAAGTCCTAATCTCTCTTCTAATTACCTTTCTCCCCAAATAACCTGCCAATGACCTTCATAAAAATAACTTACATTTTCATAACATTTTCTTTTTTAAAAATTTGTATTTATTGATTTGAGAGAGAGAGAGGCATTGATTTGTTGTTCCACTTATTTATACATTCATTGGTTGATTCTTGTATGTGCCCTGATAGGGGATTAAAACCCACAACCTTGGGTATTGGGACGATGCTCTAACCAACTACACTACCTAGCCAGAGCCTCATAACACTTTCTTTTTAAAAATATATATATTTTTTTATTGATTTCAGAGAGGAAGGAAGAGGGAGAGAGAGATAGAAACATCAATGATGAGAGAGAATCACCGATCAGCTGCCTCCTGCACGCCCCCCACTGGGGATCGAGCCCACAACTCCAGCATGTGCCCTCGACCGGAATCGAACCTGGGACCCTCCAGTCCGCAGTCCAACCCTCTATCCACTGAGCCAAAGCAGCTAGGGCAACACTTTCAATTTGTTACTTAATCTGTCTTCATTTTAGAGCAAATTTTAAGTAGGAATTTACTCTCCAACTGTGAATATCAAAGATCACGCCAATTTCCCCTTCCAATTGAAATCAGCTGAACTACTAAAAAAAACACTAAAATTTGAAATCTTTTTTAATGGAAGCATTAAGACCATAAATTATGGTAGGCGGAGCCATCTCGGAGTCATCTAAAAGTCACCTCAAATGAGTAAAACACCTTCCCCAAGAACAGAACACATGAGCCCAGCCTGAAGGGCATCCATCAAGGGCAGGTGCTGGTGCGCTGTTTGCCGGCTGCTCTTGGGAGCTGTGGTTTAGGAAGGGACTTGTTCCCATTGGCTGCTATAAACAAAATTTGAATCATTGTATCATCTCTTACGGGGAGGTTAGAAAAATACCAGGCATAGTTTCAAGTATGGCAATTTATACAAGTGCCTCTCTAAATACATGTTTTGGGATTGTTACTAAGCCGGGTAATCAGGGGCATTCCCACTTTTACTGAGGCATATTTGTGTGACAGATTAGACCTTGTTTAGGCACCTACTTACAGGTCAAAGCCTGCAGGCCTTGAAAGGAGAAAGCAGGGAGCTCACCCAGCCGGGCCTCCAGCTCCCAGGCAGCTGTGCAATCCCACTGAACCAGTTTGGCGGCTCGCGCAGGCACTGCTGCAGCTTGCAGATAAGACCCTCTTGGAAAGCCTGATAGTCCTGTCAATACGGAAACTGCGGAGAGCAAGTGGAATTTTCCAAAGCATCAACACAGATTCTCTGATTTGAAAAAGTGTTGATACTCAGTCATGACAGAGAGCCCTCTGAGTAAGATTTTTGTTAAGGGTAGATGACAGTTATTTGCTTCTTTAAGTCATATGCAAATCTCAGGCTTATCTTGGTCATAAACAACCATTGTTTGTTTACCTGTTGCATCACTGAAGCAAAAAGAGGCACGATGGCCATAGCAACAAGACTCCCATTGTATTTCCGCTGCTCCTTCAGCAATGGGTTGGAAGATGTTATACAAACAGAGCTCAAGTTTCCCATCTCTTACATTAGCGTGAGTTTTCCTGCTTCTAGAAAGGCAGAAAGGGCCTGGGCCAGGGAGCAAAGGAGTGTCCTACCCACAACCTCTAGTAAAGCGAGGTTTCCAGCCTAGGAGGAATGGAGCTGTCTACCGCTGAGCCGATCCCCAGCTCCCTACTAGCATGTCCCTCTCAGGGACTGGAGAAGTTTCCAGAAATCCTGCCGAGTCTATACTTTTTGCTTTTCAAACCCCTGGTCTCTAAAAAGAGACTATGATTATTAAAACTAGATACCAATCACCCTCTCATTGTGAAAAAGAAAAAAGTTACTGGAACATGATACTCAAGAAAACCATGAAGATGTTTCAGCCAAAGGAAAAAAAAAAAAAAGATTGAGTGGGTAGACAATGGTAAGAGGGCTGGAATGTAGAAGCCCAAGGGAGCCAGAAAAAAAGGGAAATGTGGTGCATGTGTCTAGTGGAGCTGTTTGAAACAGTGCCCTATCTCTCTGTGTCTAATCGCTCATGGTTTACTCTTATAGTGCTTTCACTGCTAACTGTCCTTTCCCTATAATACCACTTTTTAGTGTAAGGGGTTGAGTTCCTTTCAGGATTATGATTTAGCTTTTCTTTTCTAAACAGCTTTTCAACTGTTTAAAAGAAGTTACATATACATATGAATAGTCTCACAATAACTGAAAAAAAACACCCACAAATTCTTTGTGTTGAGGCCATGATGAGACAAAGTGCTCTAAATTTGTTATAGTAATTTGATTACCACAAAGTACAATCAAACTTCAGGAAGCAGGGTGGGGGAATAAAACCGTTAAATAGGAGGTCCCTGAGGAAAACACCAGGATATAAGGTCGTGGGTCATTGAAGAAATAAAACTAAAAAGTTTCATTAAAAGTATGAAAAGAAAATAAATCTTTTAACAAATATTGCTCTTCTGAATCACTGTGAAAAAGTTCTCTCTGAATGAGAAAAACTCAGGTCAAATGAATATAAACGTTTTTTGCTACATTTTATTATCTATGGGGGGGAAAACTGGGAAAAAAATCTTTAGAAGTTACTTAAATATATTTGTTTTAAGTCAAATTTAAATAAATTAGATTACTCAATATTAAGTATTCACATAGAAACACATCGGAATTCTCTCTAAATGAGTATCTAATTTCACTAGAAGTTTGTTGAGGATTTTTTTTTAAATATATTTTATTGATTTTTTACAGAGAGGAAGGGAGAGAGATAGAGAGTTAGAAACATCGATGAGAGAGAAACATCGATCAGCTGCCTCCTGCACATCTCCTACTGGGATGTGCCCGCAACCCAGGTACATGCCCTTGACCGGAATCGAACCTGGGACTTTTCAGTCCGCAGCCCGACGCTCTATCCACTGAGCCAAACCGGTTTCGGCTGTTGAGGATTTTTATTCATTAATTTATTTCCCCCATGATGAAAATAGTTTTGTTTTTTTGATTATATGAGTAACAGTTTTAAGAATCTAAAAATATATAAACATATAAGGAAAACATTAATAATGACCTGAAATCTCATCAACCAGCATGAGATGACCACTGTTAATATTTTGGTGCCCATTCTTTTATTCATCTCATATATCTATATACATATTTATGTAAATGGAATACGTCTATGCTATTTTTATTGTGGCACTTAAAATTATTTTCAAAAATATTGCTCAGAGCCCTAGCCAGTTTGGCTCAGTGGATAGAGCGAAGGCCTGCGGACTGAAGGGTCCTGGGTTCGATTCCGATGAAGGACACATACCTCCGTTGCAGGCTCCTCCCTGGCTGGGGCCCTGGTCAGGGCGTGTGCAGGAGGCAACCAATCGATGTGTTTCTCTCACATCGATATTTCTCTCTGTCTTTCCCTCTCTTCCACTCTCTCCAAAAATCATTGGAAAAAATATCCTAGGGTGAGAATTAAAAACAAACAAACAAAAAAACCCAAAAATATATTGCTCGGAGTTGGCTGTTTTTAATCAGATACTTTTATGTTCTATGGTATGTTTGTTTGTGTGTGTGTGTGTGTGTGTGTGTGTGTGTGTAATAGACATGTCTCTGAATTTCATCTGTCTTGTATAAACTACATCATGAAGATTTCTCCATGAAAATTGGTGTAGTTCTACACTTATTCTTTTTAATGACTGCCTAGTTTTATTTCATTATATGAATGAGCCATACTTTAATTAATCATTATTCTACCTAATGCCTAATGTTTAAGTTTTTTTTCTACTGGCAAACAAAGATGCAATAAGCATCCTAATCATATATTCTTTCATACTGGTGCATTTATTTAAATGAAAAAATGTTTTCTAAGAGTGGATTGCTAGAAAGAGAGTATGTATATTTTTTATTTTAATTTTGGTTTTCAAAAGTGTAACAAATCACATTTCTACTAGCAATGTAAGAGAGTGTCCCTTTCTGTGTATTCCTAAAAGCAGTAGCTGTTTTCTCTCTCTCTTTTTTACTTTGCCAATCTGATGTCTATAAAGGGAGTTCAAATTTTTGTTACTTTAATTTGCAATTCCCTGAGTCCTCGTGAGGCCGCATCTTGGCATCTTTTTCTGTATCTAGTGGCCCTCTTGGATTTGCTCTTAGGTAAATTTACATAAATTGCCTTTTTACACCCTTACCCATTTTCTATTAAGTCATTTTTTAAAGTCTTTTTTTAATAAAAGGTTTAAAAATATTGCATATATATGTGTGTGTGTCTCTCTATATAACAGCCTAATATGCAAATTGTCCCCCTGGGAGTTTGACTGGGAGACCTATCGCTCACTATGCCTTGCACTGATCACCAGGGGTGGCACAGAATGAAGGAAGGCCCCAGCTGGTAGCCAGCAGATGGCAGTCAGCAGCCAGGGAAGGGAGGCCCCGGCCGGCAGCTGGAAGGCCCTGATCGGCCCTAATTGACATCCAGGCCTAGGGACCCTACCCAAGCACGAATTTTGTGCACCAGGCCTCTAGTATGTATTTATGTGTGTGTGTGTATGTGTGTGTGTGTGTGTGTGTGTGTGTGTATTGAGTAGTTATTTATTTTTATTTTTATAAATTCTGAGTTTCCTGCTAAAAGTCTCTCCAATGTCTAGGGCTAAGTTTCCATTGTTACATTTTTTACATTTAAATTTTCAAATCCATCTGAAGTTATGCTTATCTATATATATGAAGAGCCAGGGGCCATCGTAACCAAACAGACGACCAAACAGATGACCAAACAGGCGGAGTGGGGCGACAAGGCTGGCAGGAGGGTTAGTGAGGGATGACCAAACAACTGAGCAGCAGGCTGTATGGGGCGACCAGGCCAGCAGGGAGGCAGTGAAGGGTGACCAGGCCGGCAGGGGGGCAGTGAGGGGCGACCCGGCCGGCAGGAGGACGCAGTTGGCAGCAACCAGGCCAATAGAGGGGGCAGTGAGGGGCGACCAGGCCAGCGGGGGGGGGGGGCAGTTGATGGTGACCAGGCCAGCATGGGGGGCCATGAGGGGTGACCAAGCTGGCAGGGGGGGAAGTTGGGGGTGACCAGGCTGGCAGGGGGGCAGTTGGAGACAACCAGGCCAGCAGAGGGGGCAGTTGGGGGTGACCAGGCCTGCAGGGGGGGCAGTAAGGGGTGACCAGGCTGGCGGGGGGCAGTTAGGGGCAACCAGGCTGGCAGGAGGGGGAAGTTAGGAGCCAGTGGTCCCGAATTGTGAGAGGGATGTCCGACTGCCGGTTTAGGCCTGATCCTCAGAATCAGGCCTAAACCACCAGTTGGACATCCCCTGAAGGGTCCCAGATTGGAGAGGGTGCAGGCTGGGCTGATGGGACCCTCCCCCCCCACCCCCGCATAAATTTCATGTACTGGGCCTCTAGTATAATATAAGTTAATGGTCTCACTTTTATTCTAACACATGTATAGCAAGGAGTTTGCCAGCAATGTATGTGAAATGAATCATCCATTACCATTGCATTAAAGTACCACATTTTGCATGTACTAAATTTCCATATGTCCTAGGTAAAGGGTATATGTGAAATATAAACTATCAAACCAGAGTGGGCACAGACCAACAGAACAGATGTTGGTGGTAAATCAGTGCTACAGGGACACCATGCCAACAAAGGACTGGATAGTAATCATGCCTTGGATCTACTCCAGATTCTCTATTCTGTTTCATTGACTTATTGATCTATTCCTATGCCAGGATCATGTTGCATAATTTCTAATTTCAGAAATCATTAGAATTATTAGAAATAGTTATCAGAATAATAATAGCTTATTATTATTCTACGAAAAGATTCATGCAATAGTTATCAGAATAATAATAGCTTATTATTATTCTACGAAAAGATTCATGCAATAGGCCTTCCCTTCCCCTGGCTGCCGGCACCGGTTTTCCTCCGGCACCCGGGACCCAGGCCTTCAGTCTTCGCTCTGCCACTTCGCGCCTATGTATGCAAATTAACCGCCATCTTTTGTTAGTGGTTAATTTGCATATCTCGCTGATTAGCCAATGGGAGGCATAGCGAAGGTACGGTCAATTACCATGTTTGTCTATTATTAGATAGGATGTGTCATGAATGTTCTAAATACTCTTTATAATAACCCTATAAGAGAAGAATATAAAACTATTTTGTAAATGAGGAAACTGAGGGCCACAGAAATGAAAGACCTTGCCCAAAATAAAAAATTAAGTCAGTATTCAAACCTGGTTAGTCTGACTTAAAGTCATTTAGAGTATTCTTAACCACTATGCAAAAAATATGCATTTTAAAAAAATCATCTCAATGAATACACTCAATAAAAAGCTATAATAGCTTTTCTTTTTTTAAAAAAATGCACACATCATGACTTTTTAAATTATTATTTATTTTAGAGAGAAGAAGGGAGAAACATTGATTTGTTGCTCCATCCACTTATGCATTCATTGGTTGATTATTGCATGTGCCCTGACCAAAGATGGAAGCTGCAACCTTGCTTGGTGTATTCCACGCTCTAACCAACTGAACTTCCCAACCAGGGCTATAACAGCTTTTCTTTAAATTACTAAGGGCTCTCAATCAGAGAAAGATATGTGTCACATGATCACACTCATACATGGAATCTAATGAACAAAATAAACTGACGAACAAAACAGAGACATAGAAGCATAGAACGGACTGTTGAACCTCAGAGATAAGGCAGAAGAGGTTGGGTGGGATGAAAGAGATCAATCAAAGAACTTGTATGCATATATGCATAGTCCACGGGCATGGACAGTAGGGTGGTGAAGGCCTGGGGTGAGGGGCGGCGGTTGGCTAGAAGTTTTATTTAAAAAAATTACTAGGGGCTCTAATCATAGAACCTCTATATTAATCACTCTGAGGACATTTTTGTCTCTATACTTTTGTTAATGAAATAACAATTTCTATATTTTAAGTCACCTTTAGGGATTTTAGTAATAGAAATTTCCAACAAGAGTCTATCACAGTCAATAGGTGATGGGCACTTTGACCTTTCAATTCAATTCAAAGGCTTAAGTATTGTGGATATTAATGGCAAGTTGGTCAATTATGCATTATATCTATATATATAAAAGGCTAATATGCAAAGTGTCCCCTTGGGAGTTCACCGGGAGACTGGGAGTTCGATTGCTCGCTATGATGTGCGCTGACCACCAGGGGGTAGTGCAGAATGAAGGAAGGCACTGGCTGGCAGCTGGCAGCCGGGGAAGGGAGTCCCCGGCAGCAGGCGGAATGCCCCGATAGCTGGCCAGGCCTAGGGACTCTACCTGTGCACAAATTTCCTGCACTGGGCCTCTAGTTATGCTAGAAAAGGACAGGTAATGTGATAGCATGTTTAATGTCAATCCAGCAAGGCTTATTTCTCATTCTACATATCCAATGTGAGCCAGTGGGAGGTTGAGGTGGAAAGTGGATCTTCTCCGCATAGTCACTCAAGACCTCAGGTCAATGGGGGTGCCATCATTTTATGATGCTACCAGCTCAACCAGTGGCTTTAAGGGGAAGAGAGAGACCAGAGATAATTTACATCCACATTAATTTGACTTGCTGCCCCTTGATGAGGCCTCACCTATTTGCAAGAGGGCTGGGAAATATAGTCCTCCTGTATTCCCAGGAAGACTAGAGTGCCCCATAGAGGCACACAGTACCGTCTCTACCACATCTATTCACTGCACCCTTTGCAGTGATTTCAATCTGTTGTGATGCTTTTCATCCATAAATTTCAAATGTTGATAAAAAGGAGATAATTAGAATTTGGCTAAAATTTGTTTATACGACAAGTAGTATAGTTGTGGTTTATGTTCTTGATAAAGTCATGCTAACCATAACATTAACAACAAGAACGACGAGCTACAATTTATTGAGCATTTATTATTAGTTAAGAAAATCTGTTTGAATTATCTCAGGTTGTAAAATAGTTCCTCATGTTATTTGAATTTTATGGATAAGAAAGTGAGGCTCAGACTTTAAGCAATTCCCCCAGGGTCACAGGTGGTAAGGGGCAGGTCCAGGGATTGAATTTATGATGGCTGAACCCAAAGTCCAGGTCTTATCCATTAGGCCAGAGGAGCAAATGCAGTGCAGCTGTGCCCAATGATATGCTGTATAAACACGGCTATGCTTCAAAGCCTCTGTAACACTTTAAAGTGGCAAAATCAGGCTTTGATTCACGTAGGTTGGCACTGGGAAGCTATGTAGAGATTACCTAGTACAGCCCTTTTGATTTTCTTGAAAAGAAGCTGTGTTCGTTAGGATAAAGTTAAACCGTGCAGTGGCTCAGGAAAGGGGTTTCTTTCTCTCCCATGTGATAGTCTCAGTGCAGATGGTCCAGGTCCTCAGGACAGCCTTGCTCCTCATGCTCACGCGGGGATCCAGGTTCCTTCCAGGGAATTGCTGTGCCCTTTCCTAGGGCTTGTCATCAAAGAGAGCTCACCACATCCAAGTTCCAGCAGCAATTAGGGGGAGAGAACACACACAAGGTACATGTAAGCTCAGCCCCCAAAACATTAATGGAAACTGAAGGGGAAGGAGGGAGAAGGCCAAAGGTAGGAATATGTAGAGGAAAACAAGAGAAAATGACAACCTTTTGTGGGTTTTTGTTTGTTTGTTTGTTTGTTTGTTTGTTTTTTGCAATAGGAGGAGAGATTACGTGCTCAAAGTAAAGAATCTTATTAGCCTCAGGTTAAACAAAACATACATCAGAGGACAGAACTGCTTTCTGCTTTCCCCCTCTTCTTCCTTTCTCTCTACTTTCTCTATTTCAAGTCTACGTATGAGGAAGAAAAGCCTGGAAAGTGTAAATGAGCGAGTACCTCATCAATCAGTAGAAACACGACTGAAGAATAGGACAGGACCTACTTCTATCCTGCAATAGGTAACTGGGATGCCGGCACTGAGATATTGTGGTTAACGAAACTTTCCATTGAACCAGTAGTTAATCAGAAATATCTTTTGCTTGTTTTGTATTTTAAATTCAATTAAACACTTTAAAGTAAGCAATGCAGTCACACATGGTTCAAAAATCAAAATGATACTGATGATGATAAAAGCCTCTGGCAGCAATAAACGTCCTTAAAAAAAACACAAAATCAAAATGATATAAAGAGATTTCCTCAGAGAAATTTCCCACCCCACCCCCATCCCTGTTGTGAAAACGTACTAGACAGTTAAAGAGATGATTTTATCCTGGCTGTTACAAAGGGGGTATGTTGATTCAGGAGGGGTGTCTCAGAGAACAGGCAGGGGACAGGTAAACAAGGGAGTCATCCATGCCAGTCTTACGGGGCGGGCGTCTGGAGGGAGAATGCAGATGGCTCTTATTTCAGACAGCAGGAGGGTCCTTTGTTATTTTCCGGAACACAAAGGGTTGGGGGATTTCTTACCTTCACTGTTTTCCTGGAGCCCAGGGCTCCGGTCAAGTTAAACATTATCACTATTTATCCCTCCACCCCCACCACCTCGCCATAGGTGAATACTTTCATTGGCGTCTTGTGTATTCTAACAGTATTTCCTTATACAAACTCAAGCAAATATGACTATTTTATTTTTCTTGAAGACTTAATTTTTTTTTTCAGTTTGGCAGGGCTTTTTTTTTTATTGATTTGAGAGAGAGGAGAGAGAGAGAGAGAGAGAGAGAGAGAAACATGGACCTGTTGTTCCATCCATTTATGCATTCAGTGGTTCTCAACCTTCTGGCCCTTTAAATACAGTTCCTCATGTTGTGACCCAACCATAAAATTATTTTCGTTGCTACTTCATAACTGTAATGTTGCTACTGTTATGAATCGTAATGTAAATATCTGATATGCAGGATGGTCTTAGGCGACTCCTGTGAAAGGGTCGTTCAACTGCCAAAGGGGTCGCGACCCACAGGTTGAGAACCACTGCATTAATTGATTCTTGTATGTGCCTTAATGGGAGATCGAACCCGTAAGCTTGGCACATTGGGTCTCTGCTCTAACCAACTGAGCTACCCAGCCAGGGCCAATTTCTTTTTAGAGCAGTTTTAGGTCCACAGGCAAATTGAGAGAAAGACAGAGATTTCCCATATAACTCCTGCCTGCACACATCCACCGCCTCCCCTATTATCAACATGCTCCACCAGAGGGCTACGTTTATTACAACTGATGAGCTAACACTGGTACAAGATAATCACCCAGAGCCCATACTTTGCATTACATTTCACTCTGGGTGTTTTATATACCATGGGTTTGAACACATGCATTCATCATCATAGTATCACACAGAGTATTTTGACTGCCCTAAAAATCCTGTGTGTTCTACCTCTTCATCCTTCCCACTCACCCCAGCTCCTGGCAACCACTGATCTTTATATTGTCTCCATAGTTTTGCCTTTCCTAAGATGTCATATAATTGGAATCATACAGTATATATAGCCTTTTCAGATTGGCCTTTTATTTAATAATATGTACTTGTTTGTTTTTATGTCCTTTCATGACTTGATAGCTCATTTCTTTTTAGTGCTGATTAATATTCGATTGTCTGGTGAATATATATTCTTATCCTTCCTCCCCCCTTTTTAAAAAGATTTTTTATATATTTTTTATTGATTTCAGAGAAAGAAAGGGAGAGGGAGAGAGAGATAGAAACATCAATGATGAGAGAGAATCATTGAAATAGGCTGCCTCCTGCATGCCCCCTACTGGGGATCAAGCCCACAACCCAGCATGTGCCCTGACCAGGAATCGAACCATAACCTCCTGGTTCATGGGTCAACACTCAACCACTGTGCCACACCAGCTGGGCATTATAGTCCCCTTTCTACACAAGAGTAAAAGAAGCATAGTATACATACGTTCTGCAACTTGCTTTCTTTTCATTTTATAATACTACTAGAGGCCTGATGCACGAAATTCGTGCAAGAGTAGGCCTTCCTTCCCCTGGCTGCCAACACTGGCTTCCTTCCTGCACCTGGGACCCAGGCTTCCCTCACAGAGGGAGGCCCTGCCCACCCACTACAGCCCGCCAGTCGGTGGCCTGGGCCTCCCTCTGCGGGGCAATCATGGGGCGATGGCCAGGCCCCCGAACAATTGCATTGCACCCACCTTGGCTGGCCTGGTGCCAGTGGGTGTCATAGCGTGGTCCCGGATGGTCATCTGTATGGTCGTTCCACTGTTTGGCCATTCGGTCGATTTGCATATTATGCTTTTATTATATAGGATATCCTAGATATCTTTTCATATCCATACAGAGATTCTTAATTTTCCTTATTTTTCTCCACTGCATACTATTCTATTGTGTGGATAAACCATAGTTATTTAACCAGCCCCCTATGACATTTGAATTACTCCCAATGTTTTGCTATTATAAACAATATCTCAACAAATAACCTTGCACATACATCATATTTTACATGTACCAGCATATCTACAGGATCAATTCCCAAAGGCGGGATTTGCTAGGTTAATAAGTAAATATATTTATGATTTCTGTAGATTTTGCCAAATTGCTCCACAAGGCTTCGATCATTTTGCCCTCCTACCTGCACTTTGTGAGCATCTTGTGTTCCTATCGCCTCAACAGAATGAGTTCTCAAGTGGAGTTATTCTAATCCAGCTGGTGAGAAATAGTATTTCATAGTAGTATTAATTTGCATTTCTCTCAAAATTGTCTGATTCAACAACTATTTTGAAAAATCCTTTAGAAAACAGACTCTACTGAAGATACTGACCCCTTGAATAATCCCTGATCGATCACCCCCTCCCACCTCCACACCCGTGCAAACCCAGATGAGTCTTCCACAGGGTCTCCAAGTTCATTCTCAAATGTTACCCACCGCCCTCAGGATTCTGTGCTCAAATACATTTGAGACACCAGCAAAGAGGGTAAAGAGGCTTCTTTATTGGGTGATCCCTCAGAGTCTTCTCATGTTCATTGTGAATTTCTAGCAGGAAGGGATCCTCGCCTGGGTCAACGACGCCCTTTTCTGAGAGCATCTGCGGGAGTTTTCCTGGGACACACTTCTCGAAACATTAATAGAGAAACTTCACATCTAGTCAAGGGCCAACCCTGAGAAGTAATTATAGGGGTGTGTGTGTGTGTGTGTTTTAGTAAAAATTCTTGTTCTTAAAACATTTTTTCTAAACATTGAGAGGGGTGGAGAGTGAGGATCCCAGTTAATCGAAGCTTATTCATAGTTGGATTAACTGAGGTACAGGATCAGAATCGGACTTGGTTAGCTTCCTTCAGGGCCAATCCAGGGAAATAAGGACATTGGAAACAGCACTTTACTAGTGCTTTTTCCCCTCAGGGCTTTGCTGGGTCCCCACTGAGAAAAGGCGGCAGGAGAAGACCTGAACACTCACTTGCTGTAAGATGTTAAGGGTTGGTTCATTTGTTCGATTACTTATGGAACAATTTCTCACTTTATTGCCTTGTGCTGGGTCCCTGAGTTTGTCCCACAAGAAATGTAAGGCCCTGCTGACTCCCCAGCAGTCCCTAATCAGTTAGTAAAATATATGCCCTGCAGGGAGGCAACAATGTAAGAGATTAAGTGACAAGATGAGAGTTAGGATAATGTTACTTCTCCCAGGGAGCGCCTCTCTTGGGAGTCTGCTTTTTAACTCTCTGGTAAAGCTGTGCTGGGAGCTCTTGTGGAATTTCCCCAATTCCACAAGCCCGATAAGGAAGCATTTTCTTTCTTTCCTTTTTTCTTTTAAAATATATTTTTATTGATTTCAGAGAGGAAGGGAGAAGAAGAGAGAGATAGAAACATCAGTGATGAGAGAGAATCATTGATTGGCTGCCTCCTGCATGCCCCACACTGGGGACCGCGCCCGAAACCTAGGCATGTGCCCCTGACCGGAATCGAACCTGGGACCCTTCAGTCCACAGGCTGATGCTCTTTCCATTGAGCCAAACTGGCCAGGGCTTTTTTTTTTTTTTAAGTGTGTGTTCCCATGCACTCTCCCTACTTAGTTGTCTAGCTTTGGGTGCCTCCTGCATCTGGGTAAGCTGGCTGCTGTGGGGAATCCAAGAGGTCTGGCCTGAATGCCCAGGGTATTCCTTTAGTAGCCTTTGGCTCCACCTAAGGTTTTTCTCTGTTAATTGCAATAATATGGCCAATAATGTAGAAGCGGGAGGGGGAAAAGCTGTCTACTTTATTATTGTTTTCCCTCAGTCTTCTTTTCACCTCCGATTTTGTGTTCATTTCATAGTAGCCACAAATTCCTTTTGCTGTGGGTAAAATAACCGTGCTCTGAATGTGAGCACTGGTGAGTAGCTTTTTGGAATCTGGGTAGCTTTTGGGGCAGTCTAAAAAGAAACGTGGTTTTTCAAAACAGCTAAAAGGAGGACATATTTTAGAAATGCCAAAATGCTTTTATAAGGGTTTGGCTTCTGGCAAGAGATTTAATGTTTGGGATTTCAAGGAGATATTAAAAAAATGTGAAAGTACCTGTTTAAATGTGGTTTCAAGAAGTTAGGAGCAATAAGTCAAGCAAACTGGATGAACTTTACAAACGACTCCGTCTTGAATGCTTTTTCACAAAAGTAGTTCTACGATCAAATACGACAACCAAATACAACGATGTTCATCTTAGTGGTGAAAAAATATGGAAATAATTTTAATGTCCAATAGATAAATGAAAATAAAAATTAAGTTTCTGAAGAACTCTTAATGGAATTGATAATGTTTACTGTTCTGGATATATACAGATATGCATAGAAAAACACTCAAATACTTTATATCAAAATGTTACTGGATAAAAGTGATTTTCATTTTCTTGTTTCTTTTAGTTTTTTTTAGAACTTCCACAGTGAACATGTATCATTTTCATAATTAGAAAATTTGAAAATGAACATTAGTATTATAAAGAATTTATATCTAACATTCATTTTATGAGAATTGAAATGTGACTTAAATATAAAGAATTATTGTATTTTGGTGTAAACATTGTTCCTGTCCTTGAAAAGGCTAAATATACTTGTAGTAAAGAATGCACTTAAATTTTTTTTTTTTTTGCTTCTGTGACATACAGGTTTTTTGGCACTTCTGTGAGGCGATAGAAAACCTGTTCTCCATCACTGTTTATCACATTTTCACAAACCCCTGTTGGAAAAATTAGTTGAAATTATGGTGATGCTAAGAAAATTTAATCTCTTCAACTAACTCCCTGGGGCTTAAAAAAAAAAATTCAACACTAGGCTGTGTGATCTGAAAAAAACCTCCTGGGCAAAAGATTAAATTAGGAACTCTGGTTTGGCTGCCCAGCAAGACTGACATAGGATAGCCTTGATACTGTTACAGTGGAAACAAAAGTGGAAAAAGAATAGAAAAACCTAGGCAGTTTATAATTAGACAAAGTGGCTGGATAAATTCAGCAACTTGTAAATAAGTCAAAAATACACAGGGCCCTGGCCAAATTATCTAGAAAATGCCACTTACTGTCTAAGGTTTTAAGTCAACATCGCCAAGTTGGTGCCAGAGGCTACTACCTGGCAATCCTATTCCTTTAAAAAAAGCATCCACCTCTTTTTTACAGTTGAAGCAGCAAGGCTAGGGGAGCCTCTTTCATGAGTGGTAGTGAATTCCAGGGATTTGGTTCAGAATTCAGTCACTTACCTCAGGGTTCCAGACAGTCTGGAATCCCAAAGCAAGCTCTTCTCCAGGGTGGCAGCTTGCTGTAGAGAAAAAAGCTTGAAAATTCAAAAGCACCCTACCTTATCTTTCTTCCCCAACTGCGGAGCAGTCTAGAGAAATTAACCCTCTCATTTGTTAACCTCAATAACAGGCTTTAACAGATCTGCAGCCCTGGATGGCTCAGGTAATTGCCCTAATTCATTTGGTATGGAGGGAGGCAGGGGCAGCAGGCACTTGGAGCTCAAGTCATTAAGCTTAAGAGAGGGAAAAAAATCAAGACGGTATGCCTTCCAGATTTGACATATGAATTCCAGATGTTATGGAAGACATTTTACTGTTAAGGCTTTTGGACCACTTTTTGTAATTAAGGAGAAGATTGGAGGGGAAGGCCTGAAGGCAGAACATGGTAAAGAGAGCAAGGTTCTATAGACTCTTAAAGCCTCAGGAGGGTGTGTGTGTGTGTGTGTGTGTGTGTGTGTGTGTGTGTGTGTGTTTCCAAACTGAAAACTAGCAAAAACTAGCAACAGAGTCTTAAAATCCCTCTGCACAGTGAGCCTCAGAGGAGTAATGTCTGAGTTGACTTGCTTATAGCTTTGCTGGCAGACACGTCACCTCCTTAGTTGGAAGTGCTTGTTTTGTTATTTCCTTGCAGTTTCGCTTAGGAATTCTAAATTTAAAATGTTAATGCAAACTCACCAGTGTCCTTGGGAAGGTTGTTAGAATTTTTGTCCCATTTAGAAACAAAGACAGGTAATTATACCAGGAATAGAGCTGCACTTTTACTTCAATGATATGCACCAAATCCTGTTTCTTCTCCTTTTTCAGAAAATGGCAAAACACAGGGAAAGGAACAGGAGTTCCAGACCCTGGGTACCAAAATATTACAGACACACAGGAAATGACTTTTCAATCCAGCCTGTAAACCTGTCATTTCATGGGCTTGTCTGTGAGCCTTGAAAAGAGAGGCGAAGATCACAGAGCAGACATTCCTACATTATGGGAAGGCTGTACCGGGGCACCTCTGGAGGACTTCCCACGCCCCGGTGCTATGGTTCTAAACTCAAGCCATAATTTGAAATGTTAGAGAAAAGCCAATGAAATTTGAAGCAAAATTTGTGGCTTAAAACTATCTCACGTTGCTTTAAAAAACAATTGACAAGCTAAAATATAGTTTTAAAGGGACAGGGATGTATTCCCAGCCCTATTGCTTTAAGGTGTTCAATTAAAAATACTCCAAATATACTCCAAATATGTGGTAATTAAGCTACAAAGTCATTGATCCTCTTTAAAACATTTACATATTGACTTTCATTTTACATCAGCCTAATGAAAGATGTTTCTGGTGTATTCAACAAATTCTGCACTCTTGGTGAACTGGTTTTGGATTCACTAATTATCCAAATATTTGTATTCTGAGTGCCTTCTAGGGGTAAGACATTCTCTGAATGAAACAGACAGGAATTAATAAATCAATCTGCTGGCTCATTCAGGCGCTCCTTCCTCTCCTTCAATGTAGTGAGGAAGCCCAGTTTTCTCCCCTGAAAAGAAGGGCTCGTAATAGCACATACTTCATTGAATTAAATGAGTTAATACATGCACCAAGAGCAAGCCTGACGAGTACTCAGTAAATGCTGGCTATTCATTTAGTACTGAGCATGGGGGAAAACAATGTACAGGTCCAGATTTATCGATAAACAGAACCAAGTATATAAAGGAGGGAATGTTTGAACTGCTTCTTGGAGGATAAGAAGTACGTAGATGAAGCCTAGGCCAATCAAACTGTACAAGAGAAGGCACAGAACTATGAAGCTAATAGGATATCTAGGGAATTGTAAACAATTCATTTGAGCCAGATTAAGAGGCATGTGAGAATAGGAGAACCTTCAGGGTTTACTGCCCAAACCTATGTGATGGGAAGTGATGCAGAGGGCAAATTTCTAGATGGTGACACCATTAACTAGAAATGAAATATGGGAGGTGACATGGGTTTTGACACATCCGGTTTTGGACATCCGGTATGTGAGGGGTCTTTGAGAACCAAGGGGAAATATACAGTTGGACATGCAAATCTGGGGCCGAAACTTGGCTGGAATCCAGAACCAGTGTGGAGAATGAGAAAGGAACTATATAATCTACATTGGCATTCAAGGACTGTTGCCAGAGAAAGAGCCAGAGACTACAGAGACACGAACCAGGATAGCATGGGGCCCTGGGAGAAATCAAGAGAGTAAGAAGAGTTTCACATCAATTGGGATGTTTTTGATGGAAAATGACAGAAAACTTAACTCAAATTGGTTTAAACTGTCAAGATTTATTGGCACATATAACGGAAAACACAAACCTCTGCTGGATCACCCCTAAGCCTGCGGTGAGGAATTCAGCTTACCATCAACAGTTAGCAGTTACATTGAGTGCCTACTATGTGCCAGGCATTGCTCATCAATAAACAAAACAGCCTGAAAGTTCTATGTCTGGGGGCAGTACATACAAATGCTTCTTGGTATCTTTTTTTTTCCCTCCTGCATTAAAATTTGCCATGCTTCAAATTGGGAGAACTAAGTGGAAGGAGAGAGAGAAAGCTTCAGAACCTAATGAAAAGTTCAACAAAACACTTGCTGGGAATTTCACACCTTTTTGTAGGACTGTCTGCCTGGCACTCCTGTACTGTGATCATGGAGGGTAAAACGGGAGCAGTTCTGTATGGATACAAAACTCTAAAATCCAAAACTCCACCAAGGATACATTTTAAGTCCAGTTGTGAATTTAAATTCATCAGTTTTGACCTATCAAGTTGAGTTGCTAAGTTCATTCAAATATCTATAAAATAATTACATTTTTCAAATATCTCTGGTAGGGCTTTGTATCTCAATCATGTGGCAACATGTTTTATATATATGTAGGTCATGTCCAAAGCTGCATTAGTTCATTCATATTTTAATTGTCCCCCCTCTCATTTGGAAATGATTTTAATGGCTAAAAAGTAGTGTCGATTTTCTCAACAATGCTCTTTGATTCCAATTAGAATGTTTTCCACAAAGCTCTATAAGGCTATTTACACTTTAAATTTTAAAACATGACCCCAAAATGCTTAAGTTCTTTTCTCAATTTTATCCTTATACAAAAAAGTCCTTCATGCCTGATACAACTTCCTTATCCTAAAGATGAGCAAACAATCAGAAATATCAAGTGATTTGATTCTCTAACAAGGAAGCAATTTGATTAGAGGATTTTTCTTATCTATGTGGGTTTTTCTAAGCTTTTTCACTGGATTTTCACTAGCTAAACTAAGCAGCTTCTTACCTGAGAACCCACATGGACACCCTAAGCAAACATGTTCCCAAAAACATCTCTGAAGGGGTAAAGAATCCATTCTCTAATGAGGTGACAGATGGAGCGCCACAAAAGTCTACTTTCCAACCAGGGATATTTCTGTGGAAGGTGAAGAAATCCATAAGCAAGTTCATCTCCCTTCCCATTAATTGGCCATATTTTGAAAAGAAACTCAAGATACAAATGGCTGAAACTGTTCCAAAATATTTAACCTTCCTTGTTATCTTCCCTTCCCCCTCCCAAATGAAAACTAGCCTGACCTATGTATCATAGATGCACATTCCCAGAAGTTGCTTAATATCGCAAGTGTGGCCACTACTTGTCCTAAAATATTGAAACATACAACCCCTCCAAAAATAGTAGTATCTGTTTCCTCTCAATTCTGTTACCTTTTAGAAAGGAGGCTTAAAGCACCAATGGGGACTGCTGTAGTGAGCTTTTGTTCTGTCTTAATTGGTATAAGCTGTGAGTTAAACCAATGGGAGTGGAACAAAAGATTTAAAAGATTTTCAGAGTGGCTTGATGGGCTTTTTTGGTGGGGTTATGGTTTGCTTTCATTTTTTTAATTTTGTAATATTTCAGCAACTTCTGAGCTATCTGTTCCACCAATACATGCATTCAGACTATACATTTTGCCTCATAATTATAATCCCATTTAATTTGGTGCCACATTGGGTTAAGCTTTACCAGTTGATGCCATCCCCCTCCAAATTATTTACATACAAAGACTTCAACCTTAAACAGTTTCTTGTTTTGTCAATTACTTCAATTTTGGGATTCATACATTTGTAAACCTAGAGGATAAGCAGCTGCAGAATTGTTTTTTTGTAAGTTTGAGACATACTAGAAACCATCATACTGTTATGTTCCTTGCTTATTCCAAAAACAACATGGCTGGTATATTTTTAATGACACAAATTTTAATCTACTTGATCATGTTCCCAACTAAACAAATTTTATAGTTTAAAGATTGGCTTCTGGTATGGGGGGAAACAATTGGACTGGGATTTTTTTAAAACTAATGTCTTTTTTTTACACTCTAAATACAGTGTGTCCTGTAATTAACAGTCTCTTACAGGCCTAAAAATCATGGAAAGACTAATGCAGTGTTTTTCCTTTTATTGTTCAAAATGTTACAAATAACAGCACTACATTTGACCATATAAGTCAAATCAAATATTATCTTCCTGACTACAATCTTGTTTTCTTGATTATTACTATATACAAGCATTAAAATAGGAGCTGGGTAGAGAAAACATGTACAAGTAGGGTTGGCAGATAAATTATAAGACACCCAGTTAAATTTGATTTTCAGGTAAACAAATTTTTAGTATAAATAGTTTTTAAATATTACACATACTAAAACATTATTTGTTTATGTAACATTCAAACTTAACTGTGTGTCCTGTATTTTTATTTTTGACATCTGGCAACTCTTTGTATTCAGCAAACTTACTATGTAACAGGGAAATCAATGAATTTTCACAATATAAGACATATATGATACGTGCAGTAATACAATCAGGTGAGGAGAGGATCTCCACTACCTACCACAGAAGGGTACCTGGAAAAGATGCCAATCACAGTTCCTAAATTTTGATTGGCGGATAGATGGTTTAGCGTGATGATTTTAGAGCTCAAGTGTCGTGAGTTAAATCCCAAATTCACTGCTCACTAGCTGTGTAACCTTGGATGTTACTCTTTATTACAAAATAAGGCTACTAATACCTGTTTTACTAGGCTGTTTGAGGATCACAGATAACGTATGTACAAAGCACCTGGAACACAGGAGGAAATCCCTAAATGGTAATACCTACTATTAACATCACATGGCAAAGAGAGTATCTGTCACAAATATTCAAATGTTAATGTAATGCAGTAATAGTACTATTGAATAAGTAATTTTATTTCCATGATCTATTTACACTGTACAAACACTGTTGAAAAGCACCCTACAAGTTCACAGTACATTACATTATATTTACTTTAAAAATACATTCCTTTATAAAAGGTTCATAGAACATTGGCATGTCAACATCTGACAGAAATCTCAAAGCATGTCACCAGTTCTGTGATAGCAAGAATGCTTCTAAGTGTTGTCAACTTCACAATCACAAGTCACCATTTGCGTTTTAAATACATACAAGTTTTAAATAAAAAGTGAATTTTACAGTGGAAAGTTCCTGCAGCAATACTTATTAACAGGTACTTTCATGGAGATGATATTTCATATTTTACAATATCAACTTATCTGCCCAAAAAACCATTTCATCAATAAGTTTCGCAGTTCAAAATCTGTCATTTGTTGTTTTCTACTTTTTCTTCTTTGTTGGTTCTCCTGGTTCTACTTTGCGCTTTTTAGAAGTATGCTCATCTTTTTCATCATCTTTAAACAGGAAAGAAAGAGTTTCAATCAGTAATTTTTAAAAAGCATTACAATTTCATTTACTTTGTAATAATACCATCAGCTTCAACTAATGTTTCTTTCAAAGTTTCCCAATAAAAAACCAAAAATTAACTTTTAAAATTCTGATTTTAAAGTGCAAGTAAAAAAAGGGATTTTTTTTCAATTGTTATACAAAATTCACCCTTTAGTGCTATATTTAAGGTAACCTAAAATACAAAAATCAGATTTGTTCTGAAAAAGCTATTCCCATGTATTCCACAGCATATGTTGTATTTAAATATATAATCTACACTTTGTACAAATGGAACACACTATTTTTCACACACACACACATCAATTTAACATAACGTTATTTAAATGGCTAGCAGATATTTTTTCCCTTCCAATCTGCTTTAACTCCCCCCTCTCCCACCAAACAAATAACTTTCTTATCTCATCCCTAGGCTCCTTACATTTTGCAGTTAAAAAAATCACTCACAGGTAGATGTTTCACTGAAACTGTATTTTCAATTATGTCCTTTGTAGTTAGTTCTACTCCCCTTACCCTCACTATCCCATTCCTAGCAGGGTGAGAATATTCCAATGGTAATAGAAAAACAGACATCTTTCCTCCTTCATATTGTGAAGAATTTGAGAGGGAGGATGGAGAAGAACCTTACATTAAAACTATGTTCTCTATAACTTTTCTAATGTCTGTAGCTACAAAAAATTAATTTGACAATTAATATGTCAAAAATGAGAAGTGAACCATTTTTTCAACTTAAAATATCCAACTACAGAAACAGAAAAAGAAAAATAACAACAAAAAAATCCAACTACATGTTTCAATAAAACACAGGGTAGCACAGACCAGCTGCTAATTTCCCATTTCTCTGAACAAATGTGTGGCTTTAAGAACACCACATAAATGGAATAAATAACTTGTAGAAGATATGATTTACAAAATACAAATTTATTTTAAGCACATTACTGAATTCACTGAACTTTTGACTTTATTTTCTCCATCAACAACAGATACTCAAAGTTCAACAACTGTCACGTGGTGGTCTAAAAACTATTTTGATGTTGAAAGGGTCCTTTATATTAAAAAATTTTGGAAGCCAATGATATCAGATCATAAAACTATAGAGGAAATATAGTTAAAACCTTAAGTCTTCAATTTCTTTCTGCTAACTGTACCATACTCAGAATATTTCCTTTGTTGATATGGGCAATAATTAGTATAAAGAGCAGGTGATTCATCTTCATCTTCAAACATAGCATGGAAATGTTATTCATACATTTCATAAAGCACTATGGATTTATGTAGATGGTAAGATAAAAGACAATTCAGATTAACAAATCATCCCAGGAATTTACAAACCAAAGTTTTAATCAGTAGTTTATTATGTATACACGAAGATCCTTGCTCTACAAACCAAGTAAAATAATATACAGCTCAAATAAATCAAGCCTATGGTTTTTAATTGGAGTTTAATTATCATCATGCTTGACTTTAGAGATTATTTTCAGTACTAATATAAAAATTAAAGTTACTTTGTAACTCTACTAGAAAAATCTGTTAACATATATTAAAAAGATCATCTTAAGACACTTCTGCTTTTAATCCACCACTTGTTATAAGTGCATTTACTGAATAACAACAAAAACACAAATTACTGAGGCTGGAAAAGTTATCACTGATATGAGCAGAAGAGCTAATGCCATCTAGTGACATAACAAGGCATTGCCTTAAAAACCAGAGCAGGAAAAAAAAACTCCAAAACCCTGAAATGTTCCTTCATCAGCTTTACTACTTTGTGCCATATACTACAGAGGCAATAGTAAAAAAACAATTTTTCTATTATGGAATTCATGTCACCAGAATTGAATAAGTTTAAATTATTAATACAAGCTAATTTTCTAAAATAAAAAAGAAAGCATTAGCTACTTGAGCTAAGCTTTCATGATTGTTAATAATGCTACAATTCATTATCAAGCGCCTTACAGATCTATATTTTACAATCACTAAACAAGAGGTGCTAATAAATAGCAAGATTCAATGACCAGTTTTGAACCTTTCCCAATTCCTCTTAAAATATCTGGAAGAAGTTAACTGGCAAAAAGGACAAAAGGGCAGAAAATGGGAAGAAAAAGTAAGCACAATAATGTGGTAATCTAAAAACTTAATACAAGATATTTTATGAATTAAAGGAAGGTATTTATTATAAGAAGATAGATTCAGGATTATCTTTTAATCTTGTGATCCAGCTTTAAACTGGTTGTGTTTGGGTCCTTCTGTTTTTTGATATTGCCAACATTCACTTTCTGATGGAGAACCATCACATGATCAAAAGCTCAGAAAATAACTAAGGCAATAGCAGTTTGTCACATATTTGGAATTCCTTCTATCTGAACTCAATAGGCAAGCTGGAAAAAAAGAAAATTCTTTCCACGTGTCCTGGATATATAATCCTCGCCTTTTCCACAGAGGAACAAAGGAGAGCACCTGTGTATGGCACTCCAGTTACACCATCAACTCTAGTGGCCTTGCTGCCATTCTTCCTATGGAATATTTCTTACGCACGCTCTAGCTTGAAAAATATACAAAGACTAAATTCCAGTTTAATAATGCGTCATTTCCATTTAAAGACCTGAATTTGTGAAAGTACCTACCTTAGAGCATGCCATTTTCTAGTTTTGTGGCCTTGGACATGTCACACAAGCTCTCAGTTCCACATTTTCACAAGGTGTTGTAAAGATTAAAGAGTATTTATGCAAAAGTGTTATTATTAATGATATAAAATACTATACAATATGAGGTATTTTAAATGCCCCCTTCATTTGGTATCTTCAAAAAGATGCATTTACTGACGATGTGCCTTGGTGATTTCTAATACACATTGGGAAATCAGTGAAAGAAATGAAAAAGCCAAGTAGAATAAAAACTGAAGAACTACCAGTTGGTTACCCTTGCTCTTAAAACAATCAAAACTCTCTGCATGGTTACCTTTGATTTATGGGAAGATGATCAGAAATCTATTTTACAAAAATGGTACACCCTTTCATTAAAATGAGAGTCCAAAATATTTAGTCCAACTCAACAACTGTCCACTGAGTACTTAGGATGTATTCTCCTGCAAACTTTGATACAAACAAACATAAATAAGATCTGGACCCTGCTGTGTAAGGAGCTCATTTTCATAAAGGAGACAGACTGTGAATAACTAGTCACATAAAAGGTGGTAAGTGCAATCAATAGCATTAGGATACACGGGTACAGAAAATTAGTTAGAGGGAGTTTAAGGGATAAATGAGTTTACCAGCCAAAGAGGAAGAGAACATTCCAGACTGCAGTGCAAAGGCGTGGAACTATAAAATAGCACGGCGCACTCAGTTTTGAATTTTAAGATCTTAAAGTGCTAGAAAGGGGCCGGGTGAAATGAGAGCGGAGAGAAAGGCAGAGCCCGTCACAGAAGGCTTTGACTCTGTGCTGTTGAAGGGTAATGGGCAGGTGAGTTACATAATCAGGGATGATTTTTGGAAAGTTAACATTATTAGCTGCAGCGTGAAGGATGAAAATGGGTAATTAAAAGTGTGGCAGCAGAGATTACTGTGGCTACTTACAGTCCAAGTAAGAAATGAAATTATGATATTATGATGAAGGCAAGACAACTAGGTCCTTACATTACTAATTTTAATGACTATATAGTATTACCCGGTTAAGCTCATTTTGTCACACTAATTTTCGCTTTAAACCACAACTGCTTTCATATAATATGAAGTCTTCACAACTGCAATCACAACAAGGAATCCATGCATTAACTCCGCTGTTCTAATAATAAGCCGTCATAAACCTCCATATACCAATGTCTGAGATATCAGAGATTTCACGTTAGAGCAGTGGTTCTCAACCCTTGGCTGCACATTAGAATCACCTGGAAATCTTTTTAAAATCCTGATTTCTGGGCCTCATCCTCCGGAAAATTCTGTTTCTTTGTTACTA
>NW_005871073.1:10502887-10505316 GCF_000147115.1 Myotis lucifugus
TATCTCACGTCCCCCCTCCGCACTTTTCTTTGCTTACTGCTGCGACTGACGGACTACTTCGTTCCTCACTGTAATATCCTTTCTCTCAGCAGTGGACATAAAACTCTCTATCCAATAACCCGTCAATCCCGCGATTGATGCTGATTCGGTTTACCAGGGCTTGAATCTACAGGGCACTGGGGGGGTCACCCCCCGCAAAATTTTTAGCCCCCCCACTCACTATAACAGCCCTGGAAGAAGAACTGTATTAAAGGGTCGCGCATTAGGAAGGTTGAGAACCACTGCTTTAGGTCTTGCCTAGAAAAACCAGTATTTCTTTCTGATCCTGCTGCATCTTCTCTTCAAAAGAGAAAAAGAAGAGATAAAAACTATGAACAATAAAATGGCAACAAATACATATCTATCAACAATTGAATCTAAAAATCAAAATAAACGAACAAGAAATCTAATGAACAGAATAAACTGGTGAACAAAATAGAATCAGAAGCATGGAAACATGGAACAGACTGAGGAATCTCAGAGGCAAGGGGGGTGGGAAGGGATTAACCAAAGATCTTACCTATAGACACAGACAATGTGGTGAAGGCCTGGGGCGGGGTGGGAGCCGGGTGAAGGGGGGTCATGGGGGGTGGGTAAAAAGGGGGACATCTGTAATACTATCAACAATAAAGACTTTTTTAAAAAGAGAGAAAAGAATCACTCAGTGTGTTTCCCTCCGTCGTCATGGAAGTCACACACCGAGTCTCTCCTGGTTGACCCCATTCCAGTGCACTCTGAACAGCCTCTCTGATGAAACTCCTTCTGGATTGCACCCCCCCATACCAGGGTCCCTCAAACTCTCTGGTTTCTCTGGTCATCCCGCTTCCTTCCATTCCTGCATCACTCTGTATGGCCCTTAAAGGTTGGTGTTTCCTAACATACAGGTGTCCAAAAACAAGTATACACACATTCACAGCTGATAGCTCCATGTTGAAAATGAAATGTATTTTAATAAAAACTGTATAATTATTCAATGTGTGTGCATACATTTTTGGGGGGTTATACCATCTTTCAGCAATATTAAGATTTTTCTACTGCCCATCCCTTTTTATGGCATTAACTACCTTGTGCTTATGACTCCCAAATCTGGGCCTCTGACACCAGACTTACCCTCCAAGCTCTGGACCAAACCTCTACCTGGCTCTTAAACTTGCCATATGGATTTCCTGCTGGCATCTCAAACACCCACTTATAGGACAAGTAACTTGTCTTTCCATATAACTTTCTTTTGCATTTGTGTTTCCTCTCAGTAATCATGTGCCTAATCACCAGGAAAACTAAAAATCCTTGCCATGGCCGGTGTGGTTCAGTTATTTGGGCATTGTCCTGGGCACCAAGAGGTTGCTGGTTTGATTCCCAGCCAGGGCACATGCCCTGATCCCCAATAAGGGCCATGCATGACTGATGTTTCTCTCTCCCTCTCCTTTCCTCTGTCTCTAAAAATCAATTATATATATAATCCTTGACTCCTCCTAGTGAACTAAGAGGGAATGCTACCCAAGTGAAAGTGATAAAGTTGGTGTCATGTAAACATTCACAGACCCCACTAAGGATGCCCGCTCACTTACACAGTACCCTCATCTTCGGGGGCGGAGAATATGTCTCTTAGCCACTCCCCTTTCACAGTCCTATAGCACAAGCCTGAGATTCTTGAGGGGGAGGGGGGGAGTTGATTATGCTTTGTTCACTTACATATTCCTAGTGCCAGCTCAGTGCCTGCCACTAAGTATGCAGATGATCAATAAATACTGGGGATTATAACTTATGAGGGTGTATGTATAGATAAATGTTCCTTAGAGTTTTCCATCCAAGTACATATGGTGATAGGGAAAAAGGATGGTCCCAAAGTGCAAAGTTTGGGAGACCATCCTCACTCTGACACCAGTTGCAAGCTTGCAGACCCCCCAAACCAACCTCAGGTTTGATAATTTGGTAGAAGGCCTCACAGAACTCACCGAAAGCTGTTTTACTCATGCCTATATTTTATTATAGCAAAAGGATAGAGATTAAAATCAGTCAAGGGAAGAGGGACATGGGGCAGAGTCCCAGAGACTTCTACATGCAGAACTTCAATTTGGCTTCTTCCAGTGGAACTGTAGACATTGTTAACTTCTTGCAGCAAAGATATGTGACCAGGTGCATGGAGCATTGCTAATCAGGGAGGCTCACCTGAGCCTTGCTGTTCAGAGTTTTATTGGGGCTAGCTCATGTACACAGAGTTGATTCCAGAGATCAAGCTGATACAATGTGGCCCCCAAAACCCCATAAGCATAACATTTTTGGGGGGTACATAGTATAGTATCTTGAAAATGTATGCAAATGTTATACATTAGTTCCTAATGTAGCTCTTTTATTGTAATACTAGAGGCCCAGTGCACGAATTTGTGCAC
>NW_005871073.1:10505685-10509350 GCF_000147115.1 Myotis lucifugus
GGAGAGTCCGGTAGTGGGCAGTACTTATTAAAGGATACTTTTGAGAACAGTTACTGGGATGAATGAGAAAAGAGCATGTTTGAGCAGAGGAATAAGTAAAGCTGCAATGCTGGCCAGGGATTAGCCTCAGAGAACCACATAGAGAACTGTTGGGTCAACGGGAAAAAAGGAGACCTATGTACCTAATCGGGCTGGTTTGCTGGCCACAGAGGGCATCATAGCGACCGGTCGTTATGGTCGCTGGCTTTTTATATACATAGATGCAAAATATTTAAAAATACTTACCATTGAGTAAAACTGACACTCTAAGATAACCACATTTATTCTGTGGCTTTAAAACTGTTCCACTGTTGAGTGCCTCTGTGGTTGGGGTACCCAGTTTGAGTCACATAAGTCCCTGTTATCAAAGTTGCCAATAGCTTCCATGTAACCAAATCCAAGAGCCACTTCTTACTTGACCTTTTAACAAGATAGGCCTTCTTCTTGAAACACTTTTTTCCCCCTGCCTTTCACTAGATCATACGCTTCAGTTTTCTTCCTATTTCACAGGGCCCCTTCAGTTTCTTCTGTCACCTTCTTCTCTGTCTTACCTTTAAATGTGAGAGCACTTCAGGCTCAGCCCTAGACCTTCCTCTCTTTTCTATAAACCCTTATTTCATGTTTTTTTTAACGAGGTCCCATGATTTTAAAAACTTTTTTTTGCTAATAACTCCCACATTCATATAACCAGTCCAGAAGTCTTCCTTGACCACCAAACTCCTGTAATCCAATTTCCAACTTTACTAACAATTCCTTCAAACTTAACATATTTGTGGTAGATTATCTACCAAGATTATCAACACTGTGCATGTATGCTACTCCTTCCATCAAGAGGTGTAGAATATTTCCTCTCTCTTTGAAGCTGGGCTGCCTTTGTCATTTGCTCTGATGAACAGAATGCTTCCACTTTTGCTCTCTTGGGAACACTGAGCCACCATGTAAAGAGGTCCAGCTGCCCAGCTGGAGAGAGAAGGGTCCCTGGCCAGTTCTCAGCCAGTACATTTATGCTAGGTAAGGCACCAGACATGCGAGTGAAGTTATCTGGAATCATCCAGCCCCAGTTGAGGTTTTAGTTTCCAGAATGACCCTAGGATAGATTAGAAAAATCATGAAGCTAAATCCAGCCCAATTTGCAGAATCATGAATAAATGTTATTTTAAGCCACTAAATTTTGGAATGGTGTGTTATATAGCAATAGATAATTGAAAAATATGTCCTTAACAGAACTCTTTATTCCCTACCTTCAATACTCCCCACAGTCTTGCCTCTCCCTTTAATTTCCACTATTATTAATTAGGTGCTCAGGACAAAAATCAGAAAGTTATAATTTTAAGTTTAAAAATACCTTCCAAATCCAAACAATTTTTACCAGTTCTACCTCTACCACCCCCTTCTTTTGCCTGAACAATTGCAGTAGTGTTTTTTTCTTTATTGCTAACTTTTTTTTTTTTTTACATTTAATAACCTTTAAATTGGTTCAGATTCATGCATTGCATTTGGTAGTCATGTTTCTTTGTCTCCTTCAACCTAGAATGATTTTTCAGTCTTTAACGTTCATAACCTTGATATTTGGAAGAGTGTAGGCCAATTATTTTGTAGAAGATTCCTCATTTTGAGTTTGTCCAATGATTAGATTCATCAGTAGAAAACAGTGGTGTATTCCTTTCATTGCATTCCATCAGGAGGCATGGAATTTCAATTTGCTCTGATACTGATAATTTTAACTTTGATTTTTTTTTTTTTGAGGAGGTGTCTGCCAGGCTTCTCTACTAAAAAAGTTATTTTTTTCTTCCTTTATAATTTATTAGTATTTTGTTGGGAGGTGCTTTGAGACTATGGCAATAACCCATTCTTCAATTAGTTATGTTTGTGTATTTATATTAGCACCGACTCATTGTTTCCTGTTTTATCCAATGAATTGCAATCTATTATTATCACTAATTATTTTAATGTTGAAATTGTCCCAGATTTGGCCTGTGGGAGCCCCTTCAAGCTGGCTTCTGTGCCCTCTGGACACGCCCATTCTTTGAACACTTGCCTACTTTCTGGTATAAGATATTCCAGGCTTATTTTATACTTTGCCCTGGAATTAGACATTTTGCCAATGAACTCTGATTCTTTCTAATGGAGAATATTTAGGAGACATGATCTACGTGTTTGGCGTGTTCATTGCTAATGAGATATTCATGTTCCAGGTTCTCTCAGTACACAGAGTTAATGTACTTATTTCTATATCACATTCACACTGATACCTCTAATTTTAATCCAATACTACAGGATTGATTACCGTTTGCTTTCTCTTCCCATATTTGTAACTTTATTTTCTAATATTGAGAAATCTGGCTCCCATTAGCCTAAATGTTATTTGATCAACCCCCAAGTATGCAGCCAACCTTCCATCACTGCTGCTGGCCCTTCCCTCATGTGAGCACCCTGCTTAACCCTACTTTGGCTCTGACATACAGCATTAGCTTGCCCTTCTTCAGACGCCCTCCTCACCCTGTCCCTACCTCCTACTTCAGGCTCTGATGTTGGACATCCCTACAGATACCTTCTTCACCAGCTCAGGCTCTCACACCTTTTGAGGGGACACCTTTCTCTGGGCCCTGACACTATGCTGAGCCATGTCTACACCCTTCTTACTGTACTCAGGCTCCGAGAGCCCATGCCCATCTGTATTGCCATTCTCATTCTTTTTGAATCCGAAAACTCTATACTAGCGATTTTCAGCCAATGTGCTGCAAGAACTTTTAAGACGTGCAATACCTATTTACTCAGGGGCAGTGACCTCTTTTCCCTTAGACCAGCGGTTCTCAACCTGTGGGTCGCGACCCCTTTGGCGGTGGAACGACCCTTTCACAGGGGTCGCCTAAATACATCCTGCATATCAGATACTTACATTACGATTCATAACAGTAGCAAAATTACAGTTATGAAGTAGCAACGAAAATAATTTTATGGTTGGGGGTCACCACAACATGAGGAACTGTATTAAAGGGTCGCGGCATTAGGAAAGTTGAGAACCACTGCCTTAGACTGTCACATAAAAAAATGACAACAGTCAACACAGTAACAGCTGTCTGGTGTGAATGAATCAAATTATACTTTTTTGGTCAGATCAGCAAAAAATATATTTTCTGGTGTGCCACAGAATTTTAGTATGAATTTCTATGTGGCTGTGGATGAAAAAGGTTGAAAATGGCTGCCCTATCCACCACCCATACTATGCAGATCCTGTCCAGCCCTCCCCCACTCCACTCTAGACCCCACCACTCCCCTAAGCCTAGAGGGCAGGTACTTACTGTGGTTTGGCCCCCCGATAAAAGTTTGTCGAATTGAGTTGTTAAAGCGCAGAGAAGGGAATGAAAGTTAGCATGGTTCTCAACCTTCCTAATGACGCGACCCCTTTTAATACAGTTCCTCATGTTGGGGGGCCCCCCCACTCATAGTTATGAATTTGCCTAGATAAAGCCAATTATTATGACCACCACACTAGGAATAAATTTTGTTCCCACAATCTTAGCCACCCCTTCGCGAGGGACGGTTTGTCTCCCCCACGGATCACTACCCCCGCGTTGGTATCCCTGGGTAGGAGAAGGCAAGAAAAAAAACATGAATCCTTTTTT
>NW_005871073.1:10509485-10542943 GCF_000147115.1 Myotis lucifugus
AATCCATTCTCCATAAAGCAGCCACAATGAACTTTTAAAACGTGAATCAGATCATATCACTTGTTTAATCCCCTCCAATTGTTTCCCACCTTAGAAGAAAATCCAAACCTTTGGAGAATGGTCTGTAGGCCCTTGTGAAACCTCATCTCTATCCAGGCTCCTAAGTTCCCCACTGTCACCCCTCACACTTATGTGCCAGCCACACAGGCCTATGTGGCTCTCAGTAACTCATTCCTGTCTCAGGCTTTTGCCCTGGATGTTCCTTCTGCTGAAATTTTCCCCCAGAACTTCATGTGACTGACTTCTTCCTTCTTATCACTTAAGTCTGAGCTCAAATGTTACCCGCTCTGAGTGCACAGCCTTCATAATGCTATCAATACTCTTTCCAAGTGACTTTGTAGCTCATGCATGTACTATTTCATATCTATGGCACCTAGAATGATCTGGCTTTCCTTGTTTATTTTCTATCTCCCCTAAAATGTGAGTTCTACAAGAACATAGACTTTGTCTGTTTTATCATTATCTCCACTACCTAAAATAATGGGGACTCAATAAATAATTATTAAATTAATGAGTCAAAAATATAATCTCCACTTACCTTTCTGCGATTTAAGAAATGCTAATAAGAAAGCATGGAGTTGTGGAAAGAACATTGATCAATCTTAGAATTAAACAGTCCTGAATTTTAATCCTAAAGAGCTATGTGATTTTGAGTCCTGAGTTTGTTTCTCATGTGTTAAAAAATGCTGAAAATGAAACCTACCTTGCAGGGTTGTTATTAACAGTAAAAACAAGATCACACATGTGGAAACACTAAACACAGTTATTTGGCTTCCTATACTACTGTGGTTTCCAAATATTGTTGTACACTGGAATCACTTGGAACCTTTAGACTTCTGATGCCTGGCTTCCACGCCCAAGCATCCGATTTAATTGGTATGGGGTATAGCCTGGACATCGGGATCTTTCAAAGACCTCCAGGTGATTCTAAAATGGGCAGTCAAGTTTAGGAACCACTGCAATCAAGAACTGACTGATCATTAAATGGTATGGCAAATTCAGAGTAAGGATTTTTGGAGCATTCAAGTTATCTATGTACTTTTTTGTACTTAAATTCAGCTCTCCTTTCAGAAAACCCTCTTAAGATTATATTTAACAACTATGGATCGATTTGCTTCGTGGTTTGCTTTTTTCCAGAGTGTACAATGTACATATTTACCCAGTGACACAAGACAAGGCCATAGCTTAAACTTCGTGCTCCCTTTTACATTGCTTTCGAAAGAGACAGTAGCTGTAAGACTTGACTTCTACCTTATACCATGCACAAAAATTACTTTGTAATGAATCATAGAGCTAATTGTGAAACTAAAACAACTAAGTTTCCAAAAGGCCCTAATCGGCCCTTGGACTGAAGGGTCTCCGGTTCTATTTCAGTCAAGGGTAGATACCTTGGTTGCAGGCTTGATCCCAGGCCCCCAGTCAGGGCGTGTGCGGGAGGCAACCAAATGTTTCTGTTTCTCCCCTTCCTTCCACTCTCTCTAAAAATCAATGTGAAAAATATCCTCTGGTGAGGATTAACCAAAAGAAAAAAAGAAAACAGACTATCATCATGACATTAGGACAAAAATTTCTTAAGCAGGAAACGAAAATTACTAACCATAAAAGAACCATTAGACTTAATTTTAAAAATTATCAAAATAAACAAACAAAAAACTCCACAAACAAAAAAACTCCCAAACAAAACAAAACAAAACAAAAAAACCTCAGAACAAAAAAATTTGAACAAAAGCAAATTTCCCTTATCCTGGCTTGCCCCTAATTTGCTAGTATTTGACTTTGCGCTAAGAGAGACTTGCTGACAAAATGGAATTACTTCTTGAAAATGTGAGCTCACCATGAAAAGACATGGAGGTACTTTAAATGCATATTGCTAAGTAAAAGAAGCCAAACTGAAAAGACTATATTCTGTATGATTCCAACTATGAGATTCTGGAGACAATAAATTATAGGGACAATAAAAAGATCAGTGGTTGCCAGGATAGGAAGGGGTTGGAAAAAGGTTGAGTAAGGGGTAAGGGGACCAGAGGATTTTTAGAGCAGTGAAACTACTCTGTATCATATTTTAGAATAGTGAATACATGACGTTTTGCATTTGTCAAAACTTACAGAACTGTACAACACAGAAAGAACCCTAATGTACACTACTAATTTTAGTTGATAATGTATCAAGACTGGTTCATCACTTCTAACAAATGTATCACACTAATTAGAGATGCTAATATGGGAAACAGGAGAGGGAATATATTGTAACTTTGTACTTTCTGCTCAAGTTTTCTGTCAACCTTTAAAACTGCTTTAAAAAATAGTTTATTAATTCTTCAAAAAAGCAATTAAAAAGTGAGCTCAAAAGTACTGTGTTGATAATATGGTATCTGTAAAAAGTAACCTTTTCACTGCTATATTAATCAACCCAGTAACGTTTCATTGTATCATGTCAATCATTCATTTAAACATTTGTTGGCAATGGCTTGTTTTCAGTGTTTGGCTTGTTTTCAGTGTTTAGCTTGTTTTCAGTGTTTAATGGGGGGGGGGGGGGGGGTGACTTTATAGGATTCAGAAAACCCAAAAACCTAAATTTGTTTTTTAAAAAAACACAACTTAATTTTATTGTCTATATAGTTACTCAAAAGTCTGAAAAAACTCAGGGTTATAAACTATAAATATAGGTACTCTAGCATATCTAAATTATGGTCTTTGAGCCCTAACCAGTTTGGCTCAGTGGATAGAGCGTTGGACTGCCGACTCAAGGGTCCCAGGTTCGATTCTGGTCAAGGGCATGTACCTTGGTTGCCGGCACATCCCCGGTAGAGGGCGTGCAGGAGGCAGCTGATCGATGTTTCTCTCTTTGATGTTTCTGACTCTCTATCCCTCTCCCTTCCTCTCTGTAAAAAATCAATAAAATATAAAAAAAAATTATGGTCTTTGATTATGAGTAAATCCTACTTAAATTTAAAAAAATAACTGCATCTCAAATTTTAATAATTAAGAAAAGCCTGCTTCTGCTTTTAAAATAGATTTATTTAAATGTAATGCCACTATTTTCTTATGCTACATTGGACATGAAACATGTTTCTCCATAATCCTTAGAAAATGTTTACACTAAAAAAATCACCCAGTCTTTACAATTTTTTAAAACCAATATGCCAATCTTCTTCATGACTGATAAACTCAGTCTATCCAGAAATACAACTCGATCCCATAACTTGCAATGTTTTCTATAAAAATTAGTACATATAAAATAACTGTTTTATATATTTCTTCCTACTGAAAAGTTTGAAACTTCCGAAACACAGCACAATTTAAAAACTTTTATTGTTAATAGCATGTTTCCATCTCTGTTTTTTGCAACTAATGGAAATATATTAGATGGAGATCAGAAAATAGAATTATAATTTAAATGAACACAATGAGGGCATAATTTATAAATGCACAAATTTAGTCAAACTTTGTTATATAATAGAAAAATCTAACTGCTTTGATTGTTCCAAATAGTATTAAAAACAGACAAACACATACACACGGGAAAAAAACATTTTGTTCCAGTTATTTTAACTCGCACAGTGGTCCTCATTAAAAGAAAATGAAAAGTGCAGAAAAAGTATTTCTTAAAAATCTCATCAAATTACATGTAATAACAGGTTTTTGTAAAGATTTTTCTTTAGGAACGAAAATGTGAAAATCTTAAGAAAGTAGCGTGAATTAGTAAGGTTAGTAGATGTATGTTGGCAAATTGAGATTTTAGGTGGCTCAAACTCCTATGTTCCTGTGCATCAGAAGGGGATTTTGTTGTGTCTGCAAGCCAAACTAAGTAGGAAAGAGATTTTTTTTGATTCACTGACAGTTTTTCCCATTAGTGATTGGCATTATTTTCAACTAGAGGCCCAGTGCATGAAATTCATGCATGGGTGTGGTCCCTAGGCCTGGCCGGCGATCGAAGCACAAGCATCTGGTGAGGAAGGACAGGTCCCAGCTGACCTCTGGGCCCTGGGCAGCACTTGGGGCCCTGGGGCCCCGTGCGCCCCCCTCCACCTGAGTCATTGGGTCCCCACCCAGCTCCCTCAGCGCGTGGGAGCCAGGCGGCGGCGCCACCCCCCACTGCCGCCCGCTGGTCGCTGTCTTTGGGGCGATCGGGCCCTGCTCGCACCCGCCTTGGCCTGGCGCCGCCTGCTTACCTGCTCCACCATTCCGCTGCGGTCCTGCTCTCGTCAGGGCCCATCGGGGCCGGCAGTGCCTCCACTGCTACCCGCTGCCAGCACCACATCACCAATGCCTGCTATGTTCCATGCTGCCCCCTGGTGGTCAGTGCATGTCATAGCGAGCAGTTGAACTCCCAGTTGAAGGGACAATTTGCATATTAGGCTTTTATTATATAGGAGATTTAGAAACAGCTTCATCCTGAAAATTTACTGCTAGATGGTTGGAAAGGACTATTAGACTGTGAAAATTTCTAGCACAAATGCACTGAGAAACATCATTCCCAGTCTGAGACTCTATTATCAAATAGGGAAATGTTCCCTATTAAAATTGGTCTTCAAACATAAAAATGTGAAAATAGCAAATACCTCAAAAATGAAAAACAACCAAAAAAAAAAAAAACCCCACAAAATTCTGAAAAGTACATGATCAACATGATTTACTTTAGCTATCTAAAAGTATCCACAAAAGTCTATTTACAAAGTGTGCTTACATTGCATTTAAAAAGACATGTATCAGGTGTTAATAAGTCATTATACCAGTTTTATAAAGATTCATATCCTTCCAAATATTAGTCATTATTAAAAAAATAGAAGAGGCTGTAAACTGTCATTGCCTTGAAAGAGCACGTGATCTTAAGGGAAGAAACATCTCACTAGAGCTTCCACAAGTTTCTTCGTCTAGCTGCAAGTCTGGGGGCAAAGGAGGAGCCCCAGGGTCCCCAGGTCTGGGAAGTGTAGTTGAAGAGAATGTAGGGTTTTCAGTTTTGCCTACTTCTAGGACAGGCAAATTCAGAGATGAATCAGTAGAAAAAAAGGGGGCTGTGCTGGATTCTCCTTCGGGATGGTACATAGTGGACACTCTCCGTTTTTCAGAGAAATAACTCTCATCTGAATTAGATCTAGAGAGGTTGTTTGTGGCTCCATCTGGAAAAGGCTCACAGTTGCTACATTTTAGTCCTACAATAAAATTATTCAGATGTTAATAAAAAGTAACAAGAAAATTGAGTTCAATTTTAAAGATTACAAACTAGTTACCACACAAAATTTAAATAACTTATAAATTCTGTCATAATCCATTTCACATTTCATTTGCTTTTCCCAACAACTATGAAGTGTATACAATTATATACATTTTCTAGGTAAGGAAATAGTCTCAAGGAAGCTAAATAACATGCTATAAACTCACTTCGTATACTTATATCCTTAACCATTGAAAGACCTGGGAAAAATAAAGTAGTCCTTAAAATTTTTCATAAAATAAGAAATGGCTTTCAGCCCTGGCTGGTTTGGCTTGGTGGATAGAGCATTGGCCTGCGGACTAAAGGGTCCCAGGTTTGATTCTGGTCAAGAGCACATGCCTGGTTGCAGGCTCAATCCCGAGTAGGGGGCATGCAGGAGGCAGCTGATCGATGATTCTCTCTCATCATTGATGTTTCTCTCTCTCTCCCTCCCTTCCTCCTTGAAATAAAAAATTATATATTAAAAAAAGAGAAAGAAATGGCTTTCACAACTAATATTCTTTAACATATTGGCACAAAACCATTATCTAATAAAAACAAAATTTAAACAGGGTATAGCTAAAATTCTATGAGTTAATGAATCTCTTTAAAAAAATATATTTTATTGATTTTTTACGGAGAGGAAGGGAGAGGGATAGAGAGTTAGAAACATCGATGAGAGAGAAACATTGCCCACAACCAAGGTACATGCCCTTCACTGGAATCGAACCTGGGACCCTTGAGTCCACAGGCCAACGCTCTATCCACTGAGCCAAACCAGTTAGGGCGAGTTAATGAATCTTAATTACTGAGTCTTGAATCACAGGGTGTTAGAAGTGGAAGGGATTTTCAAGGTCATCTGGGAGAGCCTCTATTATTTATTTTTTTTTGAGTCTCTTACTATTAAAGATGGGAAAACAGGGGCCCAGAAACAGTGAAGTCATGCCCAGCATTCCAGGACTATTTCATTGAAAAGAGAGAACTAGATCCCAGGTTTCCTCTTCACATTAAATAATGTTCTGGTTTTCAACCTAACAATTTACTTAAGTGATGGCAGTTGTTCTGATCAAAGAATTTTACCATATCAAAAGGGTATAGCCAACAATTAGCCTCAATACAGAAAGAATAAACACAAACACAATTTATTTTTGTTAGGCTTAGCAAAAATATTCAACCCATAACTATCTATTGACACAGAACCTTCTGAGTTGACAAATGTTATGTAAAACCTGAAGTCTATAAAGCACATTTATATATCATTTTTCCCACGAGTTTTTCAACTTCACAATACAGTCAGCATGTCTGTTCCATGCTATAGAAACTATTTTCTTAAATATGGCTCAGAAGGGGAAACTTCCATTGTGTTCCAGCATGCACTTATAGACAGTGAGCTCCTTAAGGGCAGAACCCCAAATTACTCGTTTCTGTATTCCCAGTGCCTACAGCAGCTGGAGTAGAGCTACATCATATTCACATTTAACGTAACTGCTCTGGAAAGAGAGGTGGAGAATGAGATGGGGTTTAGGGCGAGAGGGGGGTTTAAATTGTACAGGCAATTCTACAGACCATTCCAATCAGTGAGTGTGTGTGCTCTGGGGTTAGGGTGAAACAGGAGACATAAATTTGCTATTCCTTCATCCACCTCAGTCTCATGCCTCTCTCACATTTTGCCAGACTGAGTATAATTCTAGTGTTTAAAGTTATGTATAATTTATACAACATGATTCTTATAAACACAGCCAACTACTTTATCTTGTGATCAACTGGTAGGAGAAAAACTGAGTTGGACTTATTAAAATACTTTGCTTATACACTATTCTTTATGTGTTAAGTGCATTTTCAGGAGTTACTTTTGACTAGATTAATCTGCCATTCTGCTGACTTTAGAAACAAACCCCTGTGTACACTGGGACTTTATTATAGTTACATTTTCTATAAATTATACTGTTAACTGGATATAAATATAGAACATTAAGTGATATTCCACTTTTCCAGTATAATGACATCCTACTATATATAAGTTAAAAATGCAAATGAATGTAATTCTGAAGCTTAAACTTTTCAATGAAAGCAAAATGATCATTTCTGGGTTTTTTGTTATTGTTTTGCATTTTACTTCTAAAAGCATTGTTACATTTAAATGAACTCTTGGATACCTAAGATATTTACCTTTCAGATGTTCTAGTTTTATATTTCGAAGTTTTAGCACTTCATCTGTAATCTTCTGTATCAGGAAGTTCTGTGTTTTTTCTCGCCGAATAGATTCAACAAGGGTATCTAGTCCTTTGGGGTTTTCTTGTAAGTAGTCTAACAATTTTCCAGCCCTTTTTCTACTTGATGTTCGGCAAGAAATTTCTTCAGTGTCTTCTCTACTGAGTATTTTTTTTGCACGCAGATGATCAAAATGTCTCTCAGCTATGATTTTTTCACACAGATATACACGCAAATTTTCTAAAGCCTGAAAGACATAAAATGTGCTTCAATGTTATTTTTTTTTAACACCTAAGGAAATCACGTAGGAAATTTAACTGGTGAGAGAAAACATTCTGAAGTTGAAGGTTCAGGCTTACTAAAATGCATGCTATTAAGATGAAGGTCAAGTAGACAAAATAAGTCCTAGATGAGACATTCCGTACAGCTTCTGTCCTGCTATGATCTCATTTTCACATCAATAAACCAAGACCAAGGCACTGTGAGGAGAGGCCATGGTAATCCAAAGGGTTTGGGTCCGTGGGGATAGAGAAGTCTGCTGAAGGCCACCTTTGGGGCTAAAGATGAGGGCAGAGGCTTCCATACATTTCAGTTACCATTTTTTAAGGAATCCAGAATTAGTCAGGACCAGAGAGGGTAACTTGAGGTCTCATAGCTTATAACTTCCTCATGTTTGTTAATTTTCCATCTTCCTTGAGTAAAACCATTATTAAAAAAACAGCTCACTAAACTAAAAGGACCCATAATGTGTCTATCTTTGGAGTCAGCTGGAAAGACTATAACTCAGTGCATCAGTTAGCAGAAGGGAGGTAGAAAGATGTGGAGAAGCCCTAACCAGTTTGGCTCAGTGGATAGAGCGTCGGCCTGCGTATTGAAGGGTCCCAGGTTTGATTCTGGTCAAGGGCATATACCTTGGTTGGGGGCACATCCCCAGTAGGGGGTGTTCAGGAGGCAGCTGATCGATGTTTCTCTCTCATTGATGTTTATAACTCTCTATCCTTCTCCCTTCCTCTCGGTAAAAAATCAATAAAATAAAAAATATATATATATAAAACAAAGAAAGATGTGGAGAAGGCGGGGAGGAGGGGAGGGGGGAAGAGGAGAAACCTAACTTAAAGGAATAGTGAATGCTGAAAGAAATTAAAGGAAATCACAGAAAACAGGTCTAGACCTGAGAGGCAGCTAAGGGGGCTTAATTAGCAGAAAAATGACATGGGTCCGAATAAACAGCATCAATAGTCCAAAGCCAGTGATGTATTCTAGCTCCTCCGTTTACTACATACGGGTAAGTAACTCCTCTGTGCCTCAGTTTCCTCATCTAAGTGTTATGAGGAATAAGTACATGTAAAGTTCTTAGAGAAGTTAATGATCAATAAACGTTACTGATGTAACAATGATAACTAATTTGACTTACATTTATAATGATGATCAAAAGGCAATGGAAGATTTTAGAAATACCCTAGTATATGGTGGCAGAAAAGTAGGCTAGGTGAAGGGTTCCTATAGTTCTCAGTCCACTGAACCCCAAAATTCATTTATTTATTCACACAACAAACATTCATATATCTAAATACCTAATATACCAGGTGCTGAGCATGCAAAGGTCAACAAGACTTGAATCCCACAAGCAAAGGGCATATGGTCTAGTTGGAGAGTACATATCACATGCAAGCCAATAATTAAAAGACAATGTGGTATGACCCAGAAATTAAAAGACTGGGGAAGCACAGAGTACGCAATTCACTCTACCTACAATATCTGGGAAATTTACAGAGGCTACACTTTTGCTAGAGGCAAGGTGCACAGTGGGAAAATAGCAAAAAGTCTGGGGTAGTTGGCACACAGGCTGCATGTGACAGGGTGGTGAGGAATGTAATTAGGAAGGAAAACGGGGGTGAAATCATGGAAAAATTTTAAAAATATATGTTTTTATTGATTTTAGAGAGAGAGGAATGGAGAGATAGAAACACGGATGCGTCAACATCCATTGGCTGCCTCCGCCACGCCCCCTGCTGGGGATTGGGCCCACAACTGGGGCATGTGTTCTGACAGGGAATTGAACCAGTGACCTCTTGGTGCGTGAGTCAACACTCAATCCACCAGGCAAAATAATTTTTATAACATGTTGAGGAACACACATTTCCCTGTAGCCAAGAGTCATCTAAGGTTTATAAATAAGAAATAAGAACATTTTTGCAGAGAACTGGGAGAAGGAAAAACGAGGGTCAGAGGAGACCAATTAGAAGATTGCTGCAGTATATTACGTAATATATATTGAGTGCATAAATTTAAGTTGTGAAGATAGAGACAGACTACATATAAAAGATGGACCCCTTGAAAAACCTCATCTGTTATTATTTTTACCACCTATATGCTGATGATTCCCATATTTGTGTATGTGATCAAGACTTTCTCCACCTAGACATCCCAAAGGTACTTGAAATTCAACGTCATAAACCAGATTTATCTACCCCTATTCTTTTCCTTTGATGTTAACTCATTCATCCACCCACCTAATCATCTATAAAACCTACAACTGATCCTTGACTTTTTCTTTTCTCCCTCTTTCACTCACTTGCCACATCTGATCATCCACCCACCAAGACCTGCCACTCTACCCTTTATATTTATCTAATTTGTCCCTTCACTTCATCTCTATTATTAGCATTACTCTAGTTCAGGTCCTTATATGTTGCATGGACTATTAACAATGGACACCTAGCTATACTTCCTACTTCTCTCCTCCCTCTCAAAAGTCTCCTTCACACACCTATCTGATCTTCCAATTTTTCAAAAGAAAATGGAAATCTGGGGTGTTACATAGAGTCTAATATTGAAATGTCACCAGCTAATTTTTTAAAAATTTAAAACACTGTGTTCCACCCTTGACTTAAAAGGATCAACTTCCTCAATACCGGCAGAAGAATAGGTCTCAGACCAACCTCAGTTCAAATCTTGAGAACTGGGGCAAGTTACTTAACCTCTCTAAACTTCCTGTTCCCTATTGATAAAATAATAATACTTTAGAGGACTGCTAGGAAGACTAAATGAGGCAGTGAATATAAAGACTCGACAGCCTGTGATAGAGTATGTGCACAATAAATAATAGTTATTTGATAATGTCAGACAGGGCACTTCACAGTATGGATCCTACCTACCTCTCCAGTTTAATCTATCACCACCTCTATCAGTCCTGGTACTTTATGCTGTACCTAAAACTGCTTGTTCGGAACTCTACATTTCTTTACGTTGTTACCTTTATCCTGTTTTCTCTTCTCTATACCCCAAGTCGCTATTCATCCTTTAAGATCCAGGACAGTGGTCATCTCCTTCAGGAAGCTTTACCTAAACTCCTCAGAGTAAGATAGGCACCCATCTCCTCTGTCCTTGCAGCACCCTATGGATACATTTCACTTTTCTATATACCAAGACTCCACTTTTCATCTCCCAATTCATCCTGACATTCCCATTCTGTCCCACCACTCTTCTCAAAGTCACCAATGACCTCCTTAATGCTAAATCTGATACTTTTCAATCACTTTACTTCTCAGCAACACGAACACAGCTGACCACTACTTCCTTGAAATACCTTTTTGCCTCATATGCATACCACACTCTCCTGGCTTTCTTCCCATCTCTGTGGCTATAACTTCTCAATTTTCAAAATTCTTCTATGATTTCTCTCTTCCCTTTTAGCTCTCAATTTTCTAGGTGAACACATTCAATCTCATACCTTTCCAGGTCAGATCTCTCTTCTGATCTCCAGACTTGTTGGTTAAGTTGCTGATTTGACATTTCCACTTACTAATCTGATTCCACTCTCTTCCTCAACTACTACATTCAATCCATTACAAGGCCTATCATTTCTATTTCAAAAATGCACCTGGAATTCTCCTGCTCCATCCATTTCCACTGCCTTCAACCTGATCTAAATCACCATCATCTCTTAACTATATAAATTCTACGAGTCTCTTCATTGGCTTCCCTCTTTTCACTTTTGCTCTCCTTAGTCCATACAATAGGCAGAGGGATCTTTTAAAATATAACATTAGTTCTTCAATAAGTCCTTACTGCACTTGTGAAAAAAATCCAAACACTTTACTACCATCTGTAAGACCCTTAATAATATGGCTCTAGCCCACCTTCCTAACTTCACCTCAGGGAACCCTCTGCCTTTTTCCATGTTCCCCAAGTCATAAGATCTTTGCAAATTCTATTCTGCCTAGAATGTTCTTCCCTGAGTTCTGTCATATCTTTCAGGAACCACTTTAAATGTAACCTTCCCTGACCATCCTACCTCGAGGAGATGCCCGTTATTGTCTCAACATCTGTCTGTCTCCTTAATAATACTTAACATAATTTGTAATTATACATTTATTTGTTTTCAACCCTAATGACCTACATGTTTGAATGAGGCAAGAACCAGGTATGTTTTGTTAGACTCTGTGTACCCTGAACTTAGCAGAGTGCCAAGTGAATGGTGTTTTGGATGAATGTGTTTTATAACTTATAATTATCATTTTATGTCTATCTCCCTCCTCCTAAGAAATCAAGCTCTTTTCAAACTAGGATTGAATCTTAGCTTTAAAAATTTGAACTGTTAGATTCAACCTTAATATCAGCTTCATAGCAGCACGTAATCCATATTAATAAAACTGAACTAAATTCAACCAAAAAGATGATGTAAACTAGATGGGGCAGAAGGGAAGGAAGAGTATAGCGAAGAAGTGGGAGGTTCCAGGAGGATGGAACCTCCCACTATTCATCAAGGCAGAGAACACAGTAGGAACAACAAGCAGCTTTAGGGGGAGGCATGATAAAAAGTTCAATTTTAGAAAAGGGGAGGAATCTGCAGGTTATAAAAGTGGATTTCCGGCAGATATTTGGAAATAAGTGCCTCTAGTTGAGAGAAAAGGTCATAAACCATTTTGGGAAAATATCATGACAAAAATTTTTTAAAAAATGTGTATACACTTTTCTTTCATGGGCCTCCTGAAACTCATCCATGATTCCCCAAGGTTATGAATTTCTGATATGGCTGTAAAGTGGAATCATGGAAATGGATAGTATCAATGAACTCACAGAAAAAAAATAAGGCCTGGAAGCCACTCTTCACATCTGTGTTTGTGTACAGGTTTTATGTCCTTCCACTTGTAATATCTCATTGCCTGTTTTATCAAATTCTTCCGGGTCCGGGAATGAAAATACTCTCCCTTAGAGATTGCTGTACAGATTCAATGGGAACACTGTAAATTGTGTGAGACAGCATCTGGAACAGAGCAAAGCCTAGCTCTCTGAGTTCATGGTTTTGCTGGCACACATCTTGAATAAGACAGCACTCATTTATTATATATTAACAATGTCCCAATCTCATCTCAACTAGGATGTAAAGCAAGGGCCTGTTATTTTTTGTATCTGTCCAGGCTCAGGGATAGTGCTTTCCACATAGTAAGTGTTCCATAGATATCTGCCAAATGAGGACACTACGGCAGAAAAGTCCAAGTTATGTCCCGTGTCCTCCTGCTAACGAATCCAACCGTAATCGTGAGCACAATGGAATAAACTTCACAGGAGAGAAAAGGAGATTTTAAAGCAGATGCACATTTAAAAAGCTGTTGTCCTGCCCAGTTCACAAACATGATTTTGTAAGTTTTGTGTTGTTGAGCCAGAGCACACTTCACGTGGAGTTTCTGTTTTTAATCTGCACTGACATAAATTATTTCAGTGGCAGGCGCTCATGCAGGTCTCAACTGGCAGAACAACTAAAGGCACAGGGAAAAGGAGAAACAAGTCATATCTCAGCAAAGCCATGGCTGACGCATAGTAAATATTACGATTTTCTGCCGCATCCAAGCAGAACAAAACGTAACCACTACATATTTTCTCAACGTCTGCGGGTCAATTTAATTCTCGGGCTACAGGTACTCACCCCCCTCCCCTCAATTTAAATATGTGGGCGTTGGCTTACGAGGGGAATTCCAGGTCGTGCTTTCAGCTGTGGAGCTTCCCCCAGCCCCCTTTGCAAGAGAGTTTCACATATTGGCTCCACTGCTCGGGGTCCTTTGATCCGGTCCAGCCTCTGCTCCAGGGGGAGCCAGCAGCCCGGAGAGCCGGATTCAGGTTGCGCGAGCGCCGTCAGCCCCTAACAGCGCGGCTCCCCAGCGCAGGGGGGGCGGGATCACCGGGGGGCAGGCGGCGAAGAAACGCTCCACCGAAGCAAGTCCCGGACACCCCAGCTCTGCTTTCAGCGATTTAAACCGTAGATTCACCGGTGGCCGGGGGTCACTTCCATGAAGGCTCCCGGCGGCCCCGGTCCGCCCCTCCCACCCGCAGGCTCCTCCTCCGACCCCCGACTCGACTCTGGGTTTCCGCTTTCCGCGCCCGCCGAGCGGCAGGCAGGCAGCCCGCCCCCGCCCGCCCCAGCCCGCGGGCGCCAGGGCGAGATGGTGCTACTCACGTCCTTCTTCACTTCCGTCAGGTCCTCCTCGGTGAGGGACGGCGCGGGGGGCTCCATGGCGGAGGCGGGGATGGCGCTTCTTCCGGGTCCGGGAGCTCGGGCGGCGGGCCCCACCGAAACTGGGGGCTCCGGCCTCGGGAGGAGGGGCGAGAAGCGGAGGCGGAGCGGGTCGGGAGGAAGAGCGCTGCCCCTTCGAAAACAGAAGGGCTCGGGGGTCGAACCGCAGCGCTTCCTGCCTTGCCTCTAGGCCCTGGAGTCTAGGGTGACAGCGACGCAGACCTACGTGTCCAACGCGGGCCTTGGAACCCCGCTGCTTCCCTCTCCTGAAGGCTCCGGCGCAGGTGCCTTCCCTCGGGGAGGCGGGGCCGCGGGCAGAGCCCGCCCCCCCTCTGCGGCAGCCAATGAGAGCCAGCCCGCGGGCCTATCCTGTCCCGCCCCCCGCCCGGCCGGAGCCTTTCGGGAGTGGCTCCGCCCCCAGCCTGAGGTCATTTGCATGTGGCCGCGGGTAGGCCTCCCGGAAAGGAATCGTTTCCGCGGGTGGGAGCCGTGGCTGCGACGCCCGCGGGCGCTCCCCGCCTCGCTGACGTCTGGGTGGCGGAGTCTCCTCTCGGCCGGCTCCTCTGCGCCTCTGGGTTCCTCCCCTTTTCCCAGACCCTGCCCTCCGACTTCCTGTGCTGTGTTTGCCCACTCAAGTCTTTAAATTATATGAACACACGCCTAACTACAACACTAAAAGAAATGTTTGACAGGGCAAAAGCACCTACAATCCCACCAAGTTAATAATTTAACGTTTTTGTACTTTTTGGTTACCGTTTATTCTATATATATTTCCTTTTTCATCTGTAAAAAAGGGCTGCCTCCATAGGGCTGCCATGAAAATGAAATATAAATGTTAAGTGTCTTAGAGGTACTCGATATACAGTGTGCTCTCAATTTATATATATATATATATATATATATATATATATATATATATGTATATATTTATTTTTTTAAATTTTATTTTATTGCTTAAATTATTACAGAGAGTAGTACATATGTCTCCTTTCCCCCCCCATTGACCTACCCCCCAGTGTCTTATGTCCATTGGTTATGCTTATATGCATGCATACAAGTCCTTCTGTTGATCTCTTACCCCCGCCCCCCTCCCGCCAACCCTCCCCGGCCTTCCTGCTGTAGTTTGACAGTCTGTTGGATGCTGCTCTGCCTCTGTATCTATTTTTGTTCATCAGTTTATAATGTTCTTTATTATCCATAAATGAGTGAGATCATGTGGTGTTTTTCTTTCATTGACTGGCTTATTCAATTTATATTTTATTATCTTGTATTACTCAAACATTTGTTATGAATATGTCTTACGCATCTTATTCTCTAAGAGTTCTCGCATTTTATTGCGGGAGACTGGGGAACAGACAGCTAGGTATTCTAATAGAGGTGTATACAACGCAACATGGATAATGCAGGTGAGAGCCCTGGGCCCAAACCATAGTTTGGACAATATGCTAAATAAACTAGAGGGAATTAGAAGCTCCAAGGGTAGGTAAAAATGACAAAACTAAAGACAAACTCAGGAACCCCAATATTTAAGGGAAGAGAAAGCAACAGAACCAGAAAAGAAACATATTGCCAAAGCCACACCAATGTAGTTTTGATCACAACACAGGGATTCTGCTTTTAACATTAGCATTATGTCATACGTCTTTTTCCACATTGATACACCGTATTTTTTCTGATTGCTTAATCTCCCATTATCCTGGTATTACCCAATGTGCTTAACTATTTGTTCTTTCACTTCACAAATATCTATTGAATGTCACCTAAGTGCCAGACACTGTTCTAGGTACTTGAGGAAACCGCTTGTGAACAAAATAGGTACATTTCTTTTTCCTCTTGGAGTTTAAATTCTAGTAGATGTATGTTTGGGGCAGGGCAGATGGACATTTGAAAAATGTTATGTAAATTATTTATTATGTTAGAAGATGATAGACACTAAGAGAAACTATAAACCAGGGAAGAAGGATGAGGCTTGATGGAGTGGTAAAACTTAAAATACGGTGGTTAATGAAGACCTCTGTGAAAAAGGGAAATTTGAGTTAGCACTTGAAAGAAGTGAGGGAATGAGCCGCGGGGACATATGGAGAAAGAGAACAGCCAATGAAAAGGATTGTGTGCCTGGGAAGGATATGAGGTCCTCGTGTGCCATTGCACATTTACGCTGACATTGCTCTGAGTCATACGGGTTCGCTCTGAGTCAGATGGGAAGCCGCTGGAGGGTTCTGAGCCCAGGAGTGGCACGATCCGATTTAAGATTTGAAAAGGAGCACTTTCACCGTTGCTCTGAAGGGAAGGAAGATGGAATAGGGAAGACCAGTTAGGGAGCTCTTTCCATAACTCAGCCCCCAGGACGTGGTAGTTCAGAAAGGTTGGTAGTAGTAAGGGTGGTGAGAAGTGGGGAAGTGGGGAAATGATTCATTTCCTTTTACAAAGATTGCTGTGGCTGCTGAGTATAGAGTAGTAGACTGTAGATGTGAGGGAGGAAACAGAGAGACCAGCGGGAGGCTACCACAGTGAGCCAGGCAAAGGGGATGGTGGTGTGACTAGGGTGAGAGCAGTGGTGAACAGTCCTCCATGGTTACCTTGTTATTCCCAATTTTCCATTGTTATAAGACATTAGTCCCCCAATTTTTCACCTACATATCCCCCATCCTTTTAATATATATATATATATATATATATATATATTGATTTCAGAGAGAGGACGAGAGAGAGAAAGAGAAATATGAATGATGAAATGGCCCTGGTGAGGTAGGGACGCCCCGGTGAGGTTGAAACGGCCCCGGTGAGGCTGAGACGGCCCCGGTGAGGTTGGGACTGCTCCAGTGAGGTTGGGACAGATAATGGGGACCAGTATAGACTGATGAACAGGGGTAGATGCAGAGGCAGAGCAACATTGAACAGACTGTCAAACTACAGTGGGAAGCCTGGGGAGGGTTTGGGGGAGGGGGGATTAAGAGATCAACCGAAGGACTTATATGCATGCATATAAGATTAACCAATGGACGCAAGACTCCGGCAGGGTAGGGGCCGGGAGAATGTCAAGGGGGGGAAAAAAAGGAGACATATGTAATACTCTTTGTAATACTTTAAGAAATAAAAATTATATATATAAAAAAAGAAAGAAATATGAATGATGAGAGAGAATCACTGCTCAGTGGCCTCCTGCATGCCCCCTACTGGGTGGGGATCAAGCCTCCAACCCAGGCATGTGCCCTTAACTGGAATTGAACCTGGGACCCTTCAGTCTGCAGGCCGATGCTCTATTCATTGAGCCAAACCAGCTGGGGCTCCCCATCCTTTTTTCTTTGATTACCATTTCCTTATCATAAACTCCCAAGAGCAGGAGTATTGACCCTCAAAGAAATGATTCTTTTTTGTCTTTTCATATGTATTTCCATAGGTTCCTTTCAGAGAATTGGCCCATCCATGTGTGGAAATGAACTGTGTTTTGCTAGAACTATACCAGCTCTGCTGATGGAGGAAGGGATCAGAACCCATCCAAGTAAAGTGATTTGAATGATGCCAATTTGACACACCATTTTGGTCCGGCTATTGTGATGTTGTTATTCACTTGTAGTTCTATTTTCAATGAGACATTTCAAACACACTAAACTATAAAGAATAATATTCCAAACATCCTACATTCATTACCAAGATTTAACCAATATGGATATTGCACCACATTTGCTTCTGTTACGACTTTTGACTACCAAATGTTAGTGCCAGACAGCCCTGATTCTTGAGCCTTCTTTTGTGATGCTTACTATATATACATCTGACTTTCCTGGTCGTTGACCACCATTTCATTTCTGACACCTCCAACCTTCTTCCATCTTCTATAGTTATTCTGTTATTCATTTATTCAACTAAAAAGTCGTGTCTGCTGTGTGTCAGAGATGGGAGTTATGGAATGAGGTGCAGCAGAGTAAGGAGCTTAGGAATTTTTAACAGCTGAAAGGTTAGTAGTTTGTTTTTGAGCCCATGTCTCCTTGTTCCCAAGTCAAATTGTGTCAAAACAGCCATATCAGAATGTCATGTACCTATCACAGAGCTAGTTCATGGCTGGCATTATGGTTTCTGCTTTTTTTTCTAGTGAACCATCTTCCTTCATAAGCAAACGCATTTCTGTTTCTTTGCTAAATCACAGAATCAGACTATAATGAAAGTTGGGCATATTTTCAAGAAAATAGCCTTGCACATTATCTCACAATAATTCTACCTTCTCACATTCCTCTCCTCCCCACCCCCCCAACTTCTATATGTGTCATCTGCCTCCTACTGTGAAATACAGGCATCTGATTAAGATACTGTGAAGGACATAGCTTAGGTGCTACAAACATAAGGCAGCATATCATAGTGATTCAGAATGAGGATGTTTGGCACTTGATAGACCCAGGCTGGTACAATAGTTTCCTAGGGCTGCCGTAACAAATTACCACAAACTGGATTGGCACGAACCAACAGAAAGTTCTTCTCTAACAGTTCTGGAGGCTGGAAGTCCACATTGGTGGGGCCATGCTCCCTCCGAAGGCTCTAGAGAAGAATCTTCTTGTCTCTTCCTAGCTTCTGTGGGTTGCCAGCAGCCCTTGGCATTCCTCCACTGTGGCAGCCTCGTTCCAACCTCAGCCTCCATCTTTACATGGCCTTCTTTCCTGGTTTCCTCCCAGATCTCTGTCTCCAAGGACACTAGTGATTGGATGTAGGGGCCATGCTAATACAGTATAACTTTATCTTAACCTGATTAAAGACACTATTTTCAAACAAGGTCACATTCTGAGGTCCAGTAGATATGAATTTTGGGAAAAGGCCGCTTAACTCAGTACAGTTAGATTCTAGACTTGCTAATTATTAACTGTGAGACCTAGGAACAACTAATAAGCTGTCAGTGAAAATAGCAATTATAAGAGTGCAGAAGAAGGGAAGAGGGAACCATTTCTGACTGATAAGACAGCATGGAAGAGGTGTGTTTAAACTGGACCAGAGGATTTTAATAGGTGGAACTTTAACTGCTGTTTAAGGATTTATTGCACAACTTTTTGCCAGGTACCGGGTGCTGTATTGAGCAGTGATTGTGTGATAAATTTCCTGTAAATAGTTGGAGGAAAAAAGTGACCAGATCTGAGACAGACACTCCTGGGTTTTAATGGCAAGATGATATGTGGTGGAATTCAGGCATTTCAGCTCAGGGACTTTGTGAAGACTCAAGATGATCCTGCCCCCAGGATTGGCTCCCAGGAGGGTGTGGGGTGGTGAACGTTGACCTTAGCAAATGCTCTGAGGACATTTGCAAGTGCCCCCTAAGACTAGGACATTGCTGGGGCTGATGAGGGACCCCGAGAGAAGGGACTATTTCCTCTCCTTTCTCCATAGAAGACTGTTTGTCTGGAGAATGGGGACAGGAATTTGGTATTAGATAGAAGCTTGCATGTTTAGGGGATAAGTTACTTTGAATCTAATCGAGGGGAGGCAATATCCCATATGCCAGGAGGGAAATCTTGAGGGAGGGGCTAGATCTCCCAGATTTACAACTGGCTGGGAAGAAATAATCCCTACAAATTTATCTGCTGCTGCAATGTAACCTCTATAACACTCCTTCCAAGTGGACTTCACGGATGAGAAATCCGAGACTTAGAAAACATGGTTTACCAAAAGCCACTCCCCTACCAAGTAGCAGAGTCGGGATTCCAACCCACCTCTGTCTGATGGCAAGGCCAGTGTTCTTCATTACTAGCAGTAGACTGAGATAACTGCTTCAGGGAATAGTAACTCCGAGGAGTTAGGATTTTTGAACATTCCCTGGGGCAAAGCAAGAGGTATAATGCATTCAGGTCTGTCCTCTGTCCCTGAGGTAGGAAAAAGCAAAGCCAGAAAACGTATCATGGAACTTTCCAACTCCCTAAAGGCGAAAGAGAACACCCCAAAATTGCAGGAATTGAGCTCTCAGGCTCTTGATGGACCCTGAATTGCAGCTTTATAAGAGCATCCTGCCAAGAAGGAGGAGGCCAAGAAGTGGACCCCCTGCTCCAGGCCCAGAGATGCAAATGATGGAGCAAGACTCAAAAAATAGCATCAACATAACTAAGCAGAAGCCGAAGCTCAGGAATATACTAGTAGTAAGAGGACTTCTTAGCCTATAGTGAGGACTGTCCTCTGGTAACCAAACAGCTCCCCATGAGTTCAGAGGTTCTCAGTTCTGTCAGATGGCACCTCGTTCAGGGTATAGAATGAACCTTGCAATGAGAATGCCTGCTCTTACTGAAGATCCATCAGGCATTGTGCACAAGGAGGGAGGAGGTGATACTCCCAAATTCCAGGTTGTGCTCCATCAAAGGCATAATTCTGGAAAGGCATATCAAAGGAGTAGCCCATGATTGCCTGTCTTGGAAGGGTGGGGACTGAGAGGCAGCATGGCTTCCTTTAAGATCAGTCATTTCTCTCCCCACGGTTAGAATCAGTGGTTCTCGGTCTGGGCTCCTTATTAGATTACTTGGCTGCTGATGTCTAAGTCCCACTGCTGACCAATTTTTAAAAATCCCTGGAAGCCTGAGCATTGGTAGGGTTGTTTCTAACAGTTTTATTGAGATATAATTCACATACCATACATTCCACCTATTTAAAGTGTACAATTCAATGTTTTTAGTATACTTAGAGAATTGTGCCAGTACCACCACAATCAATTTTAGAGTATTTCGTCACTGCTAAAAAAACCCCTGTACTGTTTAGCCTTCACCTTTACTCTTCCCATCCTTCCTATCCCTAGGCAACCATTCATTCACTTCTGTCTCTAAAGACTTGCCAGTTCTGGACACTTAATATAAATGGAATGACATATGACCTTTTGTGCCTGACTTCTTTCACTAGCATGTTTCCAGATTGTAGCAGGAATTAGTACTTTATTCCTTTTTTATGGCTGAATAATATTCCCCTGTATGGATATACTACATTCTATTTATACACTACTGACCTGGTGCATGGATTCGTGTGCATTGAAAGGAAATTAATTAGAAGGTGGCCATCAGGGTGGGACTGGGTGAGACGGGCCGGACACGCCCTGGAGCCAACCTCCCGTGGCCCCTCCCTGGCTGGCTGTACCTGGGGTGGCGCCGTGGCTCGAAGGGCATCTGTGGAGTGAGCAGGGTCCCTTTGGCAGGGGCAGGTGGGGTCCTGCGGCCTGGTGGAATCGCACAGCCCCGTGAGAAATTGGGCTTCTTCCTCTCTGATTCCAGGGTGTGTCACCTGAGAACCACTGCTGCCAAGTCACCGCAGCTCGGCAGCTCCTGCATTGAGAACCTGCCCCCTGGTGGTTAGTGTATGTCATACCTATCAGCCGGTTGGCTGGTCCAACAGTCGCTTAGCCTTTTATATATATAGACTCATAAACTGGTGAACATTTGGATTATTTCCACTTTTTTAGCTACTAAGAATAATGCTGTTACTATGAACATTTGTGTATAAGTTATTGTTTGAATATATATTTTCATTTCTCCTAGGGATATATCTAGGAGTGGAATTGCTGGGTCACATGGTAACTCTATATTTAACCTTTTGAGGTGAAAACTTCCCAGTTCATTCTACTGAGATCATTAGAATCACAGGGCTGTGAACTATCGACACGAACAAAATGGTAAAACACAGACAAACATGCTCTGACAGTTTCAAGGGAGACATTTCATAACCCTTGGGGTCCCCGTGGAACAGTGAGGTTGGTTCATAGATGGTTTTCCACCTGCACCCAAGATACTAGTAACTGCTGTAAACATGCAGGGAAATGTGCCTTATTGCCTGCTCTTAATTCTATTTGATTCAACATGTATGCTAATGACTTTATGGGATGAATATCTGGAGCTAGAATTAAAAAATTTTTTTCTAACTGTGCAATTTTTTCTTCCAATGAAATCCTCCATGGAAGCTTAAAAGATAAAACAGATAAAGATGGAGCTGCTCTAGGAACCATTAAGAAGAGAGTGGAAGGCCCTGCCTGCTGGGCTCTTAGACGCTTCCTCTCTCACCCACCGACCTACCCACCCACCCAGTCCTACCACTCTCAGCCCTTTCACACAAGACTCAGGGCTTGATAGAGCATTGTTTGAAAACCCATAATCCAGAAGGTACTTGTATAATTAGTTTGTGGATAACCCAAAACTGAGAACATAAAATACTTTTCATGACAGACTGAGGGTCAAGATGAACTCTAACAGAGATCAGTATAAGGTAAACCAAACCAAACCCAAACTGAACTTCTCCGGAGGGGGTTTTATTGAGAATGAAAACATTTCCTTTCCTGCAAGGTATTCAAGCATATCCCAGACAACTTTTCCTACAAAGAAGTCATAGAAGGGAATTAAAAAAACCACAAGACCAGGTAGTTGGACCAAGTGATTTTGATAGTGGCCACAACCTTAAGCCTTTGGAAAACCATGTTCATACTGCCAGAGCTCCTTGTATCTTGAGGATCTCTGCCAGCGAGAGGAAGGGTTTGGCCTGCAGGATGGAAAGTTGTTCTTTCTCTCCTTTATCTTTCTCCTGATTTTCCTCATCCAGCTCCACTGGCGTTTTGCCTTGAAAAGAGCTGGCAATGATCATGGGGCATATCAGAGCTACCATTTTTATTGTTTAATTTTTAATCTGTTATTATTCCATTAGGTTGTAACATTCGTAAGGCCAGCATTGTATCTGCTTTTCCAGTGGTGCTCCTAGAAGAGTGTCTTGCATACAGTGGGTGTTATGAAGGGAATGTTTTTTGTCTCCTCAAAATTCATATGATAAAATCCTAACATTCGATGTGGTGGGATTAGGAGGTAGGGCCTTTGGGAGGTGATTAGGTCAAGAGGATAAAGCCCTCATGAATAGGATGGGTGCCCTTTGTCTACCATGAGAATTTATGCAGCAGCCAGCAGTCTGCCACCTGGAGGAGGACCCTCACCAGATCCAAGCCAGCCTGGCACCCTGATCATAGACTTACACAGCTTCTAGAACTGTGAGCAATGAAATTCTGTTGTTTATAAGCCACCCATCTGTGGTAATTTGTTATAGCAGCCTGAGTGGACTAAGACATTTCATATACAATAAGTACATGCTGAATGACTGACCAACTAAAGAAAAGCTACTTGCCCTGACCAGTTTGGCTCAGTGGATAGAGCGTCGGCTTGTGGACCGAAGGGTCCCAGGTTCAATTCCGGTCAAGGGCATGTACCTTGGTTGCAGCCACATCCCTAGTAGAGGGCGTGCAGGAGGCAGCTGATCAATGTTTCTCTCTCATTGATGTTTCTAACTCTCTATCCCTCTCCCTTCCTCTCTGTAAAAAACCAATAAAATATATTAAAAAAAAGAAAAGAAAAGCCACTTGACTGGAATAAAGTTTCAGTTATGCAAGATGAGTGTGTTCCAGAGATCTACTGAACAACATTGTGCCTGCAGTTAACATGTCTGTATTGTCTACCTAAAAATCTATTAAGAGGGTAGAGCTCATGTTAAGGATTTTTTTTTCCACAATAAAATAAAATGAGATAGAATAAAATGTCAATGTCATTTTGGCCTCGTCCAGCCCTTCATGGTTCCTCTCAGCAGCCATTCTTACTTCTCTGACACACCAGGATGCAGCTAAAGGGTAATTCAGTGTTTTGTAACTCTCCCTGGCCTCTAACCCACTTGCCCCAACCCATCCCTTGCCTATGCTCCATCTTTGTGGTCTCTGACTCACACCTCATTCTCCGGTTTTCACTTGGACTTGAGTTAGTCCTTGACACTTACTGTTCAAGTTCAGGCAAGTGTCCTAACTGCTCTGTGCCCCAGGTTTCTCATCCACCCAGGAAAAAAGCTTTAAATATGTGAAGAGGAGTAAAGGTAGACTGTTGGGAAATACTAACATATAAAGGATCAGAAATAGCAACATCTTATCTCATAGATTGATTGAATGCAGGTGAAGTGCTTAGCTTCCTGCATATGCCACGCAGGCAGTAAATGTTAGCAAGGATCACTTTTATTATTCTTGAGACTTATTGTCTTTATTATCTCATCCTTCAGAGCTGATGCTTGTCAGCACCTTCATCTTGATCATGACCTTGATTTTCCGTGGCCACAATGCACTTTCTCCCCTCAACTATGCTGTCTGGAGGGAACAGGCCCTAGGCCGCCTCCTGAGATTCTGGTTCTTTCTGGGCAGCACTCACACCCTGTTGACTTACCTTCAGAGCAGAGGGAAAACTCCATTGCTGAGGGATTAGTAGTTGATTCTGTGTTTCTGGTTGGGCATTGTGCACTGCGTTGAGCTAGCGTCACGTGCTTTAAACTGCTCGGTGCCAGCTCTAAAAACCCCAAACCAACCACTTTTGATGATCTGGATTGTGGTCAAAATTCGTTTAGCTCTACCAACCACCCACAGTTTCATAGAATCTTTGCTGTGTATTTCAACTACACGGAGTTACAATCTTAGCAAAAAGTGCATCCACCTTTTAAAAACTGGAATAGCAACTTTGCCCCTTGTTTCCAGGGAAAAATGATTCCATTGTGCCTTTTCTAGGTATGATTCCATTGAGGAACGAACCTGTGTCTCTCTCGGGGGGTACATGTTGCCAGGGGGTCTTTTGTAGGCACATTACCAATTTCAGGAGCTCTATTTTAGGAAACAGGCAGGGAGAGGATTTGAGTTTTATTTTAGGGAAACATCTCTGGGGCTGTATTGTGTGTGTGTGTGGGGGGGGGGGGGGCGGGGGCGGGAAACAGTAAGAGAAGAATAAGACCGGAGCTGAGGAGGGAGGGCAGCTTAAAGGGGGACACCCTGAACTCATGAAGTGGTGGCAGTAAGTGAGAGACAGAGGGTGTGGGTTTGAGAGAATCAATGAAACTTGCCAGATCCACATGTGACGCAACACCCCAACTCTGTTTTCCAGAAAAATCCCAATTACACTTGACGTCTTGTGACACTGAGGCAGGTACTGACTGAAGATGCTTTCTTCCCCGATAGCCTTCTGGGGTCAGGTTTCTTCTCGCGATATTTTAGTGCTCACTCACACAAAATTGCTCTCTCATTTTTGCCCCACACCTGGATAGAGGTGTTTCAGGCGTTCTGTGTTGTTTTGACAACATTGTAAATCACAAGAACAGTGCCCGAGTCAATTTGCATCTAAACAGGCCATTGTTTTTCTTTGTTGCTCTCAGAAGCACAGATGGAGGCTTCTCTGAAGTCATCTTGGCTGAAACAGCAGATTGAGACTTGATTTGCACGCCATCCAGGTGTCCTTAATTTACCACCCATGCCTATAAAGTTACATTTTCTTTTAAATGTACAATTGTGGTCACTTGTACACCCTACTTCCGGTTTGGCGGCTGGAAACTGTCCCCTGGCTTGTCTGAGGGCTCCCAGACCCATCTTGTGTGAAAGCAAGTGCGTCCCTTGTGTTCTTCTGCCTCAGCCTCCTTGTCACTCAGCCACATGGCTGCTAGTGACCTTCATGAAATTGCCTCGTCTGCTGGGCACAGCTGTCTCCATGGCACTGTTACTGCTACCAGCATTTTGACCTCAGGGGAGGGGACACGGCTCTGTCCTTTGCTATTCAGGCTTGAGAATAGACAGACCCCTCCCCTAGGTTGTCACAGCCAAGAACACGCCTTGCTGTAACTTTTAGCATGTATTTCCTCCACGTAAAAATAACAGAAGGAAAGCCCAAAGTTGAGGATAACTAACATGAGAGGTGACTACCCTTAGCTTGCAGGCTTAGATCCATCATGTCCTAGGTTGTGTTCCCCAGAAGCTGACTCAGAGGTGAGGATCTGAGCAGGTAGTTCATTTGGCAGATAATCCCCGGAAGCACCAGTCAGAGAGTAGAGAAGCAGTTCAGGAAGGAAGTCCAGACCGCATGCATAGATAAGTTTACCACCGTGGGCAATTGGGGCTCAATCCCGTGGGAAACCTTTGAGGGACAATATGGAACTTCCCTGGCCAATATGGTAACCATCAGCTACATGTGGCTGCTGAGCATCTGAAATGGGGCTACTCAGGAAGGAGATATGCCTTAAATTAACAATAAGACACATGTTTTGTACTAACACTTAGTACAAAAAAATATCTCATTGATATAATTTTTATATTGATTATATATTGTCATAATATTTTAGGTATATGGGGCTAAACAAAATCTGTTGTTAAGATTCATTTCCCATTCTTCATTTTACTTTTTAAAATATGATTAGTAGAAAATGTAAAATTACACATGTGACTCACATCACAGGCCTATTGGACAGCACTGGTATAGAACATGCCTCTGAATCGTCTTCCCTGAGAATTGAAAAAACTGGGTGGATTCACCCACTTGCTCCAAACCATCACTGACCGAGAACCCTCTCCTGGGGGTGTTACTCCCTGGTATTTCTGGCTGCCTTGTGCACAGGTGTGCTTCTGAGAGAGTCAGTAAGAAGCATTTTTGGGGGGCACAGACAGTGCCTGGTATACTCTCTCATTTCTGTCTCCCATAGCAAAAGCCCCTACTTCCCCAAACAGGAGGGCTCCACTCATGTTTATCCTCAGAATCGAGACTCCACCAACCCCAGGGAGAATAGGAAGGTATTGGCTTATTTTTCCCCTTCTCTCAGCTTGATTGACAAGGACATCCCTTCAAGGGAAAAACATACCTTCATTGCTGGAGGTGAGGTCTGGCATGATGATCTTCAAAAGACAAAAGAATACAAGGCCTGAGAGCAGTACATTTCCCAAGATCTAGGTCCCTCAGTAAACACTGCAGCAGGACATCACAGCTCAGCCCAAACTGTGCTGGACCACCCCAAGTCCAGCTCCTTTTCCAACGTTCTCCTCCACGTCAGTTTCACATGTCTGTCCTGCAGCCCTGCAAGAAACCATGTGAACAAGAACACACAACTCCACCGTAACAAGCCTCATATTATGGGCGCCACACCTAATCCATATGGAGTGGGATAATGTTTTAAAGAATTAATTCTGTGTTCTCGCCTACCCCCAAACCTTCACAACCCTTCCAACTCTGTGCTTTCTGATTTTCTTCACTTGCACCCGGGGGATCTTCCTCCCAGCCCAGAAAACTAGATATGAGTCATCCACTGCTTTAGGGGCAGGATGTCACTCTTGAACTGGAGAATAAAGGAGGCAAATTTGTGTTTAACTTCAAACGTCTCTGGTGCAGGTGTAGGACAGAAAGAGCCGGATGCATAACTGCATAATTGCAAAGTGAGCTCTGTCCCCCAGACTACAGATTCCACAGGTGGGGGGATGGGGAGAGAAGAAGGACCTCAAGGACAGAAAGAGAGATACTGGTAGCTGTGCTCCACCGGAACAGAGCCCATGAGCGCACACCCCTGGACGCTCCCACCTGTCCCAAAGCCCTCGGTGAGAAATCTGTTCTCCAAGGGTGAGGAGTGCCTGTGGGCTGCAGTCGCAGTGCTGATGAGCGAGGTCCAAAGACAGCCACCTGGGCCCCAGGATTTTGTGCAGCTCTCTGCCCCTCCTGTACCAGGTGGGAAGCCCCCTTCCAACAGCCTGCGCCACTTAAAAACCCCAAGAGCAAAATGTTGGTCACCTGGAGGGTCTTCATAAAGTAGTACCTGGGCAAATAGTGCCATGGGATCAAACAGAACTGACCCTAAACCTCTCAGCAAGCCAGGACAGTGGTGGACACACACCCGTGCTACACTTCTTAGCATAGGAGTACTTCTCCAAAGGGAATGGCATCTTTGGAGACAGGCTTCTGTCCTCAGTTAGGAGAAATCTTACGTGAGTGTGCAGAGCAGCTTTTCTCCTTGAAGGCATCTTGTTTTAACCCTCATTTTTCTGCCCCGCCCTAATCTATTAAATACACTTCTCACAGCAGAGGAGCAGTTTGCTCAAAGGTAAATCAATTAACAATACCAAGTGTTCCAGAAACCTAAGGCTTGATCTCCCCTAGGGTCACCTTGTATCACACACACCAGAAAAGCATGCGAATGAGTCAGAAGGAGTCAGCGAGCGAGGCATTAGGCTGTGTGAGCGGCCTCATAATCACCCACGGAAAGGTGTGTTTGGGTGGATTCAGGATACACTGTCCTGTTTTGTTGAGGTGATTGGACTCCATGGGTACATTCCAGGAGCTGGTTTCTCACACCCCAAAATCGATGGAAGAGGAAGGTGGAAAGCTGCCCACAGGACTTTGGTAACATTTGACTTCCTGAGGCTAATTCGGGGCAGCGCACATTTCTCTGTCACTGAGTCATGCTTGCTGCTTTAGCTCCACTAACACTGGAAACAAGTGTTCAATGCCCTGGTGACCCAGCAAATATTTCCGAGGGCAGCCCTTTATGTTTTCTGCAACCAGTGCTAGGTGATTGTGGGCTAACGACAGAGAAGACAAATGGAAAATATCTGGATATTTGAGAGAAAATGACAATAAACTGCTACTCAGATACTTTTCACAGTTTGAAGCACACCATCTGCTGATCAGGGTAAAAATGGCAAATGTTTCTGGGGGTGATCCCACCAATACCCCCTTCTCTGCACCAGCTGCCACGCTTATGCAACGTGACTTCACCCCATAGCTGATTAAAGGGCTTTGGACACATGACCCAAGTGGACCGGTCAGATTTCCCCTGTGGAATTGGAAAGTGGCCTCTGAGCCTCTTGAGCAGCCACACGTGGCTCCTCTGCACAGGTTTGCTGTGAGAGTGGCGAAGGCAGGCGATGAGGACGGGGCAGGATGAGCAGCAGCCTTGGTCCCTGGCTTTCCAGGCCTGGCTCCAGGCTCTCCCGATGCCACCTGTTCCTGGTGCCATGACCTGGTGTCTAAATAAACCCTCCCCTCTGCGCAAATGCCTGTGAGTGCAAACCGCGTCCCTGTGATCCTAACAGCAGCTCAGCCTGTTCTTACTCTCACAGATGACCTGGCTGGAACCATCGCTAGGAAGACTCCGCCTCCCTGGGTCGCCACACTCCTTACAGCATTCTTCCTTTGCATCTTGAAGGATAGATGGCTGGAGGTACTTCTCACTTCTCTCACCTGTTCTCCCACTCAAGACGCCTCTGGACCCTGCAGTTCACATGGAAGCGCCAGGGGGCAGCAAAGAGCAGAAGAACAGCGTTGCTTTCCTCTGTGCTGATTCCCAGGGCTCTACATTTTAAAGTTGATGTAACTGGGCAAAAGGGAGAGGGGAGACACATCTTTCTCTCCTGCCTCCCCTTCTCCATTTACTCATTCAATGGAAGCTTGAGGCACTCACCACGGGCCAGGCACTACTGAAGATACTAAAGCTATAGGACCTCCTGGAGCTTACATTATAATGGAGGGAGACAGGCAGTACATAAACATACAGCTAAATTAATTTCAGATAGTGGAGAGCCATGAAGTAGATAACAGGGAGGGAAGGTAGATAGTGACTGTGTGTATGCGCACATGTGTGTCGGTGTGGTGGCTCCTTTAGGAAGGAAGTCAGGAAAGGTGACCTTGGAGGACATGGGAATAACGGAGAAAGAAGGAACTGGCCATGGAAATGTGTGCGGAACAGCTTTCTAGAGAGGGTTACTAGCCCATTCGTTCAAGGGTGCTGGGACCCCCATGTCTCCCCTCTGATCTCCTCACTTCCTTCCTTCCCTTATATATGAACTGAGCTCCCAGTAGGAGTCAGGAGCTAGCTGGAACAGATCAAAAGAAGAATAAGACAGAGTTTTGCCTTGGAGGAAGTCACCGTGTAGATAAGGAGAAAGTGAGGTAAGTCATGAAGACACAGGGGTTGTGTCCATACCGGAAGGAAGTATACAGTGCTATTGGGAGGATGATGGGAGCACCCAGAAGCCTGAACCAACCTGCTAGTTTCTCTTAGCCCCGGCCAGAGAAGGCTGAGCCTCTGAAGGATCAGGAAGTTCAGTTTCATTCCAGTGCAATGCTCTTCAGTTTCATTCCAGTGCAATGCTCTTTACCTTGGATGCCTTGGAGACAAGGTGGGGAGCTCCACCAAACACTACCAGGGAAGCCCAGGAGAAAATTGGAATTGGTTCAGGTTGCTGAGAAAACAGGAAAGGTGACACTTCTTCGCTGAGAAAACAGGAAAGGTGACACTTCTTCGCAAGACTGGGACACACACACACACACACACACACATGGCTCAGGGAAGAGCTGAGGGCAAAGGGAGGAATTGGCAGTCATCCCTGACAATGTGTAATCCAAGAACGAAAGTCCTGCAGAACAAGGAAAAAAACCTTAACATAACACAAGGTCAGAGTGAACTCTTGGGGAGTTATGTAACTGATTAAAGGCTTAAAACGAGAGTATGTATTTACTTCATGGTATGACTCATTTAAATGGAACAGACTTAAAAAAAAACAAAACACAAATCCCACAATGATTAGGTTTTCCATTTATTGTTGTTGTGGTTCTAGATGATACTTACTGACACCGAAGTCCATAATAATAGAAACCGCCAACAGAATGTGTCTTATGTAAGGACACAAGAGGGACGGGTTGTAACATTTAAGGAGTTTAAGAAGCACTGCTAACCCAGGCCACTGTGTTCTGCGTGCCCTCAGACTACAGTGAGTAGGTGTCGGGTGTTAGGTAAACGGAAGAAGTGACTGTAGTGGCGGGAGGTGTGAATGCCAGAACGCAGCGTGGGTTTGCGGTAACCACCAGAAAGAGCATGGAACAGAGGTGTTTAATTACCGTGTCAGAGTAGAATTGATTATAGGGTAACCAGATGTCCCTCTTAAAGGAAATTGTCATTCTATAAACATCTGCCCCAAGAAGACTCTCAGGGAAAGCCTTGGCTAGGTCTGACTTATGGCAGAGTTCCTTCCAGTTGGTCAGTTTGGTAAGTAGAACCGGGAGCTTGGCTCAGTGCCTCATGTTCCCCTCTTGGGAGCAGGCTGATCTGCTGTGAGCACACGTTCTGCTCAGCCCCTCAGGGGCGGGCTGTGTCCCTGCAGGCCGAGGCTGGCTGTGGTCTAGCGCTGCCTCAGAAGGGTCCTGTCTAACGCCGAGTTCCTATTTGCCAATAGATACTACTTAGATCTTCCAACCTAACCTTTATCAGTAACCAAAGCAATATCTTGGCCTCTAAATACTTAGTCTATTTATTTATTTATTTTTTAATAGAGGCCCGGTGCATGAAATTTGTGCATGGGTAGGGTCCCTAGGCCTGGCTGGAGATAAGAGTCGGTCAAGGCCTTATGGCTGCCAGCTGGACCCTTCCAGCTGCTGGCCGGGGCCTCTCGTCCCTGGCTGCCAGCTGGGGCCTTCCTTTGTTCCGTGCTGTCCCCTGGTGGTCAGCACACATCATAGCGAGCGAAAGAACTCCTGGTCTTCCAGTCAAACTCCCACAGGGACGCTTTGCATATTAGCCTTTTATATATATAGATTAATTTCAGAAGGGAGGGGAGAGGGAGAGAAAGATAGAAACATCAATCATGAGAGAGAATCATTGATTGGCTGCCTCCTGCACAACTCACACAGGGGATCGAGTCTGCAACCTGGGCATGTGCCCTTGACTGGAATTGAACCCTGGACCCTTCAGTCTGCAGGCTGATGCTCTATCCACTGAGCCAAACCAGCGAGGGCTATACTTAGTCTTTTGTCTTATTTCTCAAGAGTTTCAGAACTCAGGCTGGGAAGCAAAGCAATATTACTGAGACCCCAACAGAGTCCTGGGGGGCCCTGAGAGAGTCCTTGGGAGCTGCTGAGCTTGAGATTCAGTCAGAGGCCATGCAGCTGCTACTCTGAAGAGACAAGCCTTTAAAAAATATTTTTTATTGATTTCAGAGAGGAAGGGAGAGGAAGAGAGATAGAAACATCCATGATGAGAGGGAATCATTGATTGGCTGCCTCCTGCAAGCCCCCTCCTGGGGATCAAGCCCGCAACCTGGGCATGGGCCCTGACCAGGAATTGAACCGTGACCTCCTGGTTCATAGGTTGGTATTCAACCACTGAGCCACACTGGCCGGGCAGAGAGAGACAAGTCTTCTGTGTTAGAACAAAGGCAACATTCCGTGGTTTCTGATACTATTCCCCAGTCACAAGGACAGACACTCGGAGTGCCGGGTGTGAATTGGTAGTTGAACCACTTCTCACCTGAGCAAGCCCAGGTAGCGTGCTGCAGGGTAAGAGTCAGCTCTCAGGAGGCTCGGGAGATTCAGCCAAGCTGGGGGTGGGGGTGGGGCTGGGGGTGAGGGTGGGGGTAGGGATGAGGGGAGTGGCAGCTAGGTTTTTAAAATACTAGGAATTTCCTTATGGACCCGAATAGCACAGAAACCAGAACAACAATAACAAAAGCAAGCAAACAAACAAATAAAAAAAATCAAACTCCCCCTATAAACCCCAAACTCATCCAAAACAAAACAAACAAAACCCAAAATAAACCAAACCAGCACTTTAACCGATGGTAAGTGACACATCTAGGCTAGTTCCTGTACTGAAAAATAAAACAATTAAAACGTAACTTCACAGAGCAGTTTAGACACATTCACTTTGACCTACTTAACCTTACAGTATTCCTATCATCTCCATTTACATGAAAGGATGAGAAGAGGGAGAACAATGGAAACCAACAAAGGGGGCTTGAGAGGGAGGCAGGAAGTGAGTTAGACCAGATCATGGAAGGCATGCCTGGGACCAGCATGTGCAGATGTGGTTGGCCATATGCTACGCTATCGTATCTCAGCCAGGTTAGAACGATCATAGAACTGTGATATTATTGTCTTTTATATCTCTAACCGCATTAGATTCCAGAAATAACTTTCGCTGCCAAGGGAAGCAGCAATCCTGCCACTCAGCAAGTTGCCCTGCCCAGGTCTCCTGCACAGCGCGCTGAAGGCGGGCTGTGGTAGCCCTGGGCTCCGCTCCTTCTCTGGGCTTGCACCACAGAGCTAGGCTTTCCCCATGAGTGTCCACAGGGAGCTTTCTCGGGCAGGCAGGTCTGACCAGGGTGGAGGAAAAGCTCCACGGAGTGAGCACCTCCAACATGTCACAGTGCACAGAATAGGAGCATGCCCTTTATCCTCTGAGATTCTCTCAATGACATATGTGGTAGGAAGATGCTGTTTTATAAAGGAGTGGGCAAAAGTAGGTGTACAGGTGGGAGTAGGTGAAACAGAGTTCATTTTTGTATTATTTTAATAATCATAACCTGTGTTAAGGGCCGGTAGAATACACTTGGTTTAATTTACGTCAGCTGGACTCAGGGGGCCGGCAGAGCCACTCCCTGGGGGCGTGACCAGTCAAAAGATTGGACGCCACCCAGTTTGACTCTCCCGCCCAGTGTTAAGGGGATGGATCTCATGATGTCAGAGGCCCACCCAGATGTGATGTAACTTCCTGTAATTCAAGTATATAATAAAGCAGTTTTCGGAGCTGGCTCTCTCTCTGTGTGTGCTCTGTCCCTCCAGAGGGTAGGCTCTCTTTGCCTGTCCCTCTGGAGGGCAGGCACCACACCCAGCCCAAGCTTTTAATCTATTTTATGTCTGTCTTTCATTATTTCTCAATCCCGAAAGCGCCTCC
>NW_005871073.1:10543531-10642642 GCF_000147115.1 Myotis lucifugus
ACCGGTTCAAGTCTCTTCTCCGTGCAGGACGCGGGAAACCGCTCTGTATAACCTGCATGTCTTTTTCCAGACAACTATAAGCCTACTTTTGCCCACCCCTGAAAATGAAGCTGTTGAGACTCACGGAGGCTAACTGACTTATCCAATCCAATTCTGGCCTCAGATGGCTTCTGAAATGTCTAGGAGAAACTGGGCAAATATTAAGATGATTAAAAAAGTTAGTAAAAGGCGAGTACTTGCTGAAGACAGAGATAGAATAGGCGGGTACATGAAATATGATGCTATACTTTGAATCACCAGGAACAAAACTATGTGAGTACTTGCCAATGACTCGTGGACTTTGTAGCGATTCAGGGAAAAGTCTGCGTAGGAAGTAAGCTAGCTGCTCAGGAGGGAAGTGTCCCTGAGAAGAAGCCAGTGAGAGGTGAGTCCCATACAGGCTGGGAGCCCAAAGCCAGCACCCGCCCTGTTGTTCTTGACGTCATGATATGGGAAATGACCAGTTTTCATAGAATGCACCATGAAATTCTGGTCATTTGGGGATGGGGTATTTTGTGAGGCAGATGAACTGAGATAGACAGTTTAGAGAAGTATAATGGAAATCTTTGTGCCCATCACTTGCTTAAATAATGACCAGCATTTGCTGTTCCAATGTCATCTTCCATCTCACCATACATTTTTCCCCCTGGGATATTTTAAATGAATCCCTGTCGTCATATTACTTTACCTGTAAATACTCCAGTATGTATTTCTATGAGAAAAAGGTATCCTATATAATATGAGAGGAATATGCTAATTAGCCATTACACCCTGAAGTGTAACAACCAAGCACGTCATGACCAGATCACGGATCAGCAGGAAGGTGGGCCAGTGAGGTACAGGAGGAGGCAGGGCAGCAAGCTATGAGGGAGAGAGGGGGAAGGGGAGGAGGGGGGAGGAGTGTGGGGGGAGCTACAGGAGGGTGGCAGCGACCTACTAGAGCACGGGTTCGTGCACAGGGCTACTAGTTTTAATATAATTACAATGCTATTATCACACCTAATAAAATTAACAACACTTTCTTAAGATCATTCACTATCTAACCTATGTTAAAATTTGCTCTTATAAAAATGTTATTTTCTGGTTGATTTGTTGGAATCAAGAGGAAAAAAAGCTCACACATTGCATTTGGTGGTCAGGTCCACTGTGGAATTTTTCACCTATATCCACCACATACTTACTGAGCATCACTAAAACCAATGACACCAAGGCTGACTAGGGTCAGGGTGCTATAACCAAGCCAACCACAATACTACACTAGGAAATCAAACATTTGAAGAGGTTAAGAGTTGTAATCAATTTAAAATAATAGGTTTTGAGAAAAAGTCAAAGTATTGCATCCAAGCTACATATCAACTACAAATGGAAAGATAGTGTTACAGTGGAGAAACTCAGAAACCCACCAAGTGATGGATGAAAACATCCCCAATAATAAGGCAGATCAACATTATGGACTCCTTGACATGAGAAGAACATAACATCAAAAATATATAACATGATTCCAGAAATATTGGACAAACCCAAATGTTACAAAATAACTGACCAGGACTCTTCGAAAGTGTCAAGTTCATGGAAGACTGAGAAATTGTTACAGACTGCAGGAGATAAGAAGACGTGATAGCTAAATGCCATGTGGGGTTCTGAATAGGATCCCGGAACATAAAAGGAACATTAATGGAAAAAATGGTGAAATTCAAATAAGGGCTGTAGTTTAGTTAATACTATTGTACCAATGTTAGCTTCCCATTCTTTCTTTAAAAATATTTTTTTATTGATTTTTTTAGAGCAAGGAAGGGAGAGGTAGAGAAACATCAATGCCAGAGCGAAGCAGCCATCAGCTGCCTACTGGGGATCGAGCCTACCACCCAGGCATGTGCCCCTGACTGGGAATCAACCCAGCAACCTTTTTGTGCACGGGCCATCGCTCAACAACTGAGCCACATGGCCAGGGCTGATATCCCATTATTGGTATGTATACTGTGTTCATGTAAGATGTTAACCTTAGGGAAAGGGGAGGAGGAATATAAGAGATTTTTTTTTTTGGGGGGGGGGTATTATTTGGACCACTTTTCTGCAAGTCTAAAACTAGTTCAAAATAAAAAAATTAAAAGAAGAAGTCTGCCCTATTCCTGAGTTGTGCATGTTGGGTTCTGCAACTCTGAAATCATCCCTGGATGGTCAGCAGTTCCTCCAGCCTGAGGTAAGTCAGAGTTTTGTTGAAACACTCCGCCCAGCCAGGGTTTTACGTTGTCTTTCCTCTTTGCTGGCTCTCCTGAAGTGTGGGCAGCATAGAGCATGACCACTTTCTGCTAATATCATGCACTTCCCCTCATCCTGCTCCTGGTCACCATCATCACTGACACCCACACAGAGTTCTCTAACAGTTTCCCATGTATTCTGCCTCCCACTCCTCCCAATTCTACCACTCCTCCCTCAGACCCAGGCCTGGGCCGGTACCCTCCAATCTCTTCCCCTTTCCTGTGAACCAGGCTGCTCCCCACTTCCAATCTGGTCAAGGCCAAAGGAGGCTTTGGGAGACGACGACACCACACTTCCAATGGCTGTGGGCCCTGTGAGTGCCGTGTCCGGGTTCTGACAAGAAAAGCCTTGTGATCTGATTTCTGTACCTACTGCCCAGCGCACATGCAGGAGTTTCCAGTGGGCTGGACTCCGAATTGTATTACTTTGCAACAAGGGCAGCCCCGCCGTCAGTCTTTCAGCAGGTGGGAGGGAGGGGAGGGAGGTCCAAAGGGCAGGGCTGGCCTTGTCGATGAGGACAGTTCTGACATTTCCTTTCTTCCCTGATTCTCTGCCTTCATCCTCATATCTCTCCTAAGCAGGGTGGTGGCTCCCCACAGCCTGCTCTCTCTTTGAGGTGGGTCTGGCAGTGGTAGGGGCTGTACTCACGAGATGTGGTTGGGACATACATAAACTCATCGAGGGCAGGGACAGTGTCAGAATCTGAAATCTCTATAAAACCAGAACCGCTGAGTGCTGGCATCTGGTAGAGCCTCAATAAAATTGCATTGAGTGAAGGAATGAATGGGGAAGGAAGTCAGTTCCATATAGTGTCATTTCCTCAGCAACTTTTTCAGTTTAGATCTCCAGCCTTCCAGTGGCAGACTCCCCAAATCAGTTTTTCCAAAACAAAAGGCTTTTTGGAATCCTCCCATTCCCTGTTTCCTAAAGTTTGGGAAGTGGCCCGGGGATGCCCGAAGAGCCTTGGCAGTCCCTGGACTTTTAGAACGCCATCCCATGAAGAGACTGCCAAACAGAGCCAACTGTTTGCCTTTCCTTTCAGGTGCTTAGTTCTTGCTCTTTGTTGCCAAAACTGTTACTGTTTTGGAGAGCTCAAAATTTACAAGCTTCGTTATGCATTCAATCAATACTCAAATCGATATTTATGGAGCTCCTCCCGGGTGCCAGGCCAAGCCCTGGGGACGTGATGGTGGGAAAAGCCAGGCCCTGTTTTTCCCTAGGAATGAGCTGTTCTACAGGCCATCTCTGCTGTCTCTGATGGGAGCAGTTCACTCCCCTGCACGCCAGCCATTTTCACCCTGAGCCTCAGAAACCCATGCTCTTTCCTTTGAAACCCCGAGGACCTGTCCCTCAGAGAAGGACGAGAGCAGCCATCAAGATGTCTTTGTATTTGGTGGCCTGCTGGCTGGGATTCAGGCTGCAGTAATCCCATTCTTGGATCTGGATCTTGGGCTTGTTTTGGACAATAGACACATGGGTATGTGCTATGAGGCTTTAACCAGTTAATTAGAAGTTTATAGAACTCTCAGGGGAAAGTCCACAGATAAGTGAGTGGCCCGGGGTGAGGTCATCCAGGAAGGCAGGTTCCTTCTATCTTGTTGCTTCACCAGTTCTAGGGGTTTGCCTTTGTCATCATGGCTGAAATTGCCTCACCAGCCCACAGGAAGTTGGCAAAGAATGAGGAAGGCATTTGACCTATAAGTTGTTCCATCACTTCCAATCAGGTCCCACTGGCCAGAACTTACTCCCATGGCTATAATTAGCTGTAAGGGAGGCTGGGAATGTAGACTTTGATGGAGTGGTCGTGTGCCAGGTAAAATTTCCAGGGCCTATTACTATAAGGAAGAAGGGGAGCATGGATACGGCTGGACAATGACCAGTCTGTGTCACACACTCCTTTAGGCCTTTTCCCATGGCCCAGATTGTTCTTGAATCTTCATATTATCCACCCTCAAACCTCATTCCCATCTTCCCTAACCTGTGGCTCTCTCTGGACTCCTGGGCCTGGCCTACTCCAGACTGGCCTCCAGCACTCCCTCTACCAGGGATTGAACCCCAACCTGGGCATGTGCCCTGACTAGGAATCAATCTGGTGACCTCTTGGTTCATGGTTTGACGCTCAACCACTGAGCCACACTGGCCGGGCCAGACTGGCTTTTTTTGCTCTTCCTTTAAGTCTCTCTTAGAAACTTGCTTGGGGAAGGGGACCTTCTGATGGAAGAGGGTATCATCAAGAGAGGAACAAGATGTTGACAGCCAAGGTTGGGCCATCCAAGGTCAGATCCACCTCTTTTATAAATGTTATAGACCCCTTCTGAACGCCAGCTTAGAGGGCTTACAGGGATAAAACATGTATGGAGATATTGCTGGGACATTTCAGGGCTTACAGTTAGGAGAGAAAGCAGCTAAGAATGGGTACTTGAGAGAGGGTCCACATTTAAGCTAGATACTGCCATGATTGTATTTTCCTTTTCCTCCTCCACCTCCCCATCTTCAGCCTCTCCAGCATCACTAACATCATTATAACTATCACTTACTGCACACCACCTGTGCCAGGCCCTCTACATGCAACATCTCTTTCAACCTCCACTCCAACCCCAAGAGGTAGGCATTATTGTCTATCTCATAGCTTGAAAAGCTGAGGCATGGAGAGAACCAATTTTATACTGTTGTCATAAGGATTAAATGACATAATTTAGATAAGGACATCTAGCTCAGTGCCTGGAAAGCACACAGTAGTTAATATATACACTTTTATTGTTTTAACAGGGGAGGACATTGGCTTACAGGAAGCATGTGCTTTGCCAGGGTTGCTTCCAGGATTTATATATAGGAGGGGTATAGGGTGGTGATGTGGCTTGGGGTGTTTGGGACTGCTACGGGACTTGTCTTAAAGCTGTGTTTGCAAGAAAAGCACACCATATATATAACAAGAATATCAAACTTTTCTAACCTGATTACATTCATACTTGACATAAGATCAAGACTATTTCAATTGTTCATTACAGTGATGACTACCATCATCATTTGGAATAGCTTGAGGTCTGATGGAGATCATGGGTGGCCAAAGCCCCTCCAAGTTGCCTTTTGGTGCCACCACTGTAATGGCCCAAGCTAGTAAAGGGTGGAGCCAGGCTTTGAGAGCAGTCCTGCCTCGAGAGCCCATGTCTTCACTCTACTACCCCATGCCACCTCTGAGAGTTGGCAGAGACATAACTAACTGGAGGTTTGGTTTTCCCCAAGCCTGGCTCCTGCCTGAGGAGTTAGGGGTTGATGAGCTCCCTGTGCAAATGTCTGGGACTCTCTCGGGGGCCACATCGCTGTTTCTTACAAAGTAAAGCAGAGACACAGAAACCCTAAAGGTGGATCTCTCTTTGGTGCATTTCCTGAAGAACAGAGACTCCTAGCTCACACAATGAACTTGGACTGGATCTCTTCACCTTTCTCCAAATTCTTCTGGAGACCTGTTTCACAGCATTAGGTCAAACTTCCTGTCAGCCCAGCAAAGTGACTGGCTGCGACAGTCTCCATTTAATCAGAATTTTCAGTCTCCAATGGAAGGGCCCACGGTGCTGTCCAGCTCCTCTGGACAACACTAATGACACAGCTTTTGCCCAGAGGGGTTCTATAGTGTTTGACAGTTTCTGGATAATTGTGGTGACAGCGGGCGAGGCTGGGATTTTACAGACAAAGGCTTCTCGGATCTGAAGAGAATATCAGAAACGCACATTTGTAAAAGCCGGTGTCAGATTCTGATCAGAGCAAAGAATGGATTTTAATGAGCTCTAAGTGAAAAGCAAAGCCAGCCCTGCCCTCGGGGAGATAGATGGCTGGCTCCAGTCTCTCACTCGTTGAGTCATCCATTTACTCCTAGACCCCCAGTATTTATTGGGCACCTACTATGTGTCAAAAAACACCACCTAAGCACTGGGAATGTGAGGACCTGCACAGATCCTAACTCAGAGACCTCTGTCCTCTGTAGAGGACACGGTGTGTAATGAGACAAGTACTGCATTTTCTTTATATTGGGCCCACATCTGAGTTTGTTCATTTATCTGTTTTTGCACTTTTCTAATGTGCTGAGCACTTGCTGTGTTAGATGGGAAAGAGGGGTAACACATACACCCAGATCTTCATTAATATGGAAGAGCAGAGGTAGGAAAACTATACACCTACATATAATCATTTTGAAATTTTATTTATTTATTTATTTATTTTTTAGAAAGGAAAGCTGGGCCTGGGTGGGCTTCTGTCCTCTTCTGGCAGAGAGGCAGAAAGACCAAGTCCCAAAGCAGCGTGTTTATTTTATAGTCCCAATTCCCCCAAAATATCAGGAGGTTTCACCAAAACTCAAGATAAGGGAGGTATTCCAGGTACTTGACTGAATTTATAAAATAAAAACCCATTCGGGGCACCTGGGCTTTGAAGAGTCGAGCTGAAGGCATTGTCACCTTTTGGCCAGAAATGCCCCCAAGGTAGGGCTATTCATTTTGAAATTTTACTAGGGTACCCGCTTCAATGGGCAGCATAGAATCATGTTGCCCAAACTAAAGCCGGTTTGAGTCCCAGAGGCACCCCCACTAGCAGTGTGGCTTTGTCCAGTGCTGCGATGCCAGGAAAGGGGTTTCTGCCCTCAGCCTGTAGGGTGAGAACAACCTGGGCATAAACAACCAAAAGAGCAGTGTGCTGACAGGTGCTGTTGCCAGGGGCAATGGTTAGTTTTATGTCACGTTGAATGGGGCACAGAGCGCCCGGATATTTGGGTGAATATTGCTTCTGAGTGTGCCTGTCAGTGTTTCTGAATGAGATTAACAGTAGAATGGTAGACTGAGAAAAGCAGATTGTCCTCCCCCATGTGGGCGGAGAGCCTGAATAGAACACAACAGGCTGAGGAAGGAAGAATTCTCTCTCTCTGCCCGGTGTCTTTGAGCCGAGACATCGTCTTCTCCTGCCTTCACACTTGGATTCAGACTGGAACTTACACCGTCGGCTGGCTCTCCTGGGTCTCCAGCTTGCTGACTGCATATCTTGGACTTATCAGCCTCCATAATTGTGTGAGCCAACTCCTTGTATCCTATCTATGTATCTATCTATCTATCTATCTATCTATCTATCTATCTACCTATCTAATTTATTCTGTTTCTCTGGTGAACCAAGATTATACACCAAGCAGTAACAGGAAGGAATCCTTGAAATGTTTGGTGCATTGAACAAAAGTGCCCTGCAGGTTCTTCATGTGTTAAAAGCCTCGGGCACTGAGGACTGCCTCAGACGCCTCCCTTCCGCTCCCTCTTCTCTCCTCCATTCCTCTCCCTTTCTCTGTTTCTTGCCTTCCCCACCTACTTCCAGCTCTCATTATTCTTAGATTCTTGTCTTTCCCTTAAAACACAGGTTACAGGTTAGGACCAGATGGGCATATTTCACACAAAGAAGTGAATAATTAATAAGAATTAAAGTGCTGCCACCCCTACACCAGGGTTGGTGATTTCTTTTTTTCAGCAAGGGAACACATCCTTAGGGAAAGGGCTGATGCCCCATGGGAGAAGATGCGGACATGGGACAAGGAGTGGGTGGCAGGGGGTTAGTTCCCTGGCCATGAAGCCTTTAGGTTGTCCAGATTCCAGCGTGTATGGGTCTTAAGTGCCCTTGTAGGGACTTTGACTCCATTTCTGGTTTCAGCCAAGGACAGAGGCCAGGCCACAGAATCTGCCCAGGCCAGGTCCACAGCCTCCTCGGGAGGCTAGGTTTCCCTCGGGTTCACATGTAGCATAAAGGCCACCAAGTCAGCAGCCACAGCGTTCTTATGCCCCAGCATCTCCGCGTCAAAAGGCCTCATGAGAAAACGTAGATGACCACCTGAGGGCGCTGTTACTCCACAGTTTTTCTGTAAAACTACAGTCAGCTAACAAGGGCGTTTAGATTTCCTTTGTTTTGGGGGCGCAACCAAAGGATGCCTGAGCACTTGCTGTGTTAGATGGGAAAGAGGGGTAACACATACTCCCAGGTCTTAATTAATACGGAAAAGCAGAGGTAGGAAAACTATACACTGACATATAATAATTTTGAAATTTTTAATAGGGTGCCCGCTTCAATGGGCAGCATAGAATAATGTTGAAGAGCACTGGTCATGCCGCCCAAACTAAAGCGGGTTTGAGTCCCAGCGGCACCCCCACTAGCAGTGTGGCTTTGTCCAGTGACTGAGTCTCTCTGGGCTTCAGCTTTGTCATCTGCTTCATAGGGCACTTGTGAGGGTTACAGGGAGGAGGCTAGGTGCATAAAGCTAAAATAACACTATTATTAAATTCTATTTACCAAATTAATAAAGAGACCAACAAGGTACCAGCTGTTTGCCAACCAAATGGAGGAGCAGGGGAGGCTGGGATTCAAAGCTGTACAATTGGATGAAAATGGAGGAGTATTTAGACAGAAGGATTGGACAGGTCAGGCCAAGCAAAGAACATGCCACCAAAAAGGCTACTTTCCCCTCCTTTTGTTCAATGCACCCGTGTAAATCTCTGCATGGCTGCTGCACTCATAGGCTTGCCTGGCTGCGGACCAGCTTCTCTCAGTATTACTCCGAACCCTGTCATTTTGAGCACATTTCATTCACATGTCTTTTTGCTTATTCAGACTGCTGTTTACCCCAGCTAGAAGAGCAAAGCGAAGGCCAAAATGTAATGCAGGATTTGGGAACTCAAGAGGAAAGGAACAATGACCAGTTAGCAAATTATTTTACAGGCCATGTGGACTCCACGGTTGACATAACGAGGAACTTGGTATGTGTGGTAATCGTGCGCACATGAGTTGAGTTTTAGAAAACACATAAAAGAAACATTATTTCCTTTTTTTAAAAAAGATGGCAAGAAGCATTTGTCAGCAATTATTATGCAGCACTATTTCAAGGGTTGGGCTCTGTCAATGTGTTTTAACCACTAAAGAAAAGGAAATCTAATTGGGCCTAAGGTAGCTGTAAGAGTGGCAGCTTATGAGTTTTGTACTGACAGGTGCTGGTGAAAAGCTGATTAATCCCATTCAAGAACATAATAGGCTACGTTTGTATAGCACTGCCTAGGGTACCAAGCACTTTTCCATAAACTCTCTCATTTGATGTTCCCAACCACTCTCTGAGATATGAAGAGGACAAAGAGTATTATTACTGTCATTAAGAAAAACAGCTTGATTGAGATATAATTCATATACCAAACAACCCACCGTTTAAAGTGTAAAATTCAATGCTTTTAAGCAAATGCACAGATATATGCAACCATCACCACAATTGATTTTAAAATATTTTTATCACATCAAAAAGAAACCCCTTATCCATTAGCTACCACTCCCTCTATTCTCCCTGTTTCCTTCTCCCCCTACTCTTGGCCCTAAACAGCCATGAATCCACTTTCTGTCTCTACAGATCTGCCTATTCTGAGCAATTAACATAATTAAATTAATATAACATATGGTCTTTCACTTAGCATAATGTTTCCGAGGTTCTATTATATTGTAGCATATGTAAGTATTCTATTCCTTTTTATGGCTGAATAATATTCCATCGTATAGAGATAGTATAATCATCAGTTGGCATACATTTGAGTCGCTTCCACCTTTTGTTTACTTTGAATAATGCTTCTAGAAACATTAATGTACAAGTTTTTTGTGTGCTGACACATGCTTTCTTTTCTCCCGTGTAGTTACCTAGGAGTGGAATTGCCAGGTCATATGGCAGCTCAGTGGTTAAGTGTTTGAGGAACTCCAGGACTGTTTTCCAAAGTGGCTGCATTTCCATTTCCTTCAGCAGTGTGGGAGGGTTATGACTTCTCCACATCCTTGTCACTGCTTGTTATTATCTGACTTTTTCATTCTAGTCATTCTAATGGGTGTGAAATATCTCACTGTGATTTTGATTTTCACATCCCTGATCTGATGACTAATGAGATCAAACAGCTTTTCATGTGTTTACCTACCATTTGAATATCTTCTTTGCATATGTGGAAAAGATCTTCAGATCCTTTGCCCATATAAAAATTATATTTGTCTTTTTTATTATTGAGTTGTAAGAGTTCTTTTTTTTATTCTTTAAATTCTTTATTTCATGCACCCATTTCAGCAATATTGAAATAGGTTTCTCATACACACACTCATTCCTTTTATAGATTTAAAATATGAAATGGTGAACGAATGTTATAAATTATAATCAAAATTTATAACAAAGTACTTTTAGAATAAGACTATAGATTTAAGAATTACGTTAAATTTCTAGCGCACATATAACACTGGAGTAAAGGACGGTGATGTTAACATTCAGACTAGGTTTCCCCCATCTTAATTTCTCTGCTCCCTTCCACTTAAAATCTTAAAAGTATTCATTATAAGTTGGAAGTACAGAATTCTTAGAAAGTAATAGGGCGATGAGTTGTATGATTCTCCTTACAGGTACAATCTAGTCTTCAGCAATCTGTAAGCCATTGAAAAAGTAACTCCATATCCAACAAAAAAAGCCAAAGCACGATTTGGCTGGGGGAAGGGTAACAAGTATGAAATTGTGTGGCAGATCCGTGCTCCAACAAAGAGTCTGAGTGCAGGATAGCTGTAGAGCGATCTGGACCACTTAAATACAGAATGCCAATACCAAGAAATGGCACAATATTTTCAAGGTTATTCAGGTGGGCCCTTCATACGCGTTCTACTCTATCATCAACCTGAAGGTACTTCTGGGCATTTTCTCCTTGGCTGAAGCTTGCATAGTCTCCCGGGTTGGCAAAAACCTTTCTTGTCATTCTATAGAATGCAGTCGCAGTTCTCCTAAACACCATTTTTGAAAGAACAATTGTTGTACAGGAGGCAAATGCCATGAATACTTCATTTTCTATTACCTGGGCAAGGTCAACCATTTTTTCAACTTTGACCATGGATCCCATGGATTGCAGCAGGAGCAAAGCTGCAAACCTGTCCCAGCAGGTGGGTGGCTGAATTGGGGGACTTTCTGAGTTGTAAGTGTTCTTTATATATTCAAGATATAATACCTTATCGGGTGTATCACTTGCTAGTACTTTCTCCTATTTGGTTGGTCGTCTATTAACTTTTTGGATAATTCCCTTTGAAGAATAAAAAAATTTCAATTCTTATGGTCAATTTCCAGAGACTTTAAATGTTTTTATTTCTAAAGTAATCTTCAGCGGTTTTGTTGGGAAGCCAGTTCACAGCTCTTCTCACGCTGTCATGCTGGACATGGAACCCTTATTACTATTATATAATAGATGAGAACAATGTTCATATATTTGGGATACTGGGGGTAGCATTGGAGAAAGGAAAGTCAGCCAGCATCAAAACAGTACAAATGCCTAAGCATAGAATTTCAGGAGGTCAAGGACGTTAGATGCTACCTATGCCAGGTTTTACTGGATAAAGCAATCTTTCTACAATCATTCTTAGATGTGGCCCTTCAGTCTCTACTTGAACACCCCCAGAAATGAGGAACTACTACTATTAGTTTAGGTTAAACATGACCCCCATGAGCAACAAAACTATGTAAAAACCCAAACAGCATGTGCCTGGCAAGGGCTGCTGAATATACAAACAAGAGGGGAAACAGAGAAAATAGGTTCTTTGGAATCCTAAACAATCTTATGTCACCAGCGGGTCATGGGCATGCTGCAAAAAGCCAACTAACTGTTTCTGAACACCAGGTGCCCAAGAGACTGCTCTAATTTTAGAATTAACATAGTGCTTACTAAAGAGGCCCAGGACTCATGGGTCTGGAATGTGATGTTCTTTCACTCTCCGGCTCATGTCTTATTGTTGAGTCTGATCCAATCATTTCCTGACATTGAGAGAGGGAGAACCAGCCCACAGAACTGGCATGTGCCTGAGGAATTGGCCAAGAAATAGAAAGTAAATGCTGACCTTGAGAGACAGAGTTGGTGGTGGCCACTCTCTGATGAGCTTGTTTTCGTGGTGGCATTGTGCTGATGAGCCTTTGTCCATTTTATTTTTTAAAAAAAAAATATTTTTATTGATTTCAGAGAGGAAGGGAGAGATAGAAACGCCAGTGATGAGAGAGTATCATTGATCGGCTGCCTCCTGCACGTTCCACACTGGGGCTCAAGCCCACAACCGGGAATCAAGTCGTGACTTCCTGGTTCATAGGACGATACTCAACCACTGAGCCACGACAGCTGTGGGAGCCTCTGCTCATTCTAGATCCTGTCTCTGGCCTTGGACCCAGGAGGCTGAGTGAGCAGGGGACCTCACGGAGGCCCGGTCACTAGCCAGTGTGCAGGTGTGGTCAGTCTGTGGGGAGTACCAGCAGATCAGAGAGTAAGAGGGGTTGGGACACTGGTTCCTGGCTCTGGAACCTAATCTTTGGCTGGAGCTGTGGCCCCTACCCTGTCCCAAATCGAGTAGCACAATCTCCTGTCCTTGTCCTGTTGGGCCTAGGAATGCTGCCGACAGCTGATTTCTGGGTGTCTCGCCATCTCTTAGTTTGTACCCTTAATACCCATACCTTTGAAATCGACCTTCATGGAAATCTCTTTGATTCAAGCGGGGGCGAATTCTATTTCCTATCTGACAGATTCCTTGTCACCATCTTGCCATGGTATCAATGTTCCTTCCATCTCCTCCAATGATCATCAGGCAAGCAAGCAAGCCCATCACGCTGTCCTAGTGCGAACTCTCCGGGACCTCATATGCTTATCTGAGTCCCAGATAAGCAAGAGATGGCTTTGTTCATAGCCCACCCTAGAGTTTCAAGCCTGTGTTGGATGCACGAATCTGTTTGCTCCACACGCTTCTTCCAGCTAACATTTCCACAGAGCTCAAGTGTGACGTGGAATCAGATTGTGTTTGGTTCCTGAACTTTCCTGGTATCAGTGTGAGATACGCAGCTTGTGTCTTTATGGAATAGTGGGCAATTTCAACACATAGCGCATGGTATCCTACTTTAATTTTGAGCAGTTTTCCTCTGAGTTCTGTCCCCAAATCTGAGCTAATCAATGTTGCCTTGTCCCTGAGCAGGAGCTTAGAATACTATTTAAAAAAAAGTTTAAGCATAGGAAAAAGCAAACTGCCTTCTAAGGTCTGTGTCAATTCACCCAAGCTTGCTCTTTGTATTCTTAGCCAAATGACTAAACCTTCTGTTTATAAATAGAGGGGCCTTCCCAAGACCTAGGGACCCATCAGGTCACAAGCCAGCCGAGGCTATATTTTTACCAAGTGGTTCGCTGGCATACTAGTTTGAATCTTTTATTTATTTATAGTGACAGCAACATATTTGGCGCTTGCACGTTCTCCTAAAAGCCTGATAACCCCAGGTATCTCGTGCTAAAAGTGGCTGAGCTTCCCCTGATTTAGAACTGAGTGTTTGGAGGGGGAGGGTGGTGGGAAACATTCCAATTTGCCAACAGTGTACGAATGGAAGTGTGTCCTTGCAGCAGCCCTGTCGGCTACCCAGAAACCCCTCCAGCTTGGCGGCATCGATGATGAAAACCTCGAGTTATTTCTGGAGTAGGTGATTGATGTTTCACAGGGCAGATGACACTTTGATGGGATCCAGACTCGATGTGATAGGAGTTAATGAGGATAATGATGATGATAATGATTATTTACATTATCCCTTTCTTCCACAGAACCTTTCTGTCCTTTTATCTCATTTGCGTTGACAATGTCCTGTGGGAGGAGGGGAAGGTGTTATTAAACTGTTTTTTCAGGAGAGAAAATAGAGAGAGAGTTAATCACCCAGCTTTCAGGTTCCATTTGGGTGGTGAGAAGAGATGTTTAAATGACACATTAGACTCGGAGAAATTAATCTTAAGAGAAGCACCAGTCTCACTTCCCATTCCTCCAGTACCATGCTCCATGCCAAGCTCCAGGCTATCCCTTCCTGACCCAAGTCCTCAGGGGATCCTCACAGACTGCCAAATTCAGTCTACCTCAGCAGGCGCAGCCCTGAACATTCCCACCTATGTGACCTCGCTATGCTCTTCTATTTTCCCACGTTTCAGCCAAACAAATCCACTTGCTCACCCCTGCCATCTGCTCCGAGCACCCCATTCTCCTTTCATAAGGTTCATCACATTTGCAGTAATTTGTTTCATTTGTCTTCCTATTGGGATGAAAATTCCAGGACAGCAGGGACTGTCACCATTGTATCCCCCAGGGCCTAACAGACTTAACTGGCACACAGTAGGTGCTTCTGAAGTGCACACCCACCTCCATGCCTTTGCTCATGCTGCTCCCTCAGCCTCCAATGCCTGCACTCCCATCTCTGCCTGCTGAACCCAAAGCTGTCTTTCCAAGCTCAGATCCAACCCGAATCCTCTCCGGGAACCACCATGTCACTGTTCCTTTCAGTTCTTACCTTACCTTCAGCCGTGTCGTAATCATTTGTGCACACGTGTCGTCTTCCTTCCCTGCCCCTCCCCGACTATCAGTTCTTGAAAGGCAGGAGCTGTACCCGGAGCCTGGCACAGTGTGAGCACGTTAGACTTGCATTAACCTGTCTGAAAGTATCGCCGGCCAGCATTCTCCATTCAGGAAAATTCCCATTTCCAGAGTCTGCAGCTCATCACGAAAGGGAATTTTTCTTCTGCTTATCTTCCTCCATTCTTCTGGGAGGCCGAGGGAAGATCAGTCAGGGAACCCTGCCAACCATCCCTGTAAAAAGCGTCTCCCATCTCTTCGAGAAGCACTCTGGCACTTAGGTGGAGGGCTGCATTTCCTACTGGGGCCCAGGGCAAGTTTGCAGGGATGGCCATTGGCATTATTTAGCTTCATCACCCATATCAATGACAACCTAAGTACAGGAGAACTAATCATTGCAACCTCAGCTGAGAAGGTGAGATGAAATCAATGACCTCTCCAAGGAATTTAGTACTGGTCTGTGCTTCTGGTGAGCATTTGCACACACCATTCAGTTACAATAGGACAGCAGATTAGACTAACTCTGGGTAGGTGTGAAACCTTATAAGCAACACATTTTTTGGCAGCTTAAAGACCGCCCCCCCCCCCCCCCGCTCCCCGCTACTAGCAACATGGGCACACCAAACATCTGTGATATAACACTCCATACAAATTAGAAAGAGCTTCACCAACTGTATCATGGAATATTCAGGGCTGTTAAAATTGATGGAGATCTGTGTTTATTGACATGGAAAGGTGCCCATAACATATTGGTAAGCGGAGGAAGAAGCTATAAAACAGCATAATTATGTAAAATTATTTCATATTTATATCTACATTTATTCATAGATGTGTGGATATTCTCTAAAATGTTACAGTAGCTACCTCTAGGTGATGAAATGTTGAGTAATTTTTTCTTTACTTTTGTTTTTATAATTTCTTTTGTATTATTTGAATTTTATTTTTACAGTGAGCAGTTTTTTTCTACAATCAGAAGAAGAAAACAAAGCTACTTTCAGCTAGAAAAACATTATCAAAAATAAAAGAGCCTCATTAAAAAATCTTCACATTTCCTTTTGATGTATCCCATTTGTTTATTTTTTTGTTTGTTTCTCTTGCTTGAGGGGCTATATAAGGAAAAATGTTGCTGAGAGAAATGTCAGAGATTTTACTGCCTTTGTTTTCTTCCAGAAGTTTTATGATTTTGATTCTAACATTTAAGTATTTAATCCATTTTCAGTTTATTCTTGGGTATGGTGTAAGAAGGTGGTCTAAATTTATTTTCTGCATGTATCTGTCCAACTTTCCCCACACCATTTATTGAATAGATGGTCTTTATCCCATTGTATGTTTTTGCCTCCTTTGTCATACCATATGATTTCACTTATATGTGGAATCTAAAGAACAAAAAAACCGAACAGACAAGATAGAAACAGACTCATAGATACAGAGAACAGACTGATGGTTGCCAGAGGGGAGTGGGTTAGGGGGACTGGGTGAAAAAGGTGAAGGGATAAAGAAGTACAAATTGAGAGTTGCAAAATAGCCACCAGACTGTAGAGTACAGCATAGAAAATATAGTCAATAATATTGTAATGACTATGTATGCTGCCAGGTGGGTACTGGAAATATCGGGGGAAACACTTTGTAAAGTATATGACTGTTTAACTACTACGCTTTACACCTGAAACTAATGCAAAATAATGTTGAATGTCAACTGTAATTAAAAATAAAATTTAAATTAAAAAATATTCACATTTCCTAAAAGATGCTTAATGTAAATCAATCAATCAAACAAACAAAACACAAATAAACTCTTGTATGAGAGAAGAAACAAATTGCTTACCTGCCTCCATGTCTGAGCCATGTAATGTACTGACCACAGAAAGCTTCTCTAAGGAGGAGCATGTGTGAAATCAAGCTCTCCTGACCTGGCCTGGGGAACATGCACACTTTTTAAGTGTCTGAAAATATAAAATATCTCTTCAAATAGCATTGTAATTGGAACTACTGATGGCAGTTGATTGACAGGCATAGTATTTCTAATTCTGCAGCTTATAAGAGAAAAAAAAGGACTTCCCATCCCTGATAGCAAAGAAATGATGACTTAATTCACCATAGCAGTTTTCTGTTAAAAAAAGAGAGACAGACATACTTGCTGATGACAGTACAACTGACACTTTATTCCATTGTAACTGGTATACTTGTAGGATCAGGACAGCAAGAGACTAAAATCAGTGCAGAACTTCTCTGGACGAAAGGGCCGTGAAGGCATTACTGGTTTTGGCACACAGAGTGGATAACCATACATTGGCTGGAACAAGGTGGTCAGTAAAATGAAATGCATAAACCCAACACCATGTGGAAATCGTGTCTGAGTTCTGTAGAATGTTAAAGAGTAAATAATCACCACGACTAACATGCAGCTCTACATACATCACAGTATTCATCTACAGACTATTTTCTCCCCTTAGAGAGAAGACATGGCCGTAGCAATCTATCTGTTCACAGTAGCTTAAAAGAGCAATCAATATACACTAGTGAGATCTGCCTGTTGATTTCTATAACAATCCATCTTAGTTTAATAATGCTAAATAATGTACTTTCTCTATATTGTCCTTATAAACTGAATCTTACTGACTGACCAAATAACTCAACTTTTACTTACTTAAATACAATTACTAATGTCTTTATAATGTCAAAAATCAGTTCCTGTTAGTTTATCTATCCTTATAAATCACAATAGACAAGAGGTTATCATTCTCCTTCAAAGGTAACATTATGCTGATGAGAACATGAAAAAAAAGTAACACTATTATGCTGCAGATATTTCAGATTTTCACATCCTATTATAGGTAGTCTAAAGAAGCCAGCCTTCTCTGTGACACAGCTGTGCAGAATAAGATTCTGAAGAGGCACACAGATTCTACCGCATTTCTTGAGACAAAGTGAAGGAAAGAGGGAAAGTAGCAAAGGAAAGGAGAAGTGAAAACAGTCTTAGTCGGACAAATTAATCAAAAGGGAAATCTATTCCCTTGCAAGTGACTAGACATAATAGAGAACAGTTCTTTAATTTGGGATGATGCACATAGACATTGAAGATTATGTGCCAGTTTGCTTTAATAGTAAGCCTATACCAGCTGATTGGGTTAGTTTTTCCATGGTTGTTTTTGAGATGTTGACTTTTCCTGAGGGGATTTCTGCTTTTGCCAGCATAAAGGGCAACCATAACTGCTGAGGATAATTTTTCTTGATTAACTTGGGCATGTGGGTAACATTCATTCTCTCTCTGGTAAAAACATATTGTTCCCTCATGATAAGACAGTTGGAAATGTGACATTGACCAAGGTATGGTTTAATCATAGGATGTATATAACTAGATATTTGTATGCAAAATGAATTTTAAAGTTAAGCAGCGAGGAGAAGAAATTTCTTCCAATTCTGGCAAAAAGTCATCAAATAAATGAAAAAGACTGAGAATGGTTAAGGATGTTTTGGTTTCCTCCCCATTTGCTAAGGGGGAGATGAAAGAAATGAAGGTAATTCTCTTTTGATCATTAAACATATGGAATGTCTGATTACACACACATAGGTGAGCAGAGCAAGACTTGAAGTCTCATTTCTCAATCTGCCTGATTCTTACTCTTAAACAACAAGCCACAGGCAATATGGGAAAGGTGGAGATGACTAGAAAAATCAGTAACATGCCTGGATCAGCCACCCTTCCTTGGAAAGTACCATCTTCCTGGCCTGCCAACAGGCTGATTCTTTCAGGCTTAAGTCAACGACAATGATCTCTCCCTTCACTGTGGCATTGTTTTATGTAAGAGCTCCCTGTCAGTTCAAGGTTGTGTAATTTAAAGGCTAGAGAGGAAAGCAGTTTTAATTGAATTCCAGAGTAAATGTTCATGGGTATTTCAAAGAATTGCCCATTGTCAGCAGCTGGTCTCAAGTACCCAGCCTATCACTTCCTGAACATGCATCATCCAGCTCACACAAGACATCAAGAATCAGTGTTAGATGGGATGTCTGCTTGGAAAGAAATAACTCTGATAGCCAGGATAATTGCCGGTGGTAGAAGGATGGTAACAGGATGAGTCACAGTAGAGGGAAGTGGTGGTGGGGGGGATGAACTGAAGAGAAAATAAGACTATTCCTCAGGGTCTATATATGGCCAGTAACGAAGCAAAAATTAATGGAATGTGACTTAAAGACTTTCTAAGATGTTATACCCATGGGGTATTTCCAAGCTTCTTGATCTATGATTTCCTAGCAACCATCTGGTGCTGAATTTACCTTCATAGGTGTGGTGCCCTACTTCTCTGGAATTTAGATCTCCGGGGAAACCCCGTCAGGATGTGCCTCTGTGCTGTTAACTCACCTCCAAACAGCTGTGATCACAGTTCTGCTGAGGGATCCGTTTGCCCTTCTGAGGGAGAGTGGAAGATGTAGCCATGAGGCAGAGGAGACCAACGACAGACTGGGTGAACTTGCAGGAAGGTACCCAGAAGGCAAGACTCCTGATTTTACCCAAGGTTAAGGTGAATGTGATGGAAGTGAGAAAAGCAAAAGAAAGAAATGGAAAAAAGTCTTCAGAGTTTGCTAGAAGAAAAGGAGGGAAAGAAGGAGAATCCATGGACCAGGGAATCAAAAATGATTAATGATAAATCCCAGCTTATCACACTAAGAAGACATTCTTCAGCGTATATTGGCAACTAAATGATTTTCACACTGATAATACAAATGCTGAGTGTTTCCTTACAGTCATTAATCACTTTGACAATTCATTTGCTCTATAATTTCTAGGTTGCTTAACTCTTTAGCAAATCCAGTGTAGGTACCACCATGAGGGGACGGAGGAGAAGGTACAGAATGAAACAACGACACAATTAAAATTGAACTTCTGTGAACCAGAGTTAGTAGCACAGTGGCACAGTAGATTGTCAATGAAAACGACAGGAGTGGGGACAGTTGTTGGCCTTGTGAGTGCAGGATTGCCAGCTGCAGGGCGGGACTGCCACTCAGGAGTCTGCCTTCTTGTTAATTAAAACCGAGCAGCAGGTGAGCAGCCCATCCACTTTTTCCAGTTCAGATTGGCTCACGGGGATCAGCATGTAGTCCTTCAGCTTCTCATAAACCTACAGCACGAATCAAGCACAGGAAGAGAAGAAGGATTATGTTTCTGCCTCTGTCTTGTCACCTGCTCCACACCTGGAGCAGAAAATTAATTTGGTTGTGAATTTAGGCTTTTCACCCAAGATGTGAATCGATCTAGACCACATGGGTGCCCACAGCCATACCCACAGAGCTAGGAGCTTTGGTTAACCACTAGCTCTGTGCTTTAACCTCAAACCCAGAGATGTGTCAGAATGTGGTTGGTACTAGAGATATTGTCATTGCTAGATTCAGTGATATATGAAAGGCAGTGGCCGTGTTTTCAGTCTGAGTATTACTCTCTCTACACACTTCAAAACCCTTATAGCAGTGGTTATCAACCTGTGGGTTGCGACCCCCTTTGGGGGTCAAACGACCCTTTCACGGGGGTCGCCTAAGACCATCGGAAAACACATATATAATTATATATTGTTTTTGTGATTAATCACTATGCTTTATGTTCAATTTGTAACAATGAAATTGGGGGTCACCACAACATGAGGAACTGTATTAAAGGGTCGCGGCATGAGGAAGGTTGGGAACCACTGCCTTATAACCTTCCTTTAATGTTTCTTTCCTCACCAATACCACTGGGAAAAACCAGAGAAAATATCATTTATGTGAAGCATTTCAGGTCAAACTGCTTTTAAATTACAGGTGTGAATTTTACAGCATCTTTTGACACTCATAGAAAGCATGTGTCAAAACTTCAAATTAACAGTCCATACATTTTTCTCTGATGATCAAACAAAGCACATTAAAAACAACAACAACAATAACAACACAAAATCAAAAACACACTGCCTAAAAACAATCAATCATACACCTTCAGGAAGCACTTTGTTCCTTAAAATTCAGACAATGGTTAAGAAGGTGGGAGCCTGATAGAGTTGGATTCCAAACCCAGTTCTGTCAATTTACTACCTAAAGTGTGACTTCAGCAGGTGACATCCCCTCTGAGCCTCGGATTACTTCTCTTCAGATTGGGGTAAGAATAGCGCCCTCACAGGGCTCTAAGGCAGTGCATGTAGCATGCTTGGCACAGTGCCTGGCCCAGGGGAAGCCCTCAGTCCACAAGGATGTTATCTTTCTCGGTGATGACAAAGCCTAACTCCAGCAGTTAATGATCATCTGGGTGTCAGGTGATCAATGTGGCTGAAAGGCATAAAGGATCCAGAGCTGTGACACTCCAAGTGAATCTGGGATACGAGCGTTTGTTGATATCGAAGGTTCTAGGGTGGGGGTCGAGGAATCTGTCTTTTTAACAGCCCTGCTGCTAACGTTCGAGTATGAGACCCACTATTCATCCAGAGCTGGCTGAGCCCAGTCTGGGGTCAGAAGTTCTGTATTTTTCTCAGGTCCACAGTGTCAGCCATGGAAACAGAGAAATATTGTCTATGGATCCCCTACCCTTCTCTTTTGTTAAGAGGGAGATGGATTATGAGGATAAGCCAAGAAATTAAACAGTATTTCATATTTAAAAGGTGATATTAAATATTTTCTAAAAATGTTAAAGCCTAATATGTAAAAAAAGTAAGATCAATGGTTACTTAAAACTTCTGTAATGCTTAGGAAAAATAGCTGGGCAGAGATGAAGATGCTGAATGCCTAAGAGGTAGGGGCACTTGAAAGATCTGTGGATGGGCACTGCTTTATCTGCTTGGTAGGATTAGATTGAAATCACTAAAGTGTACAGATGAGACTGGCGGAGTGCCCTAAAGGCAAGGGAGATTTCATTAGACCAGGAAAAAATTCCTTATCTAGGTACATTTCCCATGTTGGAACACAAGCACAGAGACTCTTAGAGGCACCAGTGGTTGATTCCAAGTGTTCTCTAGTCTTCCTGCTCTGTCCGTATTTTAACGCTTCTTATCCTAGGATGTGCAGCCCCTTCTCTCTGCAGCCCTGACAATGGGCACCCACCTCCTTGGGTCATTCAGACGCCTCTGCCTCGAGGAAAAAATGACCCTCTGGTGAGGGTCAGCTCTGACTTGTCAGAAAACAACGACACAGCTGGCCATCTAGCTGTAGGTCCCTTTGCTTAATGAATATCTGAGAGTGGGGAGGGGCATTTAATCAGGGCTGGAGCACAGGTACTTACTTGAAAAGCTCTGAATACCAGGCATGGCCTTATCAATCGCTGTGCAGGCGCCAGTGACCAATAACATGAATGAGAAGAGTGAGTTAAAGACACTTCCCCTGTGTCCTACCTTATATGATCTTTTCTGCTTTTCTAGTAATTTGATATGTATAGAGGAAAAGGAAGCCCCTGCGATGTGTCACTCCGTCGTGAAAAAATCCCCGACAGGCAGATTGTCAGGGAAGCTGGCCAGCTGCAAGGATGGATGATTTTTACCTTTGCACTTTCTGGATACTCTTCTGGGGTTCGGTGCAACAAGACGTGCCCTTTGCTGGGGATGTTTAGATATATACAGTTTGCAGCCATGTCATCAGGCACAGTGAGTTTGTCGTAGCGGTGGTCACTCATCTGTTGCATGATCTGCAAAGAGGAATACAGCAGGCTCAAGCAGAGTGTCTCCCCACACTTTCCCAAACAGAAGGCAGGCAGGGCCATGGACATAAGCTTGCAACCGAGGCCTAAGAACAGCGCTGTGTTGAAGTTCCCTTCCGTGACCCCTAGTCACTTAGAGCCCGAGAGGGAAACCTGCCGGAGCTGTGACTCTTCGGAATAATCGCAAGGGTTCTTCTTGTGGTTGTTCTTTTAAAAGTGGATGGAACTGGAGAGCATTATGCTAAGTGGAATAAGCCAGTCAGAGAAAGATAAATATCACATGATCTCACTCATTTGTGGAATATAATGAACAACATAAACTGATGAACAAAAACAGATCCAGAGACAGAGAAGCAGCGATCAGACCGTCAAACCTCAGAGGGAAGGTAGGGGAGGGTGGGGGTAAAGGGGAGAGATCAACCAAAGGACTTGTATGCAAGCATATAAGCCTAACCAATGGACACAGACACCAGGGGGGTGAGGGCATGAGTGGGGGAATGGGGGGTAATCTGGGGATAAGGACACATATGTAATAACTTAATCAATAAAAAATTTTTAAAAAAGTGTGTGGTCTTTAATTTTTAAAAGGTTTTAAAACTGTGTATAATTTTTCTAGTTTTTGTTCATAATCAGTAAGACACAAAATGGCCACATATATAAAAGGCCCAGCTGGTTTTTTTTTAAAAAAATCCTCCTCTGAGGATATGTTTTTATTGATTTGAGAGAGAGAGAGAGAAACACCTATGTGAGAGAGAAACATCAATAAGTTGCCTCCGGTACATGCCCCCACTGGGGAATTGAACCTACAACCTAGGCATGTGCCCTGACCAGGAATCAAACCCACACCTTTTGGCATATGGGACGATGCTCTAACCAACCAAGCTGGTTGGCCAGGGCCCCAGGTGGGGTTGTGATGGTATCCTTGACTGAATGAGCAGGGCTGACCTGGTCTGTAGGAAAAAAAGACTAACACTATTCAGAATGGCCAATAACTCAGTTTACCAATAACCATACATACACAATATATATTCTCCTATGAACACTTAAATTGGCTACACTGTCTGTTAGAAGGTATGCCCTTAATACAATGATCATAAACATCACATGGGGAGAATGTGAAACTCATATTCCTAGGCTTTAACCCCCAATACCTGATTCTGGTTTGACAGATGTGAGGTGAGGCATAGAAATTTGCATTCTGAAAGCCCTCAAGGTAATTCTGAGGCAGACCCCTGGACCACACCTGGGGGAAAAACTGCTTTAGCAAGTCTATTCATCAAACAATGGCTTTCTTAGTGCGTTCGTATAAAATAAACTTTAAAAATAACATAAGATGAAGTCTGCATAAAATTTAAAATATTGATACCTAATCTTACCTCCTCAACACAATCAAAACAAAACCACCCCAAACACACCCCTGCCAAAACCACACACACAACAAAAAAGTCCAAACATCAAAAACAAAGCAAGTATTACTTTGGCTTAGTCATGTAGAATCTTTCCATTCTTGATCAATACCCATATGTTTTAAGGAATCTGCCTAAATGTCTTGTAATGAAGGTATTAATAAGATATTTTCCACAATCTGGTTCTAATATTCCTTTCCAGATAGGTGTCCCTTTACCTTTCAATATTTGTGTGAAGATGTGTTTCATATGACTAGACCCTAGAACTAGGCAGACTCGCCCACTTGGTCACGTGGCGTTGGAAGGTAGGATTGGTGAATGGTATGGAAGTGTGGAAGAGACTGCATGTTCCCAAGAGAATGTGAAGAGTGGCATGTAGTAAGCCCTTCCTGACCCACTAATTAGGCAAACCAACCACTTCTCCTAGTGAAATATGTCAAGGGTCGAGAGAGGCCAGGAGTAATCTGATCATGGGATATCCTTCACAGAGAAGGAAACATTAGAAATAAGATGAACTAATGCACAATATCAAAGGCTGAGAGACACAACGATGAGCAGGACATAGATCTGGTTTTTGAAGAGGTCACAGTTTAATGGAGGAGTCTGACAGGTAATTACATTACACTAAGAACAATGATAAATATTTTACATTTATTATCTGATCTCAAAGTTCCTATGTTATAGATGAAGAAGCTGGATTTATAAAGGTCAAATCACTTGCTCAAGGCCTTGTAGGTGAATTCAAGCCCAGATCTGTGCAACTCAAAACCTTCTTTATTAATCTCTGTGCTCTCTTTCCTGACCCCCAGAGCTGCAGCAGATCTCTCTCCCTCCTACTAACTATCATTAACATCTACTTTTCTGCATTCATGTAGTACTTATTATTTATTCTCTTGTGGTACCATGACTTCTTTTTGTGTATGAATCCTATTATGACACGGTAGTCTGGTGTAGCTACAGGACTTAACTAAACATCTCTCTTGCACTTTTTTAATTTAAATTGTTCTCTGAAAGGATAGGTCCACAGAGTAGATCAGCTGTTGGGCGGTTTCTTCACTAGAGCCCCAATTGAGAACCCTTAGATCTATTAGAATATGGGGACAATTAAGAAGTTAACACTCCTAATGATTAACTTTTCTAAGCAAATTAACAACATACTCAATTTAACCCTCTTTCTATAATGGATATTCTATGGAGCATGGAACAGAGTGCGGAATCTCAGAGGGAAGTTGGGGGGGGGGTTGAGCGGGTGGGATGTAATCAACCAAAGACCTTGTAGCATATATGCATAGCCCATGGATGCAGACAAAGGGATGGTGAGGGCCTGGGGTGAGGTGGGGTGGGATTGGAGGGGGTCGATGGGGGAAAATAACAAAGATTTTAAAAAGAATGGATATGCTAAAAAAGAATATGAAGAGGCTGATATAAGAGAAAAAAATCCAGGTCTTTTCTATTATAAATTGCTATTTAATGCAGACTTCCTTTTTGGATGCTTTCAAAACACAGTAGTTTCCATTTATTATTATGTGGGAGGGGCACATTAAGGCCATCAACTCTGGAGTAGGACCTGGGTTTGAGTCTCAGCTCTAACCTTTATGAGCTATGTAAATATAAGCTTCTTTTTTGACTTCTTGGCTTCCTCACCTATAAAACTGGGGATAATAATAGTCTTTTACACTTACTGTGAAAGTTAAATGGAGATAATGTACATAATAAGGCAGGGTAACAAGCCCTTAATAAGCCACTAGTATTTTATGACAGCATGACCAGACAAACAGAGTTCAAGTTTCCAGTCTGCAATCCTATCTACTATTCTGGCAAGCTTTGACTTCAATCTTAAAATAGCTTGTTTTGGAGGTCTATCTTTATTCTTAAAACCATATAACACTATACCCGTCACATTCCTATGGTGATTTCTTTAGTGTCCTTCTTTCTAAGGCCTGCATTATTTAATAGGCAATCCAATGGTCTTGCAGGTTTAGCATCTCTTCCGCCTGGATTCCCTAGAGAGAATTGTTAGAAAACTTCCAGGCTTTTCAAAATTAGGACAAATTTTGATATGCTAGTTTTTTTTTTACAAAGTTTCTCTTTCTTTTCAAATGGACTAACTCCTTGTCTAGGCATATTACAGTGAGCAAAACATGGACTTTGGAGTCAGAAAGGTCTGGGTCTGAAACTTTGCTCTGCTTCACATTAACTCTGTGACCTTGAGCAAATCCCTCTCCCAGCCTCAAGTTCCTCAGTTTTAAAACGGGATGAAAATGTCACATCTATTCTCCATAGGGCAACACTGAAAGTTATTTTTTTAATTTTTATTTATTTATTTTTTAAATTTAAAAATATATCTTATTGATTTTTTACAGAGAGAAAGGGAGAGGGATAGAGAGTTAGAAACATCGATGAGAGAGAAACATTGATCAGCTGCCTCCTGCATATCCCCTACTGGGGATGTGCCCGAAACCAAGGTACATGCCCTTGGCCAGAATCGAACCTGGGACCCTTGAGTCCGCAGGCCAATGCTCTATCCACTGAGCCAAACCGGTTAGGGCTTATTTATTTTTTGTTAATCCTCACTTAAGGGTATTTTTCTGTGGGAAAGCATGGGACTTAGTTGAAAAGTCTCTAAGAAGATTCTCTGAAAGGTCAGAGACCTCTAGGAGTACCTTACCAAAGGCTGCAGACCCTGCCTTGACTTTTCCAAACAAGTCTGACCCCCTGGGTGTTTTACTAGAATCTTTATGTGTAGACTTCAAAATGTCCTTGTTTGAAAGACACTACAGAGGCAGGTGCTTTCTCAAGGATACTTACTCTGCTGATTGTATCTAATAGTTAATTTTAGTTCAAGCTGTTGTTAACAATACAAGCCTAAGGAAGCAGGGAATCGAGGCTATTTGCTTCTAAAGCAAAACAGCCCCTTAGCCTCTCTTTTACAGAAATGTGTGTCAGAGTAATCATTCATCCGTCGCTCAGGGTCTGCTGGTCAGCCCCGGCATTGTTCCATTGATTTTTAGAGAGAGTGGAAAGGAGGGGAGAGACAGAGAGAGAGAGAAACATCAATGTGAGAGAGACACATTGATTGGTTGCCTCCTGCACGCACCCTGACCAGGGCTGGGTATGGGGCCTGCAATGAGGTACATGCCCTTGATCAGAATTGAACCCAGGACCTTTTAGTTCATGGGCCAATGCTCCATCTACTGAGCCAAACTGGCTAGGGCTAAGTTTATTTTTTATAAAAATAACAAAACAAAACAGATCATGCACTCGAAGTGCTCAGCACAAGTTCCTAGCACATATTAAGTGTGTAATAAATGTGAGCACTCTTCCTTCTTTGTTTCCTGCAGGTCACCTGGCATATAGCAGGTGAATGAAATGTTTGTACCTAATTGATTCATTTCTTCATTCATTTCTAAGGATATAGGGAACCTCGGGAGCACACTGGGATGGACTAAGCCAGCGGTTCTGAACCTGTGGGTTGCGACCCCTTTGGCGGTCGAACGACCCTTTCACAGGGGTCACCTAAGACCATCCTGCATATCAGATATTTACATCACGATTCCTAACAGTAGCAACATTACAGTTATGAAGTAGCAACGAAAATAATTTTATGGTTGGGTCACAACATGAGGAACTGTATTTAAAGGGCCAGAAGGTTGAGAACCACTAGACTAAGTGATCAATTCTTACGTGAACAATTGCATTCGCTCAGAAAAACAAGATATGGTCTATGTCCAGAGATATAAATACAATTCATTACATAAAGTAAACCAGGCTAAAATCAATGAGCCCATGTTTGTCTTTTTCTTCATGCTGTACAAGGGCTATAACCTGTGCTCCCAACCAGATGACTTGGGATGTAAGACAATAAGGAACGGCGGACCTGGGGTGAACTAGAGAGCACAGCAGCTAAAAGCATTAAAGCAAAGGAAGGAAAGAAAGAAAAAACTCTGTGTGTAGCAGACTGCACACATGTGCCTCGGTCAATTTTAACCCCTGCTTGAGTAAAGTGGTACAGGAACTCAAACAGCAGATTGGTTTCCTCAGAATACAAATGGGGCTGTTTCTAACTGTAGGAGAGAGGCTAGGATTTATGTGACTTTTCAGTAGTTACTCTCAGTCCATCTGACCAACATGCTTCTTTCCTGGTACAGGGGCGAGGACTGCATGACTGAATCCCTGCTCACTGTGTCCTGTGGAAGGTGGGCCACATTTGCTTATGTTTGCAGTCAGAACCAGCCTGTCATCGTTCACAGGGATTGGACCTAATTCACCCCAGGAGTTCAGGATGTCATCCAGGCCAGTAAGGAGACAATCCCCTGGGCTAGAGCTCTACTAAGTTGAACCCCAGTGATCCAAGGGCCTCACAGAAATCCTTAAAACATGGTATGTATAGCCGTTACCTGGTCGAGCCTAGACACAAACAAAAACAAAACCCAGAAAATCTAATCTTTCCATTGACTTAATGTTCTAAGCAGTTGGGAGAATTGTGGGTAGCATATTCTGGTCTATCACATTCAGACTAGCTACCAGGTCAACTCATGGTCTACAGACGATTCATCCCACCTCTTTTCTCATAGATAAAGAAATCACCGATGTACAAGGTAAGCTGAAAGAGAAAGCAGTATGGCAAGACCACACCCCACAGGCTGACTATACCTTCCAGGGTCCCACAAGCAGCCTGGGCACATTTCCCGCCTCTCCGTCTGACTCATGCATGTCCGGTGATGACTATGAAGCAGAAACATGGAATGTTGTACATTCCAGAGGAAGTGTTACCAAGGATTGTTATCGGTGCTGACTTCTTGTTTATCAGTGAGGGAACAAACGAAAATTCCGAGGTTGTGCCCACCTCTGAAAGTGCCCGGTTTTGTTAACATAACGGAGACTGTGTGTTTCCCTTCCCTGTGCCTTATTTACTTGGGCTCCAGCTCTCTCCACGCTCCCTCCCACTTCCCACCCTCTCCTCCTTGAGTGAACAATCCTACCCCCATGCCGGTTCCTATGTGTTTGCACTGTCCTTCAGTTAAAAGCATTTATTTGATATTCTAATCACTGGTTTTCCTCACTCTTTAGTGTTTCTCTCTTTTCTGGGTCTTACAGTTATAATTTATACCTTCTAGTAGAAGCATTCCTGACATTACTGGCATAAGGGCCAGTAATCATTCGAAGTATGGTGTTCAAGGACAGCTCCACAGATACCCTGGACCACCAGAAAGATGAACAAGTGGGCCCTAGAGAAAATTAAGCCTGAAACATCTCTGGAGGCAAAGATGACAAAATTGAAGCTGTCCTACTTCAGGCACACCGTGAGAAGGCAGGGTTCCTTGGAAAAGGCAATGCTGGGGAAAACGGAAGGCATCAGGAAAAGAGAAAGAACAAATACGAGATGGATTGACTCCATAGGCAGGAGTCTGCAGGAGCCGAGCACAGGGTGTTGTGGACATCAGCCATCATCTTGGGGTTGCCAGGAGTCGGAATAGACTAAATGGCAGGTAACACACACACACACACACACACACACCACATTTAGTTCCACTTAGTATTATTTCAGGATAGTTTAATTTTTTTTTTATTACTGTGAAGAATTATAATTTCCTTAGTGGGGAAATAATTTAATGCTGGGAATACATAAAGTAATTCACTGATAAATTCTACGGAGAGTTACTCTTAAACTAAATGTCTTAACAAACCACCAAAGCCACCTTAGGAGAAGTTTTTCAATTAATTTACCAAGGCCCCAGGGTTATCATTTTAAGACAGGTTAGAAAATGTGCCAGAAGAAATGACTTTTAATAATAGAACAGGCCCCATTTGGAACAGTGAGTGGTTCTGCTTAACTGTGGAAAGAAAAAAAATGCAAAAGGTATGTCAGGCATAGTCTTTCTAAATGAAAAGGACTTAGGAAGCGGTAACTACAGAGAATAAACAGAAAATGCTTTTCTTTTTTCATGAAAGAGCTAAAGGTATTTATTTTAAAAACTTTTTTTATTGAATTTGTTGGGATGACACTGGTTAATAAAATTATATAGGTTTCAGGTGTACAATTCTATAATACATCATCTATATAGTGTACTGTGTGTTCACCACCCCAAATCAAACCTCCTTTCATCATCATTTAAAGGTGTTTATTTTAAACACAGAGAAATTCTGTCTTTTGGGACAAAGAACAGGTTTCTCTTTTCCTGTCAGAGTGATTATTTTCCTTTCTTTCATATGTTGCTATTGTCTGAATAAGACAGCTTGCATTTATTTATAGCTGGGTTTAGGAGATACGTGTACATGTACATGCAGAGTGCTCACCATTCAGAGGGGAACAAACGCACAGAAAAAAGATTCAGGAGATGTACGTCTCTCTAACACCTTTCCCTGTGGTGTTAAAATGGGCCCAGGGAGGATGCACTCAGGTGGCCTGCCTGGCAGGGCATCACCTCAAAGAACGCGGGCTCCCAAAGAGGAGCCAGGGTGAGGTGGAGGGACAGGCTTTGTTCCCACTTTGGGGATGCACGGAAGCCTTTGTTAAAAGATGAGCATCATTTCAAACGCCCTGAGAATGGGCTGCTGGGCTGTTTAGTTCCATGTTCTAACATTTTTTTTCCTAATAAAAGGATGAAGGAGGTGTGTTGCTCCAGGATTCTATGTAAAGTGTTCTTTTTTTAAAACACACACACACACACAAACCCACATATATTTTTACTGAGTTCAGGGAGGAAGGGAGAGGGAGAGGGAGAGGGAGAGGGAGAAGCATCAATGATGAGAGAGAATCATTGATTGGCTGCCTCCTGCAATCCCCCCACTGAGGATCAAGCCTGCAACCCGGGCATGTGCCTTGACTGGGAGTCTAACCATGACCTCTTAGTTCATAGGTTGATGCTCAACCACTGAGCCTCACCAGCTGGGCTGTAAAGTGTTCTTTTAACTACAGGGATGGTACATTGCGCTTCATACTCTGCCCTCAGACAGAACTGAAAGGAGAAAGCCCTAACCCTTTCACAGCACCACAAATTCCCTAGGGGTCCCCAACTTTGGATGATACATAGCAGTTCTATAGGGCTTTAGGGGAGGATCTGAGAAGTCAAGATGCTGCTTCAAATGCCTTTTCTGACTTCTGCCATTTCTCAAAGGAATTGCTCCACGTTGTGTAAAGCATAGTAAATATTATTGGGGTTGGATATAATTGGTGTTCAGTTCAATTCCACGTCCTTGATGGAGGCTCTCCTTTGGGGTAGGCACCTTGGCGGTGGGAGGTGGGAAAGGGAAAATGATGCAAAGGTAATGTAGTCGCAGGCTCTGCCTTCAGGAGATGATAATCTATAGTTTAAGGCAGGACAAGCATGTGGAAGGTATGCTGGCAGGAAAGAGAAAGCCAACCTCACTTCTATAAGAGGCACCTCCTCAACAAAGCAGGCACGCAATGGAGAGGAAGTGCTCTGAGGATCATCTGGCCACGCCGTGGTCTGTTACGCAGCTGCTGGTCTGGAGGAACCAGCCTCGCTCCCCAGAGTGGAGCTGTCACAGGGCAGACTGGGAAGTGTCTGGCTTTCAGCCCAAGAGGATTTACATGGCTGGATGCATTAACAGCCAGGCATTTCCGGCAGTTCCCAACATTTCTGGGAATTTTCTCATCCAACGGACTGGAAGGCAGCTCCGTTCGCCCACTTGTTTGTTACTCATGGCTTTTTTGTATTACCTCAATTATTTAAAAACAAATTCTTGGGCTATGTTGTTTCACAGGACAATGAAGGACTTACTGGTCAAATATTGAAGCAAAGGTATATAGAAGGTATTTAGAGATATTTAGGAAATTCAGAGCACATTTGTGGCATACTCGTGATGGATCTTTCTATGAAATATACGTATGTACCATGTCAACAGATCAAAACTGAGCCCATATTGAAAGCAACTGATTATAGATCCTATTGAGATATACAATATACGATGCTCAAGCACACTTTTCATTGTTACTGGATATCTAAAATCATTCATGCATTTATATCCATCCATCAAGCACTTATTGAGAGCCTGACAACAGAGTAGGCATCAAGCCCAGGCAGTCCTTTTAAAGCTGAGTCAATATAGCTATGGATAGCATTTTAGAATCAATATCATGTTTTCATTTTTCTTAGTCCTTCTGCAAATCAGGTCAAAATGAGCAGAATTTGAGAGAGGTGGCTTTTAAACATCCTGTCTGAATTGATGGGCTGTATAGATTCTAAGAATGAGGTTACTTGGTTCTTTTTGGTTAAACCTGAGCATACTTTCAATGGCGGATATCCCCTTCAATGCTCTCTCATATTTGGAATGGGTGCTTATGCTCAGTACATGACCCACTAAATATGTGGAGGAAAGATTTCTGTTATTCAAACTGCAGCCAGAAATCACATGAACCATTTCTGGAAGGAACCCTCAAAAACAAAGGTTTCTGTAGAAGGCTGGGAGAACCTCCCACGCTGTTAGGGGACGCTCTGAGCTCTCTGGGCCCTGGGCGTGGGGAGGAGGAACAAGGGAGGCTCGCTGGGTGGGTCACAGCGCTAAGTTTCTAATTTCAGGGGTAGAAAGGAAAGAAATTCAGACCAAAGCACCCCTTCCAGATGCAAAGTCTGGGCTCCTACCCTCCCTTCAAACCCCTGCCCATGAGTTCTCTAAGCCTAGCTCTGTGGCAGAAGCAAGTCTCCCACAGTCTTCGTCTCATCTTTTGTACAGGGGTGGGCAAAAGCAGGTTCATGTATGTGAGTGACATTCTTTTGAGTTAAAAAAGTGATTGTAATAATCATAACCTGCATGTCTTTCTCTATACAGACAACTGTAAACCTACTTTTGCCAGGCCCTGTATGTCAGTGCAGTAGACAGCTGCCTAATTGGCTATTGAAGTCATGCCCTGGTTATGCTTCCCCAGATAACTGCACCCTCAACCTCATCATCCAAAATTAAACTCTGGGTATTGGGGGCTCGGCGATCTCTCAGGTTCCCCTGGGACATTCTATCACAAGAAACAGCTGGAGCATTTTTTGAACTATTTTCCATTTATTTATGGTTCACCTATTCTACACTCATTTTGCACAACAACCCATTTTTATAGATGAGAAAACCCAGGTTCAGAGAAATTCAGTAATTTTTTCAAGGCCACATGTTAAGGCAGTAAATCCAGAATTTGATGCCCGGATATGTCAACTTACAAATGCCCACCTTTTCTTGTCATGCCAAACTACCACATTGCTAATATCCCTTGAAAGCCTAGACTCTGAGCCCATGAACTGGCAGCCTCTAAGCTAATTTTTCTTATATATACAACTTATTTAACATATATATATTTTTAAAAGTTTGTGTTTAAATACATTTTAGACAGAGAAGATCTGGCCCTGAAGCCATTTGCGTTTGCTACTGGACCCTATGGGCTGGTTTCCGCAAAGCTAGCTATTATGTTCTTTAGTAGATGAAAGAGGAGCCAAGTCTTTGGGAATGGGAAAAAACAGTGGGTGGCAATGCATTATTGTTCCTTGAGCAGCAGAGGGGCAGGCTCCAAGGTGAGAGATGGGAAATGGCCAAACGAAAGCCTCTGGAGGTTTTGCACCCCTGAGAGCAGTTACATGTGGCTTTGTTACTCAATTTCTGTGATTATTTCACATCTCTGAAAATTTTTTTTCAATTTTTTTATTCTTTTTAAAAAAATATTATAATAAGTATTACAAACGGTATTACATATGTGTCCTTCCCCCCCCCCCCCCGCCCTTGAAAAACCCCTGGCCTCCCTTACCCCCCAGTGTCTTATGTCCATTAGTTATGCTTATATGCATGCATACAAGTCCTTCGGTTGATCTCTTACTCCCCTCCCTTCTGCCCCCCAACCCTCTCTGGCCTTCCCACTGCAGTTTGACAATCAGTTTGAGGCAGCTCTGCCTCTGTATCTATTATTGTTCAAAAGTTTGTAATGGTCTTTATTATCCATGAATGAGTGAGATCATGTGGTATTTTTCCTTCATTGACTGGCTCATTTCACTTAGCATAATGCTCTCCAGTTCCATCCATGCTGTTGCAAATGGTAAGAGTTCCTTCTTTTTTACAGCAGCATAGTATTCCATCGTGTAGATGTACCAAAGTTTTCTAATCCATTCATCTACTGATGGGCACTTAGGCTGTTTCCAGATCTTAGCTATGGTGAATTGTGCTGCTATGAACATATGGGTGCATATATCCTTTCTGATTGGTGTTTCTGGTTTCTTGGGATATATTCCTAGAAGTGGGATCACAGGGTCAAATGGGAGTTCCATTTCCAGCTTTTTGAGGAAACTCCATACTGTCTTCCATAGTGGTTGCACCAGTCTGCATTCCCACCAGCAGTGCACAAGTGTTCCTTTTTCTCCACATCCTCTCCAGCACTTGTCGTTTGTTGATTTGTTGATGATAGCCATTCTGACAGGTGTGAGATGGTACCTCATTGTTGTTTTGATTTGCATCTCTCGGATGATTAGTGACTTTGAGCATGTTTTCATATGTCTCTTGGCTTTCTGGATGTCCTCTTTTGAAAGGTGTCTATTTAGATCCTTTGCCCATTTTTTGATTGGATTGTTTATCTTCTTTTTGTTAAGTTGTATGAGTTCCCTATAAATTTTGGAGATTAGGCCCTTATCAGATATGATGTTGGCAAATATGTTTTCCCACGCAGTGGGGTTTTCTTGTTGTTTTGTTGATGGTTTCTTTTGCTGTGCAGAAGCTTTTTATTTTGATGTAGTCCCATTTGTTCATTTTCTCTTTAGTTTCAACTGCCCTAGGAGCTGTATCAGTGAAGAAATTGCTTTGGCATATGTCTGAGATTTTGTTGCCTTTGTATTCTTCTAGAATTTTTATGGTTTCCTGTCGTACATTTAAGTCCTTTATCCATTTTGAGTTTATTCTTGTGTATGGTGTAAGTTGGTGGTCTAGTTTCATTTTCTTGCATATATCTGTCCAATTTTCCCAACACCATTTATTGAAGAGACTATCTTGGCTCCATTGTATGTTCTGGCCTCCTTTGTCAAATATTAATTGAGCATATTGGTTCGGGCTAATTTCTGGACTCTCTATTCTATTCCACTGATCTATGTCTGTTCTTGTGCCAGTACCAGGCAGTTTTGAGAACAGTGGCTTTGTAATACAGCTTGGTATCTGGCATTGAGATCCCACCTACTTTGTTCTTTCTCAGGATCGCTGCAGCTATTCGGGGTCTTTTTTTATTCCAGATGAATTTTTGGAGAGTTCGTTCTAGATCTTTGAAGAAGGCCATTGGTATTTTAATGGGAAGTGCGTTGAATTTATAGATTGCTTTGGGTAGTATGGACATTTTAATGATGTTGATTCTACCAATCCAAGAACATGGTATGTTCTTCCATCTGTTTATGTCTTCCTCTATCTCTTTTTTCAACGTCCTGTAGTTTTCTGAGTAGAGGTCTTTTACTTCTTTAGTTAAGTTTATTCCTAGGTATATTAATTTTTTTGGTGCGATGGTAAATGGGATTGTTTTTATAATCTCTCTTTCTGCAAGTTCACTATTGGTGTATAGAAATGCCTCAGATTTCTTGGGGTTAATTTTGTATCCTGCTACATTGCCAAATTCATGTATTAAGTCTAGTAGTTTTTTGATGGAGTCTCTAGGGTTTTGTATGTATAATATCATGTCATCTGCAAATAAGGACAGTTTTACTTCCTCTTTTCCAATTTGGATGCCTTTTATTTCTTCTTCTTGTCTAATTGCAATGGCTAATACTTCCAGGACTATGTTGAACAGGAGCGGTGAGAGTGGGCATCCATCTCTGAAATTTTTGCCCATGTATACTCAGTAGTTCTGATGCATGAAAATAACATGTTACACAAAAACCCAATGAATATTGGGGCTGCATGTAGCTATTCCATTCCCTGCTACTGAAAAACACTCTTGCTGGCATGGGCTACTTGATTGTCAGTCACTGCTGTCCCTAAATGTGTCAGGGGGAAGCACCTTGCTCTGATAGGCTCAGAAATGGAAACTTCTATGAAACAGGTTGACAGATCTCCTTCATATCTTAGGATGTGGTTTCTTACCCACAGCACTACTGACATGTTGGGCTGGATAAGTCTTTGTGTTGGGGACTGTCCTGTGCATTGTAGGATATTTAGCAGAACCCCTGGTCTTTATCCAGTGGCATCCATTCCCCTATCCCCTCACATTGTGACAAAAATATTTCCAGCCCTAGCTGGTTTGGCTCAGTGGAGAGAGCGTCGGCTTGCAGACTGAAGGGTCCTGGTTTGATTCTAGTCAAAGGCACATGCCCAGGTTTTGGGCTCGATCCCCAGTAGGGGGCGGGCAGGAGGCAATGCTTCTCTTTCATCACTGATGTTTCTCTCTCTCTCTTCCTCTCCCTTCCACTCTGAAATCAATAAAAATATATTTTAAAAATATTTTTAAAAAGTTTCCAGATGTTGCCGAATGCCCCCGGTGGGCCAAGTTGCCTCTGGTGAGAAGCACTGTCTTTAGGAGAAAGCCACAAAATGTAGTCATAGGTTAGGAGAAGAGTAGATACTTATGGGAAATAAGAAGAAATATAGAAAAAGAAAGAGAAAGAAATCAAACTTCCAAATAAGTATACTGTTCACTCTTCTATTCTTCCTCTGATTTAATAAGATCCCTGAAAAGAAATGGATTACAGTTTAAGGGAACAGCTGTTGTCCCCACATACCTTTTACGAGAAACCAAAATCGCCTGCAAATGACTACAACTAAACCATGGCTCATGAAGAAAGCAGCATGCCCACCTTGCCTACTCTTGTGTGGGGAGTTACTGGGCTCCCTGCATTTCAAGTTTTACAGTCTGACATGGGGAAGAGAAACCTTGGTTTCTGTCTGGATATGGCCTTTGATAGTGTCATACAGTGACCGTTAATAACATAACCTGAGCACCAGGAAAGTGGTGTCATTTTATAGAAAACTAAGAATTCTACATTTGAGAACTAGGCAGGAATTTGGGTATTATCAAGCCCACTTCTCTTTTACAGGAGCTGAGAGATGAAAAGTTAAATGACTTACCTAAAATCACAAAAAGGTAGTGAACTGCAGTGAGGATGATCCGAGGTCTCATGACTCAGTCCAGGCCTTTCCCACTGGTCTTGGTTTGGTGGAGGGGATTTAAGTGGGACCCAGAGGGACACTGTCAGCTTTTCCATAGCCCCCTCCTTCACTCCCAAGTTAAGGGGTCTCTCTTCTCCAAGGTCAGATAAGATTGTATTGCACCTCTATTTCTTTTTCTTTTCTTTTTTAAAATATATTTTATTGATTTTTTTACAGAGAGGAAGGGAGAGAGATAGAGAGTTAGAAACATCGATGAGAGAGAAACATCAATCAGCTGCCTCCTGCACATCTCCTACTGGGGATGTGCCCCCAACCCAGGTACATGCCCCTGACCGGAATCGAACCTGGGACCTTTCAGTCCACAGGCCGACGCTCTATCCACTGAGCCAAACCGGTTTCGGCTATTTCTTGATTGATGGAATGTCCTAGGGGCCAGTGGCTCTCAAACCTGGCTACAAATTAGAATAATCTGGGGAGCTTTAAAAAATGCAGATTTCTGAGCCCAACCATAAAGATTTTTTATTTACTAGGTCCAGAGTGAGGCAAAACATTGGTATTTCTTTTATTTTTATTTTAAATATATTTTTATTGATTTAAGAGAGGAAGGGAGAAGGAGAGAGAGATAGAAACATCAATGATGAGAGAGAATCATTGATTGGCTGCCTCCCATATGTCCTGAATGGGAATCAAACCGTGACCTCCTGGTTCATAGGTCAACACTCAACCACTGAGCCACTGGACCCCATGGGCTGGTTTTTCTTTTTAAACACTCCCCCAGGTGACTGGAATATGTGGACAGGATTGAGAACCACTCTTCTGTGACCTCTTAATATTTTCTACAAATTTGGGGGGTAGAAGGTGGGAGGAAGAAAGGAGGCAGATTATACTCTCCTGTTTTCTCTGGCCCAGCTTCCACTGAATTAGATCTATTTGGAGACAAGCATTTTTCAGTGTTATCCCTTCTAAACCAGGTCAGCATACACAGGGACCTCAGTCATTCCTGGATTGCCTCAAAAAAAAAACCCTATCCACGTAGGGTTACAGACTTTTCTCAGGTTTGGCAGGTTGGAGGATTGCAGGTGAACACAGAGAATACTAAGCGTATTCAAAGACTTGACCACTCTGCTTCCGGTTCAGACCTCTCCCCACTCCCATTCCTCTCTGCCTCCCTTTCTCCACATTCCTATTGCTTCGAACAAAGGACAGTTTTGCTTTCTTTTTTGCTGTATTGTCTCCTGCTGATCCAAGCCTTCAAGGGTCCCACCTTTACCCCAAAGGATTATCATTTCCTAAACAAAGGCAATTCTCCCCTCAGAGAAATTGAGGATTTAGCTCTTCCAAGGGTCTACTGGACATTGTGGCTACATCCTACACATCAATTCCCTGCTTTCTCAGTAACTACCCCAAATTTCATTTGTATATATTCATACCTCCCTCTGCAGCCCACATAATTGGGGAGGAGCTAATTCTACCCCTGGCTCCAGGACTGACTCACAGGACCTGTAGTGTCTCAGAGTCCAGAGTGCTAACCATTACACCATGGAACCACCACACGACCTGTAGTGTCTCAGTTATATGGTTATGGTGCTTCTAGGTCAACAGCAAAAATCAAAAACAACTCCCCCCAAAACCCCAAACCAAACAAATAAACAAAATATGCCCCCAAAAACCTCTCAAATCTAACACTTTTGCTTATTAAGCAGTTAGGTCCAAACAACTTAATAGCAGAATTGTGTGTGCTATCTGACAGGTATATCTGTCCTTTTTGAAAATTTAAACTATGCCACAGTGGCCCTGTGAGTTTGCTGCGATGCCCACGTGCCTCAGTGCAGTCGGGGGACTGGAGCTCCCTGGTTAGGGTTAGTGGTTCAGGAATTGGGCAGAAGACCGATTTGGACTAATGAGAGTGGATAAGATCTGAAGGACTGATGCCCCCTCCCTGAATGTGGGGAGGAAGCATGTAGCCAGCAGCTGCTGGCAGCCACAGTGCTCCCCTGAGCAGGAGCCAGCTTCATAATGAAGCCCATCTGTGAAAGAGCAGAGAGATAAAAGGATCTGGTTTCCGATGACATCATTGAGCAGACAGATCAAACCTAAAGTCTGCATTATTTCAGACCTACATGGATCAATAAATCTCCGTCATTGTTTTGGTCAGCCTGAATTGGATTTTCTGTTAATGACTAGTGAAGACAGACAGCCTTTATCAATTAGGACTAAATTAGGCTGTAACAGAAACTACCTGCCTCCCAAAGTGACTTAAAAATGTTTGTTTTTCTCTCATGTGAAAGGAGTTTTGAGGTCATAGTGTAGTGCAAGCATGTCAAACTTACGGCCTGCAGCCTGCATGCCTCGTTTATTTGGCCCGTGTTAGCCTTTGAGTTTGACATACTTGGTGTAGTGACTTGACAGTCATCAGAAATCCAGGATCCTTCTAGCTTTTTGCTCTGCCATACCTGGGACCCAGTCCTTGTCCTCGTGATATAAAATAGCTGCTGGTTCTCCAACCATCACATCCTCCTTTTCAAGCAGCAAGATTCAGGAAGGGGAGATGGCACAATGCCCTTTCAAATCCAGCGCTTCTACTTTCATCTCATTGAGCAATACTTACGCTCATTGCCATCCCCAGTACTAAGGAAGCTGAGAAATGTGGACTTTATTCCAAGTGGCAATGTGCACATCTAAAACTCCAGGTCCAATTCATAAAGAAGGGAGGGTGGAATGGAAGTGGGAGAAGGTGACTAGCTGACTGTCATCAACTGATTCGGAGAGTGATATATATTTTGACATCGTCACTGTACATATTTTGACCTGTGCCCCTTTAGGCAATTGTCATACTCTTTGAATTGAGTCAAGGTATCCAAGTCTTCCCAGAAGGCCAGGTGATTAGATGATTACGGAGACGCTTCCAGGAGGCATAGTCACATTGCTGGCCCTTTGCAGTAGTGCTTGGCATGTGGTAGGTGCTCAATACATAAAAACATTTTTAAATATCTTCACCTGAGGATATAGTTTTTTAAAAAAATTATTATTATTTTGAGAGAGAGAGAGAACATCAATGTAAGAAAGAAACATCAAACGGTTGCCTCCTGTACACGCCCTCACCGGCAATCTAGGCATGTGCCCTGACCTGGAATCGAACCCACAACCTTTTGGTGTACGGGAGGGCACTCCAACCAACCGAGCCACACCAGCCAGGGCTGTGTTCAATACATTCTTGCTGAGTGTTAAAATGAATGAATGATCTCTTAGCAGTACATTTCAACAACTTAAAATCCTCCTAAAATCTCCTGATGCCATTTCCTGTAAGACACACTCACTTAGAGCTCAACCTTCAGGGAAGAGCAGAGAAGAGCCGTGGAGCATGCTGGTCACTCTGTATTCAACTTTAACCAGCTTTGGTTGTTTTCAAGAGGCCCTTCTCAAATTCTCCTCAATAAGCTCAGGGAAGGGACCAGACAAACTTTTTATCCAAAGAGAGTTCTGGGTCTCTTTCCTCCTTCCACTATTCCCACTTGAAGAATTAGTTTCATGCTTGTTTTCAAGCCACAGGACTCCAGAGCTGGAAAGGAATACAGACTTTTCCATTCAAGTCCCAGGGCCCATGTGCCTAATGAGAATGAGGGCATAGCCCTCGCTGCAGAGACACTGCATGTTAATATACAAATGTTGTCAACAGAGAGAAAGGCACTAGATGGAGCACATGATAAGCAACTTATTCTGTAAGCATTTCCCTAACAAGACACAGCATTTCAGAGAAAAGTTAGCTCTTCACAAGCCTTTGTATTTCAGTAACCTAGTAGAATCCTGTATGGTTTTCTTCCACATGAGAGCTATTCCTCTGAAGTGCCAGTTATATTACTCAATATAATATTGCTCTGAATGATATTAGGTGGCATTTTCTGTTCAAGAATATAACAATTTACTTTTGGAAAAGGATTTTATTCCCCTGCCCTCAAACTCTAGTGTAGGAACTGATGCCCGGTGAATTCCAGACAGAGCCAGTGTTCCTCTCAGTGTGGTCTGGGATCACCTGCTCCGGAGTCAGGCGGTGGGTCCTGGGCTCCTTCCCAGTCTCCTGAATCAGAATTTCTCGTGGTGAACCCCAGGAATGTGATGTGCGTTTCAAATGTGTGCTCCCTGTCGTTCTTGGGTACACTAAAGTTTGAAAACCACTCACTTAGACTTTTCAAGTTAAATTAACATGATATTCACACCTAAAAGGAATTATTACTGCTACCGATGCTACAACTACTGTTAGCTAACCTATGTCGAGCTCTTATCAGTTGCCCAAGGTGTGGATGAAAAGAAATCAATGACTAGAAAAATGCACAAAATGGCATAGATTCAACACCTTTCATCTAACTTCTAAATGGTTCTTTAACACTGCACCATGAGTCACCTCTGCCTATGTGGTCACAACTTTGAACTTGGTCCCGCCTCAGAAAGAGATAAAAGGGAATGGCTGCTGTAACCTGTCTCCAAAGCCGACTTGGACATTTGTAGACAGTGATTGAGTAACACGGGGCCCCAACCACAGTATCCAGTGACCACAAATACAAAATAGATGTGGAAATGTTCTGAAAGGCTGCTGGACCCATCTGACATTTTGAAAGATGAAAACAAGGAGAAACAGTACGTGCTTATTAAGAGCATGGCAATGCGAGTGGCAGGGCTTTACAGGAAAGTGGTGGCGAATTTACTTCTGTTTCTCTCACTTGCCGTTATTTCTAAGGATGGTCCAAGTCCCAGCATTGTATCAGGCCGTGTGGATGTTCTCCCTAGAGGCTGGAGAATAATTCACAGTTAAAATGTCACCTCTGATTTAGTGCCTACGCTTTGCCACACACTTATTAACCTTCAGCCAAGCAATGGGATGCTCATCAACACCTAAAGCATTTAATACATGTGACTTTCACGGAGAAACAGTAACCCAAAACTCAACCATCCTCCCTCCAGCTCAACTGACACATTTCCTAATCCCTTCAACATCATGGGTACTGGTGTTGGCATGGGCCAGAGGGTCACACAGGTCATCCTGCGATGCACAATTTTAGCCCATGAGGCAGAAACCATCTAGCTTTTTTTTTTCCGGCCTTTTGCCAACTCAATTCAGCCAAGAAACAAAAGGACGCTGCTGGAGATGAAGAGCATGAAATGTGAAAGCGATTTTTTCTGGTGTGCCCTGAGAGTGAGTAGATAAAGACAATAAAAAATAAATGGAGGATGGTAAAGGACAGAGGCTCCACATTCGGATGAGCCACCACAGCTGCCAATGGAAACTGAAATGGGAGCCAACCTCATTAGTGGCAGACAGGCTTAGACAGTGGATGTCTACCAGAGCTGCTGTCAGGTGAATGTGTAGCTCAGTTCCCAAAATGTGAATCTAGGTCAGTGAAATCCAGCTACATATCCCTGCCCACCCGTTTTCTATGGTTTGTTCCTGTGGAGATGAGGTGCCAGGGAGCATTTGAACTCTTTTCCAAAAATTTTACCAAAGGCACCCCATCTGGTAGTCATTTCTGAAGTCATGTTGTTCACCATTGACCCCCAGGGCCTAGTACAGTGCCTGGTACACAACAAGAGCTCTACATATACATACCTGCCAAAGGGTGGCTCTGCTCCTTCCTCCCTTGCCCCTTCAAGCCCATGGGTCACAATGTTCTGCTACTCCTCTAAATGACCTCAGCTTCTGCATGGCCCTTCCATGTTCACAGCTGCTCTCCTGGTCCAGACCTCCTTGCCTTTATGGACTTCATGATTGTACCTGACTAGTATTATCCCTCCTAGTCCGTCTGTTAAATCATTATAGCCGGAAGGAAAACAAATCTTTCTGAAGGATCTTCAGCTTTTACACCATTGCTAAAAAAGCTCAGTGGCTCCCCACAGCCTGCAGATAAGAAAATGCTAATTCCTTGGCCTTTGAACCAAGACCATTTTATATCTTGGACCTTCACGTTCTTTCTTTCCCTGCACACACCCTTGTTCTAGCCTTTGTTTTTGATTATAGAAAGGGTATTGTCCTGTTTGTAACAGCCACTCCTCTGCCGTGCCAGTCTAGGGCTTGCTGCTCATGCAGGTCCACCTAGACTTTGCCTCCTGCCTCTTGTGACCACTCCCTCCTCAGAACTCCCATCACCCCTACCAGGACCCTCTACCGTTTGTTAGTCATTTACACTGTGACAGTATTTATCTTTAAAAGAAATTTTTCTTAAATCCTCGCCTGAGGATGTGTTTTTATTGATTTTTAGAGAGAATGGAAGAGAGAGGTGGAGGGGAGAGAGAGAACCACTGATGTGAAAGAGAAACATTGATTGGTTGCCTCCCATACTTGTCCCGACCAGGGATTGAACCTGCAAACTAGGTGTGTGCTCTGACCAGGAATGGAACCCACAACATTTTCAGTGTACAGGACGATACTCCAATCAACTGAGCCACCCGCCAGGGTGACAGTGTTTACTTGTCCCATCCTGTTTCCCTAGTTAAGCGAGGGGCACTGAGGACAGAGACTATTTCTCACCCATCGCAGTGTCCCCTGTGCTGAGGACAGTACCCTTCACACAGCTGCTGTAACACAGTAAATACTGCCGTATCCTGCTGGAGAAACCCGTTCTGAGCTCAACTGTGATCAGTTTTCAATTGCCTATTAAAAACTATTTTTGCTGAAGAGACAGTAATAAACTGTTTTGGAAACCTTACCTCTTCTTCCTATCAGATTTTTATGTATGAACTAGAGGCCTGGTACATGAATTTGTGCACATTGAAAGGGAATTAATTAGAAGAAATATTTTAATATCTCTACTTGCCCTTTCTCTATAATAGAAGTGTCAACCAAATTCACGATCGACAATGACAGATGGAAACACACATGTGCGATTGGTGCCAGTGAGAGCTTTATATATATAGATCAACTTGCTTAATTAGACCTGTTTTCTAACTTAGCTAAACTTTTTCAAGCCCAGTGAAACACCCCAACTTCTCTTTCAGGTAATTGTCAACAACACAGTAGTAAATATCAACACGAAGCAGATTATTATTGTAGATCACACAGGGAGAAAAAAAGGGTAAAATATTTAACTGCAGCAGTGTTTAACTATATTCTGCACAGTGAGAAAACCTGAAGTCATTTTCAAGGTCCACCATTTCTTACTTCTTTTCAGTCGGGTCAAGTTTCTAAACTTTCTAAATCTCTGTTTTCTGGCTAATGAAAAGAAAATAGGATTCCAACGAGTTTCCTATCTACTTACTCCTGGACTTCTGTGAGGATCAAATGAGACGAGGCACGGGAAAACGCTTCACAGACATTTGGTTAAAGTATAAAATGTTTGCACCTGGCTATAAAGCAAGTCCTGTTCCTGGGCTGAAGAAACCCCAAGGAGGCTAGTCGCTGGGGAGAGGAAGCCGGGCGTTGCTATGTGATGTCATTACCCGGTGCCCACAGCGACCATTTCCGGGCTGGGCTGGACTGTGGGCCGCATTTTGCGCCATGGGGTCTCAACGGTATCAGCTGCGATTTGGTGGGCTATTGCTCTGGGATGGTGGCAGGGCCTGTGTCCCACTTGGGGGAAGCTGAGTGTTGCTTTGTGGGCGCCAGGTCTGTGGTGCCGTTTCTCTGTAAATGGCCAGTGCGTGTCACAGCAGCTCCTGCATTGAGTGTCTGCCCCCTGGTGGTCAGTGTGTGTCATAGTGACTGGTCGGACGGTCGGACACAGCATATTAGCCTTTTATATATATAGATTAGAAAATGATGTTATCTGTTAGGTATCCAATTTAATAGTTAAATATGTCACTGCAGCCTCCTCAGAGAGAAGTGGAACTAGCTAGGATGGAGTCACTGTGGTTTTCTCTCCTCCAACGGGCATGAAGATGGTCAGCTAGGCACAGTCTCCCATCACCCACAGCCCCTGAAAGCACGATACTAGTGGTCAAGGGCCTGTGGTGAACCCACTTGGGAACTGTCCTTATCACCCTGCTTTATAATTAAGCGACGGCTGCTGTTGCCAAGCGCTTTACACCTCGAGTTCACAACACGGTCTTTTCATCTTGACCGCATGCCACGGGATTTCCAATGGGCAGGAATGAAGCTCTCATTCCCTAGTGAGGCTGATTCAACGTTGTTTTTTCAGGACAAGCCTGAGTACAGGGGACGGTCACACAGGGAGAGCTGGAGGCAGAGCCAGAGGACAGCTGTGACCTGGGATTCTAAGTTCTCTGCTTTGTCCTCTGGACCATTGTGCTTCTTCAGTGGAATCAACATAGGATTATTTAAAAAAAAAAAAAAGTCCTTCTCTGGCGTCAGGAATGGCATGCAGTCTAACCATTGTTTCCCTCTGGAACACATCTTCACATGTTAAGATCAGGTTGTGCGTGTTTGTGGTGGGGGAGGGGATATGGAAACATGAGTCAAATTTCCTGTTCTCAGATAGGGATAACGTTAGCGATGTTTGGTAACTCGGACTATTTTAATAAGGAATTTTAGCAGACCAACTTCCTGAATGACAGCATCCAAGTTGTCACCCAGCTAGGTATTACATTTCAAGTGTATACAATGTTGAACTCTAGGCAACAAAACAGGTAAGGAGTTTCTAGCTTCCTATGGCTTTAATTTGGATACTTTCTCTACTCTTACTGATACTTGGAATATGTTATTTTTTACCTGTGGATGAAAAAAGGGGCCACTACTAAACTTGACAAGCTCAGAGGAGGCCTGCATGGCAGGCCCTACAAAGTCAGAACCTAAAGCAACCACATAGGATGGTCTGAACATACAAATTCCTAACTAAACGCGGTCATGGCATGTAGTCATGTCCTAGGCCTGTAGCTTCCTTGACAAAGGTCAATCTTTACCTTAAGTGGACCTGTCATCTTTTTAAAGATAATATACCTTTGAAATGTAATTTTTTCCAGGTCCCTCAGGGCACACATACCCACCCACACCAAAGCACTAGACTGTGGAACACCTCAGTGTTATCTTGTTCCCCCAAGGACCATCTCTGTGTGCTGTACATGATAAGTATTAACTATCCTGTACCCACCAATACAAAAGAAGTATGTGTCTGTTTTACTTTTAATCCAACTCCAGAGATTTCCCTGCTTTGCTTTCTCCCACTCCCTAATCTACCACCAATGGATTTCATGTGACCCCCTTATATCTCCTACTTCAATTCTCATGTATAAAATAAGTTGCAAAACTGCTATTCTTCAGAGCATTTTCTCAATCCCTTGAGACTTTGTTCCTGGGAATTGTCAGTTTGGCTCAAATAAACTCACAGAAATTCTCTACAGGTTTGGATGTTTCCTATGACATTCCTATAGTCCACAGTGGTTGGTTTCTGTGGGGGTACATTCTAAGGCAGAAGCTTTTGGAAGTTGCAGGAATCCTCGAAGGCAGTGGCTCTCAACTTAGTCTGGACACCAGAATCACCCGTGGAGCTTTTAAGAAATGAGGGTGCTTGGGCTCAGTCCCAGACCCAGAACAGCCGCATTTTCTGAGCCAGGCCCAGGGGAGGGTGTTTTCAGAAGTCCCTCTGGTGATTGTAAACCCACCTCTCAGGAGGAGCCCCTAATTGAAGGTCACTTAGCAACATCCTTTGTAAGCAAGAGTCTTGGATCAAAAGGCCCCTTAAAAGGCCATATACCCAACAGATGCTTGAATTCCCCCTACAACCTCCCATAGAGTCTGTTGAATAATTTTTGATGTCCTATCACATAACAGACAAAATAAACAGCACTTTAAAAATAAATAATTTCAGTCTGGCCGGGTGGTTCAGTTGGTTGAACATCGTCCTGTGCAGTGAACAGGTTGCAGGTTCCATTCCCGGTCAGGGCACATACCTAGGTTGGGGATCGAATGGGAGGTGACTGTTTTTCTCTCACATGGATGTTTCTCTCTCTCTCTCTCTCTCTCTCTCTCTCTCTCTCAATCAATAAAAAATATCCTCAGGCTCTAGCTGGTTGGCTTAGTGGATAGAGTGTTGGTCTGCAGACCAAAGGGTACCAGGTTAGATTCCAGTCAGGGGCACATGCCCGGGTTGTGGGCTTGGCCCCCAGTGTGTGGCGTGTAGGAGGCAGCTGGTCAGTGATTCTCTCTCATCATTGATGTCTCTCTCTCTCTCTCTCTCTCTCTCTCTCTCTCTCTCTCTCTCCCTTCTTCTCTGAAATCAGTAAAAATATATTTTAAAAAAATCCTCGGGTGAAGAGAAATAATTCCCCCCCCCGACATTTTTCTTGTAAGCTCAAGGGGAAAAACATAACATTATTCCCTTTCTCCTACTTGGCCAATTTTGCCTTCTTCCTGCTCTGAGACTAGGGCTGCAATTCAGCATGGCTGTTTTGGTACCAGAGCTTCAGATTATTTATTGCCTTGTTATGCCAACGCATTTTGTTTTCCGTGCACCCCCCCCCCCCACCCCCTTCGCCAAGTCTTGTTGGCAGACAGCTCTGGGAACAGTGTCAGATAAGCAACTGCTGCCAGGACGCGGAGCATAAACAGTTGTTACAAACTCAAAGGCTATTTAGTTTTATGTTAATTTTTAAATTCAGACATGGTAGTTTTTTTTTTTTTAAATCATTGTTTTTTGGATCTGGCACATACAACTGGAACAGACAACCAGATAATAAGGCTAAATTAAACGGGCAATGGGATTGTTAGTATGCCTTTCATAGCAGAGACCCAATGTGGGAAACCTTGTGGCTACACAGTATGCTTCCCTGTGACAACAACTAAACATTCAAAGTCTTTATTTTTCCATTTCATTCACCCCATTGATACCAGTTAACTCTCATTCCATCTTTTGTTTTTTTTTTGCTGTTGCTGTTCCAGTTGTCATTAAAGGAAATTCCAGGCAATAAAAAAGCATACAAAATCAAAACACACTGAGGGTTTTTCCACCTTCACTTTTTATATGGCCATCTATAAAATAACATGGACATTTTTGGACATAAAACCAAGGCTGAAGCTGAGTCAAAATGAGAGGAAATACTGAGTGACCTCTATTATGTACTCATTCAAAAGAAAAACACGCTGTGTGCTATGCAATTTAAATTACTGTAGTTGCAAGGCAGCCCAAGTCCTCGGTTAAGGAATCTCACAGATGCAGTTAGTTATTTCAGGAAGTAGATAAGAAACCTAAAAGACAGTTTCATTGAGATGCATTATGAGCATTTTAATTTAAAATGGCACGTCTGCTGGAATTCTACTTACTATATTTCAGCTCCATTTACATGACAAAGAGACAACAATGGAGTGGTGATCCCATAATTCTTTTCTTACCACATCCTTTTAGTATTTCTATGAAAAAATTTTTTTAAATAATCATTCCTTGTGACACAAAAGAATAGAGTTATTATTAATAAAAAAAAGGCCACTAAACAAAACTGCCTTTCCAAAAGGAGAGAACTGGTCTCCCGCGTGGGGTGAGGAAGGGGAATGAATGCTCCCCTTGCTGCCTGGCCAGCAGGTGGCACAGCCCCCCCACTTGTCTGGACCACAGCCCCTTGAACTCCAACTTCGAGCTCTGGTAGGTCGGCAGCTTCCCCATCTGATTAGCTTCAGGAAAGTTTTAGCTAAGGGTCACTCCCCTCCCCGCTTACTTCCCTGACTCCTACTTTGTCCTATCCACCCCACCCCACCCCCGCCCTGCCAATTTACTGGAGGACTGAATGCTATCAAGGAAATTGAGTTAAACTTCTTTACTGTGAGCCCCTCCGAAAGGCAGGAATTATAATCCATCCTCCAGCCACAGAGAGCATGATATTAATCCAGGTTCCTTTGGAATGCATCTAGAAAAAGAATGGGTGAGATGCGGGGCAAATCTACTCTTTACCATGTCATTTTTTTCCTCCCTGACTTTATTAAGGTCTCATTAACAATTAAAAAATTGTATATATTTAAGGTGCACAAGGGCTGGGGAAGGGGAATGGGGAGATGTTGGTCAAGGGGTACAAAGTTTCAGTCTTTTTAAAAAAAATCTTAGTTAAAAAAAAAATCACAGGCTAGTCTGGAAAAGCCAGGCATCACATAAAAGGTAAAGCAGAGGTTTGAGAGTTAGATCTTACCTATTGGAAAGTTATTTCTCTAAGTTAAGCAGAACCTACTTCCAACAATATAATACACATATGTTTTTCTAAACTTAAAAAGTTAAAGTAGAATACACAAAGTGGCCCTTTGGACCATGACTCCCTTCCTTCTTCTCAAAGTAACCCCTAGTCTGACTGCTAATAGCATAGAATAGTTTTGTCTCTTGTTTAACTTTAAATGGATGAAATAATAGAGTATGTGTTTTTTGGAGATTGACTTATTTTGCTCAAATTTTATTTGTGAGCAGGAGTTCCAGCTGTGCAGCAGCTAGATTCTCATGTCTCTGAGAAGGCAAACATTTCTTCTGCAAGATACAAGTATGTCTATTGCCTGTGCATGAATTAATCTGACACTATCTTCTTTTATAGCTGGAGAGGCAGGAGAAGGTGGTAATTGCCCAGGGGTATGACGGAATGATGGAAAGTCTGGGAGAAAAACAAAAACGATAGAAAGAGCAGATTGCTCTAAAGACTAATTTTGCTTAGATAATCATATTTCTAAGATAAGACTTCATCTCAAATATCTTTTTTGTTGTTGTTGTTAATCCTCACCCGAGGATACTTTTCTATTAATTTTTAGAGAGAATGGAAGGGAGGGAGAGAGAGAGAGAGAGAGAGAGAAACATCAATGTGAGAGAGACACATCGATTGGTTGCCTCCCACACACGCCCTGACCTGGGCGGGGATGAGCCTGCCACCGAGGTATGTGCCCTTGACCAGAGTCGAACTCTCGACCCTTCAGTCTACAAGCCAAAGCTCTATCCACTGAGCCAAACCATCTGGGGCATGTCAAATATCTTTAGGAATTTGTTCAATCAACCTAACCTCCAGCTCCCCTATCAACAGTAAAATGCAGTAATAATTGTCCTCCTTTCTCCCTTCCCTGTATTACATACACTCTGTGCTAAATGTGTATTAAATGTACCCTGTATTAAATGTGTTCTAGGCTTTTTAGCAGAGAGTCGCTAAAGTCTTCTTAAATAGATGATTTCATTGAAATATCCAATGCACACACTATGAAATCTACAGACAGGTACGATGACTAGCTACCTAAGAAGCCACTTCATCAACCAAGAATAGATTGCAAGCCATCACAAAGTGTTCTGAATGCAAGAAGAAACCCCTGGGCTCTCAGCTTGGCATAAATATGTAAGAAGTGGTTTTTAGACTCTGGAGGAAGCAAGCACTCTGCAAACAGTGACAGATTTGGGAAATAATCAAGCTTTCAGTGTGCGGTGCGGGAAGACACAATTCACCTCTGTTTAAATGCCTTCAAAGACATGCCCAGTGGCCAGCGGCTTCTCTACACAGGCAAGATTGAGACATCAATGTTTGCAAGGGGAAAATTCACATCTTTCCTAAGAGAGGGCAGATCCTAGTTACAAGCAAAAAAACAAAAAGAAAAAGGGATGAGAAGCATAGTTGAAGGGCAGGCGGGGGTAGAAAAGGGAAGCTCAGCTAGAACAAATCCATGGGAAAATAATAGGAAAATAAAAATAAAGGTTTTGAATAGAAAAAGAATGGGTGTTGTGTGCAGCGGGCAATTGATGAGAGGAAAATCAGGGCCCAGGAAATTTTATTCTGAAACCATAAGATCCCATTCAAAATGCTTCATTTCATTGGATTTCAGTATTTGCGCATGTGAAATGGAAAAAGTAAAACTGCTATGCTTTCATTACTTGCAAATGATGTATTTGTCTCTACCCATTTGTCTTCTTGCCTGTCATCAGTTTTTATATCTCAAAATTAGTAGTAGGACTTACCCCACTGTCAATTTAAGTGATTGTTCTGACACAGGAGACCAAACTGTTCTCAAATAAATAAGCAGTTCAGTTCACTAAATCTGCATTTCACCAGCCCGCCTCGTTCTGACCTGAGCACATGCCCTCACACAGATCTCATTAGTCCTCAGCTCAGTTTGTCCTCCTGCTTTCATTACAAGGTAAGAGGACCTTCCGTGATGCTAGGACATGGCAGGTGGCATTGGCCAATGCCACAGGCCCACGGTTTAGGAAGAACATTGGCTGATAGAAAATATGATCTCCAAAGAATGCCTTTGTAGTCAGTGAGGATTATTTATAGCTTCTGACACAGAAGCTTTCAAGTATAGAGCGAACATCACTGTTAACACGAACTTGAATGAACTCTACAGGAAAGAGAACTCTAAAGGCTTGGATTTTCTCCCCAGGTCATCAATGGTCCTCTTTTCTGACTGCAGGGTCTTCTCCTCTAATTTTTTTTTTCCAAAAGAAATGATGGTCCAATGTCTCTGAAGCAATACAGACCCTGCTTTCCAGAGCCTTGTGGGTACCCAGACTCCAGCATCATGGACATAAACACATCCTCTTCCACACTTTTCAGTCCCTACCTCTTCAGACTTCACCTCCCCCAGCGGTATCTCCAGGAGCCCACAGAAGACTGTTTATTAGGTGGGCTAGTTTGCTTACTGCTCATGCGTGTACTTTGCTCAGTCTTTGTTCCTACCATGTCCCCACCTGCAACATTCTCTCACTGAATCCCACCCTGCCAACCCTCTAAGACCCACGGCTAGCCCCACTTTTCTCCAGGAAGCTCTCTGTGAATATCTAGCTCTCAAGGAGCTCCCTTCTCTCCTCTGAATAACAGTTAGGGCTCTTTTATAGAATGCTGGTTAACCATATTGCATTATCTCTTCATTTGTTACCTGTTAGTTTCTCCAGAGTATTTGAGTTAGGGACCTATTGAGCTAGAAACCTATTGAGTTAGGGATAAACCTATTTGAGGTAGGGATCAAGTCTACCCAGAATGGCAGATGGGGCTACTTTTTCTAATTTGTCTACCAGAGGAGGTTCTTTCTGTTAATCCACACAAAGGCACAGTATAAACCCTCTCCTTCCCTTCTAATCAATTTTAGACATCCTGGCATGGAAAGATACCATGGAAAGATGTCCATAAGGAGAAAAATAATCTCCCTAGAGTCCTCAGAGTGACACCATTCATCAAATTCTCGTTCAAGAGCCCACTATTTATTTATTTATTTTAAAAATATTTTTTAAATTGATTTCAGAGAGGAAAGGAGAAGGAGAGAGAGATATAGAAATATCAATGGTGAGAGAGAATCGTTGATCAGCTGCCTCCTGCATGCCCCACACTGGGGACTGAGCCCTCAACCCGGGCATGTGTCCTGACTGGGAATTGAGCCGTGACCTCCTGGTTCATAGGTCGACACTCAACCACTGAGCCATGCCGGCCGGGGCCCTCCTTTTTTATATACTGAAAGTGACAAAGCCTTCCAGATAAAGCAGAACATAAGGAAGCAAAGGAAAAGCCACCACATTCAATTTCTGAGCCAGATGGTTCAGCAACAATTGTTCAAAGTTCTAGAAATACAATCAAAGATACAGTCTGAGCAAAGGAAGACAGAAAGGCCAGGTGAGCTGGCTAAAGGAATTGCAGATAACACAGAGGGGAAATTCAGCAAGTGGGAGGCAATGACTGCTTCCCACACAAACTGTACCAAGTCGAGCATTGAGGTAAAAGAGTAAAGAACCGAAAGGGAAAAAAAAAAAAAAAGAAATTGTGCACCTTGCGGCACATAGATTGCCTCTCTTTGCCTGGGAGGAGTTTCTGTCTCTGGTCCTTCAGTAGGTCATGTTTGTTGTTGAGCAGGACCACCTGAGAGGAAGGGGTGGTAGTCTTAACCTGCCATTTAGTTGGGGTGAGTCACTTGATCTAGTTATCCTGTGCAAAATGGAGATAATACTACGCCTTTCATTCATTCGTTTATTCACTCACTCTCCATTCACCAGATATTTATTAAGGTCCCACTGTGGGCTAAGCACAAAGGAGCACAATGGCTTTCGCCCTTCTGCAGAGCCCCGATCAACTCACAGGTTTGTTAGAGGAGAAAAGTGTCTTTGAACTGTACAGCAATCTAATATGGAAAGACTCTTCATTATCCATGGCTTCCACTCATGATCAAGCTGCGTGACCTGGGCAAGTCGTAGTTTTTTCTGGGCTTTCCTATTCTCATCTGTGAAATGAGAAAGTTCCCGTCCTAAAAGTTAGGTATTCCAAGTGCATATGAGGAAGTCCAGATTTTTTAGGTTCTTCCGAATCATGGCTTGCTAAAAGATTGTTATGAAACAGTGCAGACATATAAAAGGATAAGACTAATATCACGACCCCCTGTGCACCAACTACCAAACTCAGGAGAGAAACATTACAAGGAGCTCCACTGCCGGCTCCCTCCTTTTCCCCAGAGGAAATAACTCTGATGAGTTTGATGTTTATTCCTCTGAATCATGGCCTTTCTAGGAAACCTGGTGTGTGAGTAAGAATGGTTCGTCACCTGGGTGCTCCTGATGAATGAGAAGTCATGACAGTGTTATGTCAGAGAAAGCTCAAGCGCCGGCCTGTTCTCTCCCTGCTACCCCTGCAGACAGAATCACAAAAATCACGTGGCAGGCATTCCCTAGAAGGTACCTCGTTTTGTATTTACCTTGAGGGCCTTCTGTGCAGACTCACTGGATCCAATTGCGATTAGGTTAGGCCCAGCCATGCTGCAGGAACTCTTCAAATGCAAAGAATCGGCCACCGGGACTGTGGAGACCGCATAGTCCTATGCAAATAATAGAAACGAGCGGTTGGGCATTGCAGAGTCATTCTGAAACCCACTTAAACCTGCCTGAATCACGCTTGCTCCTCCGGAGGCTGCCAGGGGGAAAGCTGGAAGGAAAGCTGGGGCCCCCAGGCTTTGGTATTGCCAGCTAAATGAAGACTGCTTCTAAGAAGAAAGGGCACAGCTTTCTTCCAGATGTGTGACTGTATCGACAGCTTCGCTTGTTGATCCACGGAGTAGGCTACTCTGAAAGGACATGTCTACTTATCCTATGCAAACTGGAGCCTCACGTCTTCAGGGGGAACAGAGCATCATGGGGGGCCTATCCTGTCCTAAGCAGTTGGGTGAGCCAACCTGCTAGTGGTCAACAGAGTAAAGGGAACTTGAGAAGATGTGTGCAACCCTTAGCACAGTTTCCAGCAGCCACGTACATTCCAATCTGAAAAATCCACATCGCAGGTGAGAGTCCATTGGGTATCTAGATTTTATTAAAAATTCATCGATTGTGCCATGAACACTTAGTGGTTGTCTGATGATATAGAGTGTCCCCCCAAAATGTATACACACACTGTGAAAAATTATAAAGGCAATGTTTACTAAAATATATTTCATTTTCGAAATGGAGCTATCAGAAAGTGTGCATACATTTTTTGGGACACCTTGCATACTGGGAGAACACAGATGTCCGTCATAACGTTGTTGCTGCTGTGGTAGCTCAATAAAGGCTATTTATTGAGAAATCTGAATTTGGTAGCTTCTAAAACTTCTAACAAACATATAAATATTAGGAATTAGTTTGCAAAGCCAGTGACATATACATACCATTATTCATGACCTCTGGGTTCAGTGGATCTGAATATTTATGAATTACTCTGTGCCAGGCATAAATGGTCTTTTACCTACCTTAAAAGTATCAGCCAAGATTTCAGCACCTCGTTGATTTGTCCTTTTGGAGAGACCCACAAAAAATTCTCTGCCTATAATAAATGACATGGAACACAGTGAGTGGGTGGCCCCCATGACAGCACCCTATTCCTTAATCTATAAATAATGAGCTTAGAGCATCACACAGTTCTTTCCCACCACAGAAGGCAGGTGTACTCATCCTCTGCCCTCTGCTCTTTTTACACAAATCTGATTTCAAACTATTGCCCTTAGAGATAAACCTTTTCAAAACCATAGAGATGGAGAGTAGAATAGTGGTTGCCAGGGCTTGGGAGAAAGGGGATCAGTGGATAAAACATTTCAGTTTGGAGACAGAGGAAAAAGTGCTGGAGATGGATGGTGGTGATGGTTGCACAACCATGTCAATGTAGTTAATGCCTCTGAGCTGTGCACTTAAAAATAGTTAAATGGTACATTTATTTAAAAATATATTTTATTGATTTTTTACAGAGAGGAAGGGAGAGGGAGAGGGATAGAGAATTACACACATCGATGAGAGAGAAGCATCGATCAGCTGCCTCCTGCACACCCCCTACTGGGGATGTGCCTGCAACCATGGTACTTGACCAGAATCGAACCTGGGACCCTGCAGTCCCCAGGCCAATGTTCTATCTAGTGAGCCAAACCGGCTAGGGCTAAATGGTACATTTTATGTTATGTATATTTTACCACAATAAGAGAGTTAAGTTTTTATTTAGGAAATAATAGAATAAACATAGGAATTTTTAGTGGCAGATTGACATGTTTTTGGGTAATGGTATGATTGTGTTATCCCTTAAGAAAATTCACTACATACAAAGCAAAACTTAAGTTAGGGAAAAGTCTTTTACTTGACAAAAGTATGACTCACTTTATTTAAAAAGTTGAAAAAAACCCCATGAAATTTCCTTAATTAAGATAAAAATAGATTTATAAATTAGACATATAATTTTTAAGAAAAACGTTTACTGCATTAAGCAAATTCAAACAAATTTATAATAGGGCTTGCACACTATTTCCATTTTCAAAGTCTAAGGCAGGGTAGGAAGGTACAAAGAAAAGCAAAAATGCTTATCTCTTTAAAAGTAAGTTGGACTTCTGTTTCTTGCAGTATGGCAGGCTAGATCCTCTAAATGGCCTTCCTAGTAAAAAAGAACTGGTAAAAAGTGCTGAAATTGAAATATTGAAACAAATTTGTTTTGATTGTATGTTTCTTATATCATTTTCTGCTATACCAATTCATTCTCTGTTTCTTTTCCTTCCACACCTCGTTCTTTCATAGGAGAAACCAGGTCATTTGTCCTATTGACTATCCTACATTCTAGATTTGGCTGATTGCTTCCTTGTGTGTGTACCATCTAACATTAAATTGTTCCTTTATGCTTTGTATTTTTGGTAAACAAATGGTTTCATGCAGATGATTAATTAGATTCTTTTAAAATTTTAATTAATTTGGGGGATAGGAGTACTTCAGAGGTGGGGCTGTGCTTCTATTGCATCACATCATGAGGCCATGACTGACTCTCACGTTTTTGGTGCTCCTAGAACGAGCAGTGTGTTCAGGTGGCCTCAGCCCCATTGCTCCACTAGGAAGCTCCCCATCAAGCTTTTACATAAAGGGTTTAACATCCTCTGATGATCATTGCACAGATCCATTATTTTATTAGGGACCTACATTTACTGGATAGAATTGTAAAAAGAAAATCTTTCCGCATTCAAGTATTTGGTCTATTTGAAATAGAATTTATAAAGGAAAGATAGGTTACATGTTCGAGCCTTTGTACCAGCAATAACAACTGATATGTGTGTGTGTGTTTTTTTAAAAAACATAACACATATTATCCACTAGTGGGTGAAAGGATAAATCCTAATGGAATTAAAAAAAATTTAGAAGTAATGATAACAAAAATATTAACCTCAAACCATGAAGGATTCAGCTAAGGCAGCACTTGGAGGGAAAGTTACATAGCTTTTAAATGTTTGTACTATGATAAGCAAACGTTCAAAATTCAAGAGACAGAATTCCAATTTGAAATGTAAGACAAAAAGAACAAGATGAAAAGAAGAAATCTGAAGGAAAGAAATCAAGGTAGAAATGGGAAGGAGAAAGGAAACATACAAGAGAGAGGGTTCAACAAGGCCAAAAGTTGGATCTTTGAAAAGATTTTAAAAATGGACAGATCTTTGGCAAGAGAAAAAGAGAAGGCACAGATTAATGTCATGAATGAAAAGGAGACATGGCTATCATTGTGAAGCTTAAAACAGATATTTGGAGATATGAATAACTTTGGTTATTATTATTATTATTATTATTGTTGTTGTTGTTAATCCTCACCCAAGGATATTTTCCATTGGTTTTTAGGGTGAGTAGAAAAGAGAGGGAAAGATAGAGAGAAATGTTGATATGAGAGAAACACATCAATTGGTTACCTCCAGCACGAGCCCTGACCAGGGCCTGGGCCGGGAGGAGCCTGCAACCGAGATACGTGCCCTTGAATCAATCCTGGGACCCTTTGGTCTCCAGGCTGACATTCTATCCACTGAGCCAAACCACCTAGGGCGAAGATATGAATAACTTTATACCCAACATTTGAAAACTTAGAGAAACGACAAAATCTTAGAAAAATGGAACTCACCAAAACTTACTCAGAAAAACCTCAATAATGATACAATCATTAAAGAAACAATGTAAGTTTAAAATCTCCCCACAAGAAAGTACCAGCCTCAAGTCCTGTTTGTAAGTAAGTGCTATCTCAGCTCAAGGAATACACAATCCAAATAGTACTGACTACAGAACAGAAACATAGGAAATGTTCCCTAATACATGTTATGAGGTTAACAGAACTCTTTCACCAAAGCCAGACAAGAATAACAAGAAAGAAAAATTACAGGCTACAGAAACAACAGTCTCAAAATACCAACAAACTAACCTGTAGGAAAAATAGAATATATCATGACCAAATTGGTTTTCATCTAAGGAATGCAAGATTGGTGAACTACCAGAGAGTCAATTAATGGAATTAACCACATCAATAAATTAAAGAAGAAAAATCATATAATCACCTCACTGAAGCAAAAGAAAGAAGTTTTTCACCTGAAATTCCATTTCTAGCTTTTTACTTTAGAAAAAACTCTTATGCATGTCCCCAGGAGACAAACACAAACGTGTACATAGCAGCACTGAAGAAACAGACAAAAACTGGAAAACAATCAAATGTGCAGCAGCAGTAAAATGAATAAATACATCATGATCTATTCTTACCACAAAATGCCACACAGCACTGAGGATGAACTATAGCTACCCACATCAAATTAAAAAGCAGAAAAATCACACAAGTCTTCAAAGACCATGACCCTAATCTTATAAAGCTATAAGACAAGCAAAACTAAACAACATATTATTTAGGAATACATGCATTGAGGTGTGACTCAAAGAAAGGCAAGTAGTGCTTGAACTGTATACTTAAAGATAGTTAAAATGGCCCTAGTCAGTGTGGTTCAGTGATTAGAGAATTGGCCAAAGGGTCTCAGGTTCAATTTCTGGTCAAAGGCACATACATACCTGGATTGTAGGTTTGATCCTACTGGGGCACTTTTGGGAGGCAACCAATCAATGTGTTTCTCTCACATGATATCTCTCTCTCTCTCTCTCTCTCTCTCTCTCTCTCTCTCTCTCTCTCCCCTCCATCTCCTCCTTCCCTCCCTCCCTCCCTCCTTTCCTCTTTCCCTTCTTCCCTCCCTCCTTTCCACTCTCTCTTTCTAAAAATCAATGGAAAAAATATCATTGAGTGAGGATTAACAACAACAGAAAAAGGTAAAAATGGCAAATATTATGTGCTACATATTTTACCACAATTTTTAAAAAGAAAAAAAGAGAGAGAAGTAGGAAATAGAAGGCAGGACCAGATTTCAGTATGAATGGGGTTCCAAGCAGATAAAAATTTTAATATCCCAACACAATCTCAGTTTTGAATAAAATAACTTTTAAGATATTAAGAATTGAACATTACAAAAAGAAAGTTTGCAGACAGTGTCAAAGGCAAGCCTCAATGCTTAGTACTAGAAATTGGGGCAAAAACATTAGGCTTGAGACGCTGTGGAAAGACCTTTGCCCAATGGTCTTGACCAGAAGAGGCTTCTGGTGTAAGTTGTGGCTAACACTGATGAAGGCTGAGGAAATCCGTTCGGCTTCACTACATGGCAGTGAACACAGCTTGTTTTAAAGCATACTTCAAATATTATCAGTACCTGCTTACAAGTTATTTATTATATGGCTATGTTTTGGTTAAAAAAAAAAGAGTCTTATTGTAAGGAAGTGTGACTTGCACATTTATCTTTTCACAAAAGGCTATTTTCTAAGAGAAACGGGCTGTTGCTCCGTGCTGCCAAAAGGAATGAAAAGTACCATCAGTGGGAGACATACAAAATATTCTAAGGCAGTGGTTCCCAACCTTCCTAATGCTGCGACCCTTTAACACAGTTCCTCATGTTGTGGTGACCCCCAATTTCATTGTTACAAATTGAACATAATTAAAGCATAGTGATTAATCACAAAAACAATATGTAATTATATATGTGTTTTCCGATGGTCTTAGGCGACCCCTGTGAAAGGGTCGTTCGACCCCCAAAGGGGTTGCGACCCACAGGTTGAGAACCGCTGTTCTAAGGGCAGCTTACTAGGCAGATTCAAAGAACGGCTGAATCTGCATGTCCCCATCCTGAGCTGAGAATACAGGGTTGGCCTCTTTGACGCCTTATTCTGTGTTCTTATGGCTCAATGGGTATGCACACCAAACCCCAGGGGCGGGCCACTGCCCATGACAGTGGAAGCACAGTTGTGCAGTACACAACTCCAGGGATGTTGTTCACAAGCCTATGACAAGGGTGACACCCCTGGAGCCCGGCAACACAGAGGTCCCATCCATACGTATGTGATACCCACCAAGGAACTACCCAAATGTCACAGGAGAAATCCTCCTCCTCCCCCAGGAACATTCATTCCATCAAAACATAAGTAATACAAGATATTTTTATATTGAAATGAAGAGGGCTCTGTTTTGTCTATGTACATGGGATTCGATATGATTCACATCAGCGAACATATTGGACTTCCAAGAAGCTTCCTGCTTTCAGAGGGCCATGTGGGGCCACATTCCTATATCCCTGGATCAGCCTCCGCCGTGAGGACTGCATCTGTGAAACAAGTATTTATCCCCTGACATATAGAGGGTAGATAATAAACTCTCACTATAAATTAAAAATCATTATTGATGTCATGCTTCGCAGTACAACTAGAATGAATCTGGGTATTCAGAGCTCAGCACACGACTTTACAGAACCATCATGATCATAAAGAGTTGGGAAGGTTAAATGCTAAAATCTTGCTTTCTTTAGTAGCTACATTCAGCCTACTGTAAGAACTGGCTCCAGTTAGATCAATCGTAACATGAGGTGTTTATATTTTGTTAAGCTCTGCTATTACTCATTTGGCATTAAGCCAAGTCAATTTGCATTGATAATTATTTAAATTTGTCTTGCTAACTGGGAAGAAAATTATTTGCAAATGACACATCTTGAATTAAGAATCTTTTAAATACAAACCAGATATATTGTCACACAATGAAAAACCATGCAACCCATAAACTCACGCTGGAGAACAACATAGTAGACAAGACTTACAAAATGACAGGTACATATTGATAACAGTCTTGTTAAAAATGTGCAAATGCATGCATACAAAAGTGCTAAAAGGACATACATCCAAATATTGAAATGTTTATTTTTGAATGAAAGTTCATTTTTGTTTTGTTTTTTTTCTCTTTGCTGCTTTTCTGTATTTTCGAAATTTCCTGCATTTAGCATTTTTTACTTTGGTAATTAAAAAACTATAGTTAAATAAGTGACTATGAGCCTGATATTAGAAATATTTTTGGATAGGAAAAAGTAACTACAATTATACCTGTGAATAAGACGTCTCCACCATCTAAGGTTGCATTTTCATCTTTCATCTCTACTATATTGAGCTGAAGTTTTTCTAACGCTTCTTTCATCATGTCGACCTGTTGAAAATGATCCAGATTAATATCTTACCATTTTCTAAAAGAAAAACCAATCATCTAAAAACCAATCATCTAAAATGTCTGAACACTGAATCATGCTCCCATGTGCAAACACACACACACACACACACACCCCTTTGTGAATATATGGCTATATGTAGTATAGTTTGGATCAGTCATGGTCATTTGAAAAATAAAAAAATTATCTATTAAAAATCATCCTTTTCATCCCCTTCTAGCTCAAGCTTAAGTCAGTATTATAGTCCCTTCTTCTGTTGGAAGGTTAACTAGTTAGGACACTTTGGGAAGCGTGACTACTTAGGACACTGTTGGAATAGCGACTAGTTTGGTCATACGAGTCAACAAAGGTGGGAGGCAGGACAGCCAGTCCTCCTACCTTTCCCAGAAAGTACAAGGTTTCATTGTAAATGTTAAGTAAGAATTGCACACACGGAGTGATACGTGGAAGGACTATCAATGACAATAACCAATACCTTGAAATCTCGGCACATAGTCATTGTTTTCTATTCAAATATTTTCTAAAAATGTCAGAACATCTAGGGCTTCTTTGTAAATCTGAACTGTTATTTAAATTTAAACTGGGTCCCTAGAGGTGATTAACAAATACAATGATTGCAATCAAACCAAAGCATACGTGAAAATGAGTTTCAGGGACTTTCTGTAATCCCAGGCTGTAGTCTCAAGCACAGAGATATTCTGGGCTAAACTAGGGAGGGCTTTTCTTGAGGTTCACTTTAATACAAGAAAACAATTTAAGGCATAACAGATGTCCTTTGAACTTCACAACGCAATTCACATCCTTCTAGCGGTGCAACAGAACAATTTAAATATTTCTGAAAGGTCTGTATAACCTTTAACACAGTAAAGACATAGATGGAGAAGACATGAGTAGCTAAGGAAAAAACAAGAGATCACATGACATTGGGAAAAGCAGGGAGTGCTGCCAAAATACATGCCAGTTCACATAGTGAATTGTCAATGAAGAGCTAGGAGACATAAACATAGCAGAGTAACCTCTAGAGCAAGCATGTCAAACTCAAAGGCTAACACGGGCCAAATAAATGAGGCATGTGGCCTGCGGGCTGCGAGTTTTCCGTGCTTGCTCTAGAGCAGCGGTTCTCAACCTGTGGGTCACAACCCCTTTGGTGGTCGAACGACCCTTTCACAGGGGTCGCCTAAGACCATCCTGCATATCAGATATTTACATTACGATTCATAACAGTAGCAACATTACAGTTATGAAGTAGCAACGAAAATAATTTTGTGGTTGGTTCACAACATGAGGAACTGTATTTAAAGGGCCAGAAGGTTGAGAACCACTGCTCTAGAGTAAGAAAAATATGGAAATACTTTGACAACAAGCCTGACATTTGTGCAGTTAAAAAAGGTGAAAAAAGGATACAAAATAAAATAAATACATCATCTCATCCTTGTCCTGGAACTCATGTAAAAATTCCATAAACCAGAGTGACTCAGAACAATAAAAAATTATTTCCGTGGATGCAATGGTCTTAACGTTGTAATAAAAGGGTCTAGTGACCTCTTTTAACAGCAGAATAGTTTTTTCAATGGAACCGGAAGTGGAAATCACTGCTATAGCATAAAAAAAGAAGCAAAACCAACATTTACCAGGACTTGTTGGGCAGCAGTGAACCCAGCAAAACACACAACGGTTTCCTTCTGGCATCTGCCTCTGTGTCTATGGAAAATTCATTCAGCTTAGAGAGATCATGAGAACAGAGCTACTGTTACCCTTTGTTTCTATTATGAATGCTACTGCTCCTGTTAGAACAACATTTCAAAGGTTACTCAGAATTCAGCAGTGACACATTTTGGTGTGAAAAGTGTACATGTAATATCTCAACTTAGGAACTTTATTCAACGTGTAAGTGTTTAAAGAGAACAGAAGTAGGGCGGCTAACATATACCAGTTTCAGAAATAATGTATTTCTTTAAAAATCCTACGACTTTCAAATTAAAAATTTAGAGGATAAAATGCTTGTGTTTTTTTAAAAGTTAAAATAGCTGCACTGACATTAAAAAAATGGCTTTTGGCCCTAGCTGGTTTGGCTCAGTGGATAGAGCGTGGGCCTGCGGACTGAAGGGTCCCGGGTTTGACCCAGTCAAGGGCACATGTCAGGTTGCGGGCTCGATCCCTAGTAGGGGGTGGGCAGGGGGCAGCTGATTAATGATTCTCTCTCATCATTGATGTTTCTCTCTCTCCCTCTCCCTGCCTCTCTGAAATCAATAAAAAATATATATATAAAAAAACTGGCTTTTGTACAAGGGCATTACTTTCCACCCCTTTTAAAAAAATATTCAGTGCTAGCTATATAAACAAAGTCATCAAGGTAGGTACAGACCACAAAAACTGATGATACTATATTACTTTCAAAGCTAAGGGTATGGACAAAAAAAATTTGTTTTAAGCATCACGTAAATAGTTTTGAAAATGGCAGGACCACATGGCATCAAATCAGCAATGCTAAGCCCCGGGAGATTTCTGGAGAAGAAACAAGAGAGGCTCAGCCACAGGCTGTCCATGGAGAGCTGCATACTCTTGGCACAGGGGTTCCATGAAGCAAACTCAGCTGCAAACAAGGCCCAGTATTGCCCTGACACATGGACCCATAGCACCCCAGCTACTCTGGCAGTTAAAACACTAAAGATGCCCTGGCTGGGTGGCTCAGTTGGTTGGGGCGTCGTCCTGTGTACCAAAATGTTGCGGGTTCAATTCCCAGTCAAGAAAACATACCTAGGTTGCAGGTTTGATCCCGGTCAGGGCGAGTACTGGAGGCAGCCAATAGATGTTTCTCTCTCTCTCTTTCTCTCCCCTTCCTCTCTCTCTAAAATCAATAAACATATCCTTGGGTAAGGATGTGAAAACAAACACTAAATATAACTGTAAAAGTGGGAATTTTTGCAGGAAAAGATCCAAACTCTGAGCCTTCAAGAAATGGCTCATTCTGTGGATACATAGCCATAGTTAATGTTGACTTAATTAACTTTCAAAAAAGAAAAAAGAAAAAAAAAGGCCAAACAACACACCCACCTTTCACAGAGACACCTTACAGAGTAGAATCTAACATTACTCAGGGTGGGGGGCACTGTCAGAACAAACAGTATTAATTCCAAAGGCTGAGTTGAATGGATCAGTTTGGCCCATGAAATTAGAAAGAAAAAGGGTAAATTAGAGAAATGTCTTAATTAATTAAAATATTATCCATATAATTTGCATCCTCTATTCTAAAGACTTACATTTCTTCCTTCCCTTTTCACTCTACATGCTTCATCTTTTTACTGTATTCTGTAAAAATATACTTTTTACTTTTTACCGTATTTCTTTTTGCCCCAAGCTTTCTCCTCCCACCCTGCGCTACAGATCCCTCTCCTGGCAGCAGCGGGTTCAGATGACCTCTGCTACTTCCATTCACCCAACTCACACATCTTTCTTGCAAGAACTGGTGCTAGTTTTTAGGTAATTATATTTTCCTTTTCTTTTTCCTCCCTCCCCCCCTTTTTTTCTGGAGTACTCATGTAAAAAATGTAGTGTTATTGGTTACACACTCAGCCCCCCGCCCCCACTGGGAATGTCTGTATAGTGTAGTGTTATGATCAAGGGCCTGGAATTCAAATCTCTGCTCTGCTACTTACTAGCCAAGTGACCTTAGGTTGTTGAACTTTCTGAACTTCAGTTTTCTCGTTGCTAAAATGGGTGCTTAGTCATACCTATACCAACTTCCTAAGCTCTTCCTGACCATTAAATACATGTAAAGCATTTAGTACATAGTAATTGCTCAATAAACATTAGGTATTTCTTCTATTATTTTGATGAATACCAGGTTGTGTGCACCGAGTGACAAATACTTGTACTATGAAACTGACCCACAAGAGAAAACGGTTTCTTTTTCTTTGTACATTTGGACAAGTTTCTCGTATTTTACCACCACATGACAGATCCCATCTGCTTTCCAGTGAATTAAAATCACAGTCTTCTCTGCAAAGCCAATGTAAAGTTAGAACACCAACACGGAGGATACATTTAAATTTAAATCACTCCAATTTTATTTCCTCCCAGCTCCTGGAAGCTGTCAGGCTATGTGGTAGATTTCTTGTATACCTCTGCTTTGAAATAGCCCCTGGAGGTACTACATAAGGTGGGAAGTGGGCCTGTCTGGTAAGACATCCCACAGGCCTCAAAAGAGCGTTAGGCAAGATGATATAGAATGATTACAGTTACTAAAGGCATTATCACTCTAAAGGACTCGGTCTAAAGAATTCCCCCTCTTTCATTTTTTTTAAGTTTAAAAACTTTTAATATTTAAAATTAAATCTTTATTGTTGAAAGTATTACATATGTCCTCTTTTTTCCCCATTGACCCCCTGTAGCCACCCCCCACCCCCACCCCAGGCCTTCACCACCCTATTGTCTGTGTCCATAGGCTATGCATATATGCATACAAGTTCTTTGGTTGATCTCTTCCCATCCACCCACCTTCCCGACCTTCCCCACCTTCCCTCTGAACTTCCCCAGGCTGTTCTATGCTTCTATGTCTCTGGATCTATTTTGTTCATTAGATTCCACATATGAGTGAGATCATGTGGTACTTGTCTTTCTCTGGCTTTTCCGCCCCCCTCTTTCTTAATGCCTCGTCTCCTTTTCTTACCATTTCTGTTCTACTCTCTTCTTACCTTCTTTATGGCTCTAATATTTTGTTCCTTGTTTGTCCTATCATGATGACATCATCATCCTGTCTTCTCATTTGACTCCTGTGGGGTTCCCGTGGTGAATAGAAAGAACTGGGGGTTTGAACTGATACATGAAAGGCACTGATACAGCAAACAAACTGATACATGAAAGGCACCTAGTTCAGTACCTGGCACATTATGATCAAAACTAGTAGTTGCTAAAAACAAATATCAAACAAACCAGTAGTTGCTGATATCATTTTTATTATACCCTAAATTAACTCAGTGCTTGGTTTGGGTTACCTTTCAAAAAGAAATAAAAGATAAAAACATACCATTTGCAGCATTAAAAAAAAATCTATTGATCCCACCTATCCTGTTCTTCTTGTAAAATTTCCCCCCAAACAAATATAAAACCTTATACATTTATTATTGGGAAGCTATATACATAATAGCTTGTAACAGCGCCATAATTAGTTTAATACTTTATTTAGATGCCAATATGGTCTAGTTGGCCCTGTCCAAAGTTGACTTTGCTGGGCATACTTTTAAAATGTCCAGTTTGAATGTTTCACAGCTTCACTTTGGATGTGAATGCTCTCATGAGGCCTATTGAGCCGTCTGTGCTGAAGTTCCATTAATGACCTGCACCGACCTCTGTTTGCCAAGCTGCTTTCCTTCAGCTGCTTTGCTGGACTAGCTGCCAGAGGTTATGACTACAAATGAGGCCCTCAGCCTTGGCCCGTCTGCAGCTGATGTGTCTCAGTTCTGCCCTGCGCTGGGAGCTGTGCCGTCACCATCACCACTAGGTTTTCAACGCCATTTGAATGTTCTGAATCCCCTTTAACCCAATGCATTGTCAGAGCTTTAAAATCACACTGTCATCCTATTTATATTCTTATCCAGCTCCAAAGAGATGAACAGCAGCAACACAGCTTTGTTGGTAGGGGAGGCGGTTTCATTTCCTCAACTCGTGGCTGATGTTGTTTTGCCGTTAGTGTTAAGTGTGACGTGCAGATAATGCTCGAGAAGCTGAGGTGATGTCTCTAGAAAGTCAAAGGGCAGCTGGCTTGGAACCTGCTGGTGCATCAAAGTTACATTGTGTTGTCCTGGCTACACTCAAAGGCCACGCTTCATTTGTTTATTCATGTTCTTTGTTAACCAGCACATCTTAGCTTGTGAGGCCACATGGACTAGCACATTTGGCTGATTTTATAATACTAATACTTAGCACCTATTTCGTGCTTTCACAAATATTTTCTCATTTGATCAACATTTCAGTTCAACACTTAGTGGATGCCAACGTTTTTTAAAATCAGCTACAAAGATAAAAAACAAACCTACAAAACCATAATCCCTGTCCCTGGGGAGTTAATAATCTAGTACGGGAGATATACCTCTCGAAATCCGGGACCCCTCGGGGGATGTCCGACTGCCGGTTTAGGCCGGATCCCTGTGGGAGTCAGACATCCCTCTTGCAATCCAGGACCGCTGGCTCCTAACTGCTCACAGGCCTGCCTGCCTGATCGCCCCTAACCGCCTCTGCCTCAGCCCCCGCCGCTGCGACTTCGCCCGGAAGGACGACCAGAAGGTCGTTTGGCTGTCCAGTCTAATTAGCATATTACCCTTTTATTATTATAGGTAGTGACCATAAAATAAAATATTTGTTGGGTGTTCACAATAACTCCGAAGGGTGGGAGGGAAGACATTAGTATACCAGTACCTGTTTTACATGGGTGAGCTGAGGCTAAGGGAGGTTGACTGACTTGCTGAGTCAAGGCTGCTGAGCCCACACCCATGCTCATGTCCACTGCACTGTGTAGTTGTGATTCTCCCGAGGCCCATCACAGAGCACAGCCTCATCAGGACTGGAGCTCATGCCTTCTGTTTCCCAACCTTGTGCGTTCAAGTCCCCTGGGTATTATAAGATCCTATGCTGAAGTAATTTTGGGTTCTATGGTATCTTCAAATCGGAGATGGATGGCATTTCTGTATGTGAGGGCCTTAGGATGCTAAGGTGCGGTGTGATTAAAATGCTAAGTAATATGAACAGAATGTACTAACCACACTAGGAATGCTCACCGACTGTGGCCTGTGGATTAATTGCCACCCTTTAACTGTGGGATGCTCTAGGTTCATGGTCAAGGAACATTCAATGATTCATTCCTTAACTTCTCTTCATGTGCTGGTTAAATTACTAAAACTAACCGAAACTACAAAAGAAAAAAAAAGAGAATCAAAAAAGAGTCATTTAATATACTAAATGACTCAGTCGTAAAAATTCCTAAGTAAAAACATACTGGAATGCTCTTCTAAACACTAATTTTAGGACAAAGCTCTTAGGAGGAATTTAGTTAGCAATATATTAACAAACATTAAGATAGTCTTCCTATATACCAGAAACTGGACTAAGAACTCCTACTTAACTTACCTAATCTTCATAATCTGATGAAACAAGTACAAATATTATTCCTGTTTCACACATGGGAACACTGAGGCAGGGTTGCTGACTTGTCTGTCCATGATCTTACAGCAGAGCTGAGATTTGAACTTAGACAGCTGTGCTCTGATGTTTGTGTTCTTCTTCTCTATACAATTTGAGATATCCACTATGCAGTCAAATGAAAATAAATGTTGGAATGACCATGAGGATCTACAAGACCTTTCGATTTATTTGTTTGAACAAAATGTGGACCCAGACATTCTGGAGGTTACAATGAAAGGGCAGAGGCTACAAATTGCAGCAGTCTGAACTTAGGTTTGTTTCTAAAGATCCTCAATTTTGTTTTCCCAAGAATACAGACTGAGATTAATGAATGTTGGGAGCCATTCCTTTATCTTTCCAATATCTAGGTCAGATTATGAGAAGGAGTTATTTGTGGAAAAGTCTTTAAACAGTCAGCAATGTATTTTAAGCACAGTGAGATTACAAAAGCATATGGACATGTAGATAGACTTCAAACCAAGATACTATACACACTGCAAACCAACCGAACTAATCTGGAGTGATGAGAAGGGTTCCTACCACACTGGGAAGTATGGCAGGCAGAATTTGAAGATGGTGCCCAAGACTGCCATCCGCTGATGTACACACTGTGTGCAGATAAATATCTCCCTTTGAGTGTGAGAAGGACCTGTATCTATGATATCACTGTTGGGATTAGGTTATATTTCATGGCACAGGTAAGATATTTTGCAGATGTGAGTAAGGTTTCTGGTCAGTTGACTTGAGTTAATCACAAGGGAGATGACCCTGGGTGGGCCTGATTAATCAGGGGAGTCCTTCAAAGAGGGTTTAAAAGTCAGCGGTGGAGGAAGGCAGAGAAATGTTCTACTGGTAGGGAAGAAAGCAAGCAGCCATGTTGGGAACTGCCTGTGGAGGGGCCTGCAGAGCAGCCTCTAAAAACCGAGTTGCTCCCCATTGACAGCCAGCAGAAAAAGCAAAGGAACAGTGGCCTTTGTCCTACAATCACAAGAAACTGAATTCTGCCAACAAGTTGAATGAGTTGGGAAGAGCACACAGTCCGGGTAACAATCATTTACGCTGTGAGAGAATAAGTTGGTGTTTTTTAAGTTTCTGTGCTTATGGTAAGTTGTTACAACATAAAACCAATACAGAAAGCCCAAATTTAAACAGACTTTAAAAAAAGTATTTGTAAAGGCCTATTGTCAGAAGCAAAAAAAGTTGAATAAATAAATGTTCATTTTCAAGTTGTTTGTTCAAAATACAGCTCAACGATTCTTAAGATGTTCCTAAGAAATTATCAAATATACAATGTTTTAAATGAGTTTGGGGTGCCAGACCCACCAACTTCCTTAATCTGTGCTTTATTAAAATGTTGTGCAATTATATTTTGAAATGATGAAAACAAGTTGTAATATTGTTTTTTGGCTACAAATCTAATACATGCTCATAAGAATTAAAATGACAAAGGTATATATGTCATTGTACCAGGTGGGCACATGGTACAATATAATAATACAAAGCAAAAATGTGCCTTAAATTATCCCAATCTTATTATTTCCATTTATTGAGTAAATACTGAGCGTCTGTTGAGAGCTAGACACCATACTAGACAGTGGTCAGTGACCATAAAAATTAGACATGGCCTCTGCTGTCCAGTGTCCTTAGGGGCACAGACATTAAAGGTTCACTCAAGTCAACACACAGTTATACATTATGACAAGGGCTTTGAAGGAAAGCAATAGTGTGTTTTGGGAAATAAGAGGGGTACATGTTTCAGGGAATCCAAGAAGGCCACTTAGAGGAAGTAACATGTAAGCTAAGAAATCAAAATGTTAATAGTAGTTATTTATTCTTGTGGGTGGGTCATCTGGAATTCTTCCTTAGAACCAAAAGGGATTTCTGGGTGATACTCAGATCATAAATGATTCACCGTAGCCTATTAGAAAATGTAGTCAGTCAGCAAAAGCTAAGAACTATATGATTTCACTCATATGTGGGATATAAAACTGAAACTCGTGAACACACATAGCAGTGTGGTGGTTGCCAGAGGGAAGGGGGTGGGGCGAGAAGGGGCTCCTAGTAGAAGGTGACAGGAGATTTGACTTTGGGTGGTAGACACACGGTACAATATATAGATAACCTAGAAACCCACACCTGAAACCTATATGCTCATGTTGACCAATGTCACCCCAATCAATTTAATTTTTTTTTTAAAAAAAGGAAATTTAGTAAAGGGAGTCTCTATTAGAAAAATGGTCAATAGTACTGGAAAATATGTAATACATTAAAATCTTCAAAAGTTATTAGAGTCAAGTAAATGTCATTAGTCCTGTAATCATTCTGGGAACTGGTGGTATTTATAGGATGGTTAACAAGTTTGAAAGTTTTATAACCGCCTAGCTCATTTTCCTCTTATTGAACTTTTGTAATAAAAACTGTTACATGAATGAGATCTCTTGAAACATTTCCCACAGACTATTAAATAAATATCCATCACATTTTTTCCCATTGGTTTCTTGGATTTCTAAACTAACTGGTCTATTTCTAGTGGCAAGTTCTAAAAATTAACCAGGATATTGAGCATCTTGGTTTTCATATTTTTAAGATGAGGGGGCAAAGCTTAAAAATGAGGTCATTTCCAGGTCTAGAGTTCTGAGAGTTGTAGTCCCAAAACAATTTTTGGCATTCATAAATATGACTCTAACTGTAATTCTATCTCCTTCCCATAGAGTTTACTGAAAACACCCCAGACGATTATTCATGAGTAAAGTATTCTCGTGTTTAACCAGATTCAACCAGAAGCAATGAAGCTGGGTATATGAATGAGGGGAAGTTAGGGCAAACCCAAAAGTGGCTAAAAAAATCTGAGAAGGGCCCGGCCAGTGTGGCTCAGTGGTTGAGGGTCAGTAGGTCACAGTTTGATTCCCAGATAAGGCACATGCCCAGTTTTGGGGCTTGATCCCCAGGAAGGGGTGTGCAGGCAGCAGCCGATCAATGATTCTCTCTCATCATTGATGTTTCTTTCTTTCTCTCCCTTTCTCTTAAATCAATAAAAACATATTTTTGAAAAAATCTGAGAAGGATGAAAATCCTCAGAGGTAAACCAAAAAATTCTGCTAGAGAAAAACTACATCTAGAACATAAGGTGTGTAACACTAACTTATGATACTCACGGGGTTTTCTTGTGTGCTTTTATTTATTTATTTATTTTTAGTAATCCAAGATGCTTCTAATTACCTACCAACAGTGAGAATAATTATACTATACAGAGCACCCATAATGCCTATCCTATGAGAAGACAGATGTCAGGCCCTGCTTTGTTGCTAACTCCTGCATACTTTCATATATAGTACAGTACGGTTCATAACCTTTGGGCTCATCCTTACCTAATTCCCAGGGTCAATTGTGACCTGAGAAAGAAGGATCTAACAAGCTCCAGGCGGATGCTCTGGGATTCAGCACTAAGTCATTCTTTATGCTTTGTCTCTTTCTATCCATATACCTGGGCGCTATTATGGTTATTTTCATGGGAGGCCTGCTCTAATAATTTATCCCAGTCTCTTGCTATGAGTAGGGTGCTTCTCTGTGCTCTCCCTAAGGATTCGAGTGTTGGTTCTACAACCCAACACTGTAGATGAGTTTCCTAGGTGCCCACTATATGCAAATGATCCTTGTCATCTCTCCATCTCCTCTACACAGAATGAATATTGCAAGATCTGAGAATTCACCTCTTGAAAACTCACAACTCTGACCCTCTTTTACAATTTTAATGCTACGGACTTAACTCATCATCATTAATAGTCAGTAAAATGTATTAAGTTCTAAGTGCCAAGCATCGTGCTAAGTGTTTGTGCATGGACTGTCCCTTCAGGCACCTCCTAGGCTAAACTGGTCATGGCATCTCTATCCCTCTTGCTAGGGACTGGTGCAAATGACATACTTTTAGCCACTGAGGGGAAGTCTGTTGAGAGGTTCCTGAAGGCATAGAAGTTCCTTTGGACATTGTCCTCTCTCAATATGGTACCTGGCACTGGGGCTTGGCCTGAGAACACAGTCATCATCAAGGATGGCAGGGCAGAGAGATGGAAAGGACCTGGGCCTTGATGACATTGTGAGCTGATGAATCAACCAACCCTGGAGACCTGGAGCTCTGAATACAGGGAGGGGCAAAAGTAGGTTTACAGTTGGGAATACAGAAAACAGTTTATTCTTGTATTATTATTTATTAATTATTGTATTATTTACCATATGAACAATTTAAACCTATTTTTGCCCCAACCATTTTTATGTCCTTAACTATTTAACTATTTTAAATCGAGTTTTCTGTTAACTGCAGCTAAAAGCAACTTATTTACTTATATAACAAAATTGACAAGCAATACTTAATGATAGACCATATTATTAAAACTCATTAAATTCTGATGTAGAAACAACTACAGGCCTTTTCTTTCTTTTTATAATTTGTGGAATGACTTGACATTCCACAAATTATACAATAAGTAAGGTGTGATTTTAACTAATACCTGTTATTTTGGCTGATAAGAATGCCATCTCTAAGACTAACTCAAGCCTGCTTACAGAAAAAAGCAGATTATAACTGATCATTTGTAAAGCCAAAAGTACCCCAAGAAGTGTTATATTCCTTAATTCTGTAGAGAAAGCACAAAGAGTATCGCTCCACATGTTAGAGTTGGATGTTAACGTTGCAACACTCCTCTCTGAACCAGTGCTCAGATCTGCAGGACATGTGATCAGGAAGGTTAGACAGAAATGCAGGAGGAAAACCCGTGGGCCCAGAGTACAAAGGCGAAAGAAAAACAGCTCTGAAGAAATCTGGGGGAGATCCCTCTCATTATCTGGAGTGGACACAACCACAAAGTTCTAGATGTTCCAAGGCCCCTCCTCAGAGATGTGGCAGCAAGACAGTTTCCTGGAAGAAGGCTGGGAACAACATTTAGCTTTTTAAATAGAAAATAAGCCAGTCAATGAAAGAAAAATACCACATGATCTCACTCATTTATGGATAATAAAGAACATTATAAACTGATGAACAAAAATAGATACAGAGGCAGAGCAACATCGAACAGACTGTCAAACTACAGCGGGAAGTCCGGGGAGGGTTGGTGGGGGGGGGGGGGGGGGGGGAAGAGATCAACCGAAGGACTTGTATGCATGCTTATAAGCATAACCAATGGTCACAAGACACTGGGGGGTAGGCTGGGGGAAGGTCAAGGGGGGGGTGGGGAAAGGAGACATATGTCATACTCTTTGTAATACTTCAAGCAATAAAACAAAATTTTAAAAAAGCCAAATATATATATATATATATATAAAATAAAACAGCAGGGAGCATGAAAAAAAAGAAAATTAGGCAGGAGCTGGGCTGGTCTTTCTGCTCTTAACATATAATGTACTAATTCAAATGGTCTATTTCCTTGTTGATGATAATGATACAACACATGTATTGAGTGACTAAGAGCAACTGACAGAACAAATAAAAATAGGATATATCACCAAATGCCAAGTGAAAATAAGTGTCAGCTGCCAAAAAGCCTGCAAAATTTAGTATGTTGAGAACTAGGGAACTGACAAATTTTAAACTAATTTTCCCGAAAGTTGAAAACCATAAAAATTTGCTGTGCATGTCGTCCAAAATAAGCACCAGATAGCTTGAGGTGGCCATAATTTTCTGTGAAATCAGAGAAGTTGCATGCTGCATTTTTTAAAGGCAAGCAGCCTTAAAGTATGAGAAATATTTTGTATATTCAGAACACAATTAATACATTGTAGGCATTAGGCTGCCCTAGAAGCCTTCCAACATACCCTGTCCTCACCCAACTTTGGGCCTTGCATGGGTTAGATATACCTTCTGTGTGTTCCCACGTCCCCCAAAGGTATTCTACTAACTAAAATGCTGGCCCAAGTAGACTCTCTGTGTGTACTGAGTGAACAGCTGAACAACTTTGCAAGTTAGACATAATTTCTAGAAATGTGATAGCAAACTTATGTCTAAGGCAAACTCTCCAACTTTAGTGAAAGCATAGTAACAAGGTGGGGTGAACTCTGCTAGAGAAGTCTTACAGCATTTCAAGGATGAGCAGGCTCATCTTCATTTCTAAAGATCTCCAAGTGAGAAAACGACCCTGGTCTATTCATTATAATAATCACTAACTGCCACTCTTCTCTTTACTTTCTCCAATAATGCCATTCATTTACTTAATCAATTAACAAACATCTACACAGTATGTTTAATATATTTGGCACTGTTCTAGGCCATGGGAATACATCAGTGAAGAGAGAAGACCCCTGTATATATTCTGGTGGGGATATAGATTCAGAAAGAGGACAAATCACACAGAATTTAGTAAACTAGCATAAAGGGTGGGAATTTTAAATGTTGTCAAAGCCTCTGTAAGTTTGAAGGAGGTGAGTGACACGATCTAACTTACAAAGACAATTCTGAGTAGCTGCATTGTGAAAATGGACTTGGAGGCAAGAATGGAAGCAGGGCAATTAGTTAAGAGGCAGTTGCGGTAGTTCAAATGAAAGATAATGGTGGCTTGGACAAAAGTGGCGATAACAGAGACAAAGAATAGAGGCTCCGTCTGGGATGTGTTTTGAAGGAGAGTTGACAGCACTTGGTGATGGTGTAGATGTGGGGGAAGAAGGAAAGAAAGGAATCAAGAATGACTCAGATGTTTGTCGTGAGTGACTGGGTGGATGGTGGACCAATCTCTGATATAGATAAGGTAGGGGAAAGAAGCAAGTCTGGGGAGAAAATTCAAGAGTTCTGTTTTGGACATTTTGAGTTTAAAATGCCTTGTAGATATTCAAACGGAGAGGTCAACACATTTGAATACATTAATCTAGACTTCTGGAGAGTAGTCAGAACTGGAAATAAGATTTGGGGATCAGTCCTGGCTGGGTGGCTCAGTTGATTGGAGTGTCATCCCATACACCAAAAGGTTGTGGGTTTGATCCCTGTTCAGGAGCATACAGGAGGAAACTGATCCATGTATCTCTTTTACATCGATGTTTCTCTCTTCTCCTTCACTCTCTCCCTCTCTCTTCCTCTCTCTCTAAAAACCAATTTTACAAAATCTGGGAAGAAATCAACCAATGAACTTGTATGCATATATGCATGACCCATGGACACAGACAATGGGGTGGTGAGGGCCTGGGGGGAGGATGGGAGTGAGTGGGAAGAGGTTAATGGCGGGGAAAAGGAGGACCTATGTAATACTTTCAACAATAACGATTAAGGGAAAAAAAATTCCTTGGGCGAGGATTAAAAAAAAAAAGATTTGGGAGTGAATGACAAGAAAATCTATAATAATAAAAGCATATATGCTAATTAGAGCAGACATCCTTCCGGATGTCCTTCCTTCCAGACATAGCCGCAGTGGGTGGGGGCTGGGACCAAGGCCCTTGCACAAATTTCATGCATCGGGCCTCTAGTAGTATATAAAAAACTTGGGGACATTAGAACTGTTTCAAACTGCAGGAATTGATGTGAAAAATCTGGCCTTGACAATTCCTCTTAACAGTATTCCAAGAAAGAGACTCCAGGATACATTTTTGGTTCATTGCTATTACAAGGTATGGTGGCTGTTTGTAGTAATGGATGGAAACATCTCCCTTTGGCAGGAAAGAACTGCTTAATCCACATTCATTATAATTGCACAGATAAAGGCCTGGAAACACATAAATGAATTGTAATAAACTTTCCAGATTTAATAGGTATGTGATGGGTTCAAATGAGATTCCTTGCCAATTGCCTGCACATTGTCTTTTTAAATTCAGTTTTGTGGAAGCTATAAAACAACAATAGTATAAGATTTTATTCTTTCAGAAACCATCCATTTTTGAAATTATGATCACTTGCTCAGGAGACAAGGTGAAGTTCATTAAGCAATTAAATATAGTAAGCAAGGCTATAGGAAGAACAACCATCAAACACATTTTAAATCAGCAAAAAATACATTCGCACTACAGCGCCATAGGACTGAATGAATGCTTACTGTGCTCATTAAAACACATTCTCATTTCCTTATTCAAGTAGGTCCCCTAAAGCTCTTGGCTCAGACACCCTTCATTAGTATATCCTCAAAGACTGCGGTACGTGCTAAACATGAGTAAGGCTCTAGTTCTTCAAAAAATATTATACTTACTAATTTTTTACCAATGGAAACATGCTTTCTTCATAACTGGTGCAAGTTGGTGCTTTTTGGGTTGTACTGCATTGTCTAGTGTTCCAACACAATGTTCAGGATGGATTTTAGAATGCTGGGATTGTTTTTTGGGAATGCTGGCTTTTATTTTTTCCTTCCTACTCCTGGGTTTGTGTGTGTGTGTGTGTGGTGATTAAAGCCTTCATGGGTGTGACAGGCTCCAGTCAGGGTTAGCATACGTAGTAATTCATTCTGAGAAGTTGCCTTCTGATGCCAGGCTACAGCATGGCACATGGTTTTGTAAATATTCACCCTTTGTCATATGTTCAAACATTTGCTTCTCTTGGAGCTTATTTTTAAAAAGTTAATGAAAAAAACCACCAGCTGAATATTTGTATGTCTATGGATATTAAGTAAAGGCTTATTTTTAACCATAGTTGCACAAAGTGGTTAGTTTCAAGAAAGTCACCCTTGGTTTTGACAGTTGTCCGTATTCTAACACGCCGGTAACAAAAACAGCCAGTAATGTCTCTTGTCTGCTGCCGCCTCTGAGCATGCGCAGCTGTCCTGAGACTGGAACAGTTCGATCACATTTTCCTAATAGAAACATTCCAGTCAATGTTTTACCAAGGAAAACGAATTACCGTCTAACTAATGAGTTTGGCCTTTCCCAACTTACTTTAGAAAAATACGGTAACCTTCTTGCCCTTATGGTTTGCCCTCCTTTAAAAAAAGAAACGTTTATCTCTGCCTCCAATGACCACAAAGTGTTAACTAATTTTAAACAGAACATTCAATTGAGCGATAGCTACGGGGGACACAACACAGAAGGGACTTCCTATCTGGTTCTGAGTAATTCTCCAAGTAAAATCACCTTAATGGCATCTAGATTCTCTTCTGATGAGGCAGCACGTGATGACGTTAGATGCTCATAAATGTCACTGCCCCTATGGGTTGTCTTTTCCCTTGAACCGGAGCTGAGCTGGCGAGGATCCATTGTCTCTCAACCAGATTTATTGTGGATCAGATGCATCCCATTGCACAACAGGAATGTGCTTATTATAAAATGTACAAAGCTTACAGTCCAACAAAGCACACGATCTATTGGCAAAAAACAAACAAACCCCACTTTGTTTGATAGTGAGTATAGCTTGAAAGTTTTTGGATGTATCTGAACTAAACTTAGTATCACAAAATTGACACTCAAATCTTGAAATAAATCCCTACCGAACACAGTCATGTTTATGCTGTCAAAACTAAAAGCATTTTAGTATTATGCAAATACACTCCCAAAGTATTTCTGATTGACATTATATAGTTAGCCAGATTTTCTTGTTACTTCAGTTTCTCCCGGATGGTAACTCGGAAACTTTTAAAAGTAGATTAACTCTTTCAGGTCTTCAGAGCACAACTTAACTTACTGCCTCCCTAGTGATGATTGTCATTTGGTATTTGTGCAATGAACTGAAGAGTATTGTTATACATACCAGGGAGAAACTAAGAGATACCTCTAAGAACAAGAAGAATGTGAATAAACTTAGCAGTAAAACTATATGAAAAACTAAATTACAACAACTTTTAAAAGTATGGCTGTTAAAAACTAAAAGGAAATGTGCAAAAACGAACAGAGCTGTGGTTTGTTGGTAGATAATGGTGGTTGTTACTGGAGGAAGAAGTTGAGAAATAGCTGAACATATAAAATCTCATCTACTACCTACAACGACTGCCCATTCTGGCTCCCAAGGAAGATCCATGTACAGAGGACATGGCTTGTCAATGCATGCTTTTTATTATTCTAAACTAGAAGCCCGATGCATGAAATTCATACAAGAGTAGACCTTCCGCCCTGACCGGTTTGGCTCGGTGGATAGAGCGTCAGCCTGCGGACTGAAGGGTCCCGGGTTCGATTCTGGTCAAGGGCATGCACCTTGGTTGCGGGCACATCCCCAGTAGGGGGTGTGCAGGAGGCAACTGATCAATGTTTCTCTCTCACTGATGTTTCTAACTCTCTATACCTCTCCATTCCTCCAAAATCAATAAAATATATTAAAAACAAAAAAAGAGTAGACCTTCCTTCCCCCAGCTGCCGGCACCGGCTTCCCTCTGGCACCCGGGACCTGGGCTTCCCTTGCAGCCCTGGCTTTGTCTGGAAGGACATCCAGTCTAATTAGCATATTATGCTTTTATTATTATAGACTACAGGCCTGGTGCACAAAATTCATGCACAGGGGTTGGGGGGGGGGGTCCCTCAGCCTGGCCTGCTTCCTCTCCAATCCAGGACCCCCCTCGGGGGGATGTCTGACTGCTGGTTTAGGCTCAAACCCTCTAACTGCTCTCCCCTGCCTGCCTGATCACCCTAACTGCTCTTCCCTGACAGCCTAATCCCCCTAACTGCTCTCCCCTGCTGGCCTGATCACCCCTAACCGCCTCTGCCTCAGCCCTGCCACTATGGCTTTGTCTGGAAGGATGTCTGGAAGGTCATCTGGAAGATATCTGGTCTAATTAGCATATTACCCTTTTATTAGTATAGATGTCCATGTAGTAATGTGACCCTGGGTAAGGAAGAGTGGATCACTTGTCGCTGTATTGCAGAAGTCTTTTTTGCTTGGGCCATCCATCCCTGGCTCATCTTTGTTACTCCATCCAGGCTCTCACTCTTGGGGGTCCCCTTGCTTCCCTAGGCTACCTCCATGTACTGCACTTGAAACAGACCCAGCCCAGCTTTTGCTCCTGCATGGCCTATTTCCAGTCCATGCAAACATTTCCACAGACCCTGGCAGTGCAGCTATGCCCAACGCAGTAGTGCTCTTTGGTTTCCTATCTAAATAGTCACTCAGTCTCTTACCTTCAAGGTCTCCTAGACCAGCGGTTCTCAACCTGTGGGTCGCGAGCCCTTTGGGGGTTGAACGACCCTTTCACAGGGGTCGCCTAAGACCATCGGAAAACACATATATAATTACATATTGTTTTTGTGACTAATCACTATGCTTTAATTATGTTCAATTTGTAACAATGAAATTGGGGGTCACCACAACATGAGGAACTGTATTAAAGGGTCGCGGCATTAGGAAGGTTGAGAACCACTGTCCTAAACTCTTGCCCACAGTGTTTCCAACTGCAGGAAATATAGATCAACTCTCTGAGGGATCTCTTTGAAACCCACTCTCTCCTGACCTCCTATACCACAGATTGAATGTAGAGAAATTAGAAAGTACATATTAGTGAAAAAATAAAACCATTAGAAATCTTTGTAATCCCAACACCATGAATAGATACCACTATTAAAAATGTCACATAAACTTCCAGAATTTTCTATTAAGTATGTTTATGAACACATTTTTTGCTCATGCTAATATAAAATTATAAAGTCCACACATTCCACTTAATAAAACGTGGGGCATTATTATAAGGCAGTGTAAAAATGAATTCCCACTTTAAGTTGAGATTGCTTTAGAGTAAACTTCCCAAAAGTTGTCTTCCAAAATAGTATTTTGTTTTTAGGTACACCCAAACACAATAAGTAAAGCTCCTGGTATTGAATTTCAGAATCCTTCAAGGCTTAACCCTAAAGGAAGACTCGGCTTTTTATGGTGTTAAGAGAATTTGTGAACAACTTTCTAAAATATTTAAATATTTAAAGAAATATTTTAGGATCAACTGGGATATGTGTTAAAATTTGAGGGTACAAATCTATGTCATAATCCATTGAGCCTTTCTTCTCTGAATATACATGAATCAGATAAGAGGGAAAAAAATAGACATCTTTAGCTATCAAAAATAATTTTTTCTGGGACATCAATAAAGATTTCTTCTGTGATGAAGTTTAAGTCTTCAACCAAATGCTGAGAAAGTACCCTTGCAACTGCAAAATGATTGATTATTCAATGTTGGACAGAGAGAGGCCCTCTGTTCTTGTGGATATGCAGAGCAGACCCAGAATGCACCTGGTGAATCCAGGTCCTCGTTATTTTGAAAACACCTGATATCCCATTACACCCAGCGAGGCTGCCAACTCCTTGTCCTCACTGACTACATGCCATGTACCCCATTTTATGACTAAAAAGGGTTTAAAATGCATGAAGCTCGTTGAAAGCGCAACTGTCACATTCGACTCATTCCAAAGTGTATGGGAAAAAGAGCAGAGCAGACATTCCAACTACAGCTATTATTGTGCCTGAATAACCATATTCCATTAAATTGCTAATAACCTCCTGGAAGAAGTTGATCACATCAGCCATACAGTTGCATTCCTTTCCCTTATACCAACTTGCCCAATTGCATTCGGCGCAGTATACTCTTGCTGTGCCTTTTATTCCGAGGTTGCCCAGAATTCAAAGCACTTATTCAGAAAGTTTGTAATTCAATTTTGTATGCTATTAACAGAATTCTTTAGAGAAGATCATGGAAAAAGAAAATCAAACTTATTTTTGGGTCAATGACCAATTTTAAAGGAAACACATACTAAACCAGTTTCAAGGAAAAGGTCAGAATCCATGAGATGTTAAGGGGAAAAAAGTAAAAACATTAATTTCCACAATTTTTCCGACATTCCTTAAAAATAAAAACAAGCTTAAGTATGGAATTGCAAGGTCCTGGTTCCCCTACGAATGGTGGGGAACAAGCCTGCCATTCATAGGAAGTTAGGAAGCAAGGGTTTTTCCTCAACACCAGGGAAGTTTTGGCTTCCTTGCCCTTCATTTATTCTAGGGCTCAAAATTGAATGTTATAAATCTTGAGTTAGTCTCTCAGAACAAATCATAATATACAATGAATTAAATGCTTTAAAGCTTGCTTTTTACTAGCATAACTGTCTCTTCCTTGTAAATTGTGTATTAAGCCACTATTGTATTAGAGTGTTAAATACTGAAAAAATATAAAAATGAATATATATCCTATAGGATTAGGCATTTTTTTAAGAGAAACAATATGCTACATACCTTGTTTACCTGGTAACTAATTTAGTTAGTATAGCTGGCATTAAAAGATTAATTGAAAATGGATAATGGAAATTATGCATTAGTGTTAAGAAAACAAATGTTTTAATTTTAAAATTCTTTCATCAAACAGAAAACAATTATTTTCCTATAATTTTTTTTCTATTTGGTACAACCATCAAAGAGCCATAGAAGAAAGGATAGGTCTCCACAAGCTCAGAGTACCAAATATTTGTCTCTATCCGGACAGTTTTCCAATGGGGAGAGTTGGGGTAACATTTCTTTCCATAGAGCAAGTGATTTGGAATAACCTGCCAATGAACTCAGAATGCTTCTTTTTTTCCACCAGCAAAGTCAAGCTGCATAAAAGTAAAATTCATTTTCTGGATTGTTTTATGATTATAAAAATATTTGTATCTATCTTTTCAGAGTGACCAAGATTAGGTATAGTGAAAGAATTTTTCCTCTCTGAAACACCTTAGTGAGAACACATAAAAACCAACTCTAAATCATGCACAAAGCCATAGCAAAGAGAAAGTAAATGTTAAAGCAACAATAATATGATTCAACAAAAATAAAAATGAGTAATAGCCCAATATAAAATGCTGGGAAATTACAGTAATTTCACAACCCATCAGAAACACCAAAACACACCATTACTTTAACAAATATTTATTGATCACCTAATAGATGTCAAAGGTAGATGAAGATATATGTGTGGTAAGTTTCTGGACTGGAGAATTAAATGAAAAGAACCTAACACAGGATATAACTCACAGAATCATGGAACATTAAAATCAGAAGAGACCTCCGTAGTCATACAGAGCAGGAGACCAAGTCCCACCAGGTGTAAGTAACTCTCCCCATGCATGGGGGCAGAAGCAGGGCTAGAACTAAATCCACTTACTTACTAGTAAAGTATAACAAGATTCCTGGCTCAGTAGAAATGTTTTGAGACAAAAGTCAAGGTTAAAACTACTAATAAATAGTTGTTCCCACTTAAAAAGTTGGAGAGTAAATTAACGTATTATTAATTATCCTATATAATAAAAGGCTAATATGCAAATAGACCCAACGGTAGAACAACCAAACAACTGAACAACCGGTCTCTATGACATGCGCTGACCATCAGGAGGCATGCGCGGAACATAGTAGGCGTTGGCTGTGGTAGGATGGTGGAGCAGGTGAGCGGGGACACCAAACCAAGGCAGGGCGCTGGTCGCTGTCATTGGGGCGAGCTTCTGGTGGTTACTGAAAATTCTTTGCTCCTGGGCGCCATGGTCCCACCGGGCGCTTGCACCTGCTGCCGGCCCCAATCACCCCTCAGGGCTTCTCCACCTCCCCCTGCTCCTGAGGGGCGATTAGGGCAGCAGCTGCCACTCGCACCCGCTGGTGGCGCTGGCCCCACTCACAGCCGTTGCTGGCACTGGCCCCAATAACTTCGCGCCTTCAGTGGGTGCAAGCGGGGCCAGCGCCGTCAAAGCGTGGGAGTGGTGGTGGTGGGAGCGGGGCTGCAGGCAGACAGGTGACCAGGGGCCGTGGCGCGAGGGGCTGGGCGGGGGCACGGAGGATGGGCCAAGACCCGCCCCTGTGCCTACTGCAGCCTCACGGCCCATAGTTCCTTTCAAGGCGCACAAATTCATGCACTGGGTCCCTAGTATATATGTAAATTTAAATGGTCTTCTTAGACTGAAGTACAAATGACCAGATTTCACATACAGTTTTCATATTCTCTGGGATTTCACCTTTCATGGCATCAAATAAGGAAGCTCTGCCACTGCACAAAACCACAGACCTCAGAATGAAGGTGGCTTGGCATTGGAAGACAAGAGTGAGGAGACCCTCCTCAGTGGCATTTTTAGCATTTTCCACACAATGCAGAGTTAATGGTCCAAGTGGTTTTCAATTGATAAAAATTTTTAAAAATCAAAGCTAGTCACATCTGCCAGATTTTCTTTCATGAAGTAAAACATGTCTCTCTCTCTCTCATTTATGCACACATTATACACACATTCGGTAAGCCTTTTGAGTAATCTGAGCATTGAAGATTGGCTTCTCAAGTACACTGTTTTCTCCCTCACAAATATTTGAAGCCTGCCTACATGAAAAATTGGAAAATATATAGTATAAACTGTGACCAAGTTTTTCTATTTGGCTTCTAATTTCTGATAGCTGAACATCTTGAAAATGTACCTAAAGTGAATACAAAACACGTCATATGAAAGACATTGTCAGCATGAATATGAGGTAATAAAGTGATCAGATTTTTATAGATGACCTACTGGATTTCATCTGCTTATTTCAACCATATTCTGCATATTGCAACTTATAAAGGACATAAGTGAAAAATAATTTTGTTTAATACACGTGGGTGGGTGATTTTAATATTTAAATGTTGATAACCATCTTATATAATAAAAGGCTAATATGCAAATTGTCCCCTTGACAGGGAGTTTGACTGGGAGTTCAACTGGAAGTTCGACCAGGGGGCGGGGCTGGCCAGCCAACCACCCTTAGCCCTGCCCCCCGGCCAGCACTGTCCCCGATAGGCCCCCCCACCTGATTGAGAGTGGGGCCGACCCGCCAACTGCCCTTGGCCCCTCCCCCCAGCCAGCCTGTCGCCCCAATTGGGGCGGGCCAGCCGGACCCCATCTGTGCACGAATTCGTGCACCAGGCCTATAGTAACAGATAAAAGAAGTTAATGAGAATGAATGAAATCGCTCCTATTAAAGGCAAAGTGGTGGAGCAGGTGTGCTATTAAGAAGGAGTCCTTTTGTATCTTCTCCTTAAAGGCTATTTCCTCATAAGCTTTTCCTCAAACATACCAAGTGCAAATAAGCTTTGTTTATGTGCTTAGCATGGTCCTATTAATAAAAATTTCTAGAAATTTAATTGGAAGAGGGTTGCACTATACTCTCAAAAGCTTGTAAAAAATAGTAAATTAGTACCCTGTCTTTAGAATCTGGGATTCTTTTTAACAAGTGAAAATTCTGGCAAATGAAATACCCTATTCTTGCAAAGGAAGTAAACATCCAGACAGATGTTTTGTGATATCGATAAGACAAGCATAACAGAACCCTGCATTTATATGAAACCTGAAGAAAATTTATTGTGGCAGGTAAGCAGAAAGAGCCATTAGAATGAGGTACAGTTGAAATTATAAAATTTAAAAAAACTCCAGAGATGAATTTCAAAAATCTTTTTTAACTTTACCATGTCTAAATTTTTTTACTGTGCAAAAAATATGTTTTAGGCTGGACACAAAGTTACTAAAATGTGTTGAATGTCATTGATTGTTCCATTATCTGTGATGGAATTATTTCCATTATGGCTTATCGGTATCAAGGTTTTCTTTTAGCCTCAACACAATCATACCATGGTGTAAGAGCTATAAAGGGCCTCAGAGAGAATTATCCAATCCCTTGTTTTCACAGATGAACAAACTGAGGTCCAGCTGAATATCTGGTTCAAAGTCACCAGCTATTATAGTTCAGTGCTCTTCCCATATGTCCTTAGCACTGCTCTCCCACCAATAACAATGGCCAAATCACTGCATGCAAAGATGGGGCCCTTCTATGCACTTGCTCCATCTGGATGACTTTATATTCAAACTTCTTAAAGATCCATGAAGTATATGCTATTTCTACACCCTTCTGCAGAAAAGAAAACTGAGGCACTGAGAGCTTAAGTAACTTTTGTAAGCATCTGCCTCCAGCGCTGCCTGACATCCTCACTCGGAACTACTAAACTTCTGTTGACTTTCTTCTTTTTCTTCTTTGTACCCTGTATTCAATGTGCTCATCTTTCTGAACTCATCTTTCCCATAAACCTGCTGACATCCTTCATTTCCAACTCAGTCAATGCCATCACTGTTCTCTTCGTCACCAAGCTTGGAACCTCGAGTCATCTCTGACACCTCCTGAATTCCTCACCCTTCTCCACATTTCTACCACTGGAAGGGCTCTTAAACCCACGTGCACTGCGACTTCCTAAATATGGCCTCATTCCACACTGCTGGAACTATTAAAAAGCCCCCTGGAAACTGGTTTCTCCTAAGGCCTTCCCCTCTCCAATTCATTATACACACTGCAGCCAGAGTAATAATAAACTTTGAAAAATAAAAAAATTTTGTAACAAAATTTAGTAATTTTAGTAATAATAAAGTTTAGTAATTTTCTAAAACAACAGAAATCTAATTGGTTTAAAAGCCGAAGCTTACATAACATTTGAAACTTTATTGTAAATGTATAAAGTATTTTCTCCCACAAATTACTTCTTAAATCTCGTGGTTCTTTCTTTAGTCTTAGGCAGTTTCTCTTATGCATGCACAGATCAATTCTCAGCCAAAGACAGAAGGAACAATTTCTCAGCCCCCTGGGATGCTCTCTCTCTGATGCTCCATCATCTCCAGCACTGCATCCTGAAAATGTTACCACATTAGACTCTCCAAATTGTGATCTTTGTCCTTTCAGCTCAGCAAGACCACCAGGCTCTAGTCTGTTCCCTTTCCCTCTTCTGTGGCTGGAAACTGCCTCCAGACAGTAAGCGGGGACAATTGTAAACCTCACGTCATTTGTTTTTCTTCCGTCAGGGATCACAGTCCTATACTTCCAGTTGTACGCTGTCTGGAAACCACTATTTTGTATAATTCATCCAGTGTCCTAATTGTTTTCAGCAAAAAGGAAATTCCTGTAGGCTGACATGGGTAGAAGAGGAAGGTACAGATCTGTACACTTTAACATGGTGCCTTTGCTTTCCTGACAACTTCTGTGCCAATATTATATAATTTCTTACAACTTGAATGACATTTTTTCTCATTAAAATAATGAGGGCCAACATTTCCCCCCTTTAACAAATAAATATATAGTCTAGAAATACGCCTGTTAAGAACAAGTATAGTGACCCTTGGTGACATTGGTCATGTTAGCATGAGAGGGAGTGGACAGCGAACGTACTACACTGTGAGCGTTTATTTAAATGTTACTTACAATGCTGTGCTCTAAATATAACTGTCAGCATTAATAGAGCTTGGAAACTAATTAAGGAGGACATTTGTGCCTATACAGTAGTCTGTCTCTGGAATATATTTGGGAGGTGGACCTGTAGCAAAGTCATTAATAAGCAAATTTAACTATTGTATGATAATGAATAGATACCCAGAAGCACAGTTAATAATTGCTGCTTATTCTTGTCCTCTTCTCCTCTGGAGTATCTGTTTAAGCTCCTGAATAAGACAGCCTTGGCATGCCAGAGCGCCTTTGCCGAAGGAGCCAAAGACACTGGCACAGAACAAGGCAGCTGGAAGCATGGAGCTAGAGCTACACCCAGGGAGCTTTTCTAACTTGAACAAATTCAGAATGGCTCGGGGGTGGGGTGGTGGTGGGGGGAACATTCCATTCAGGCCTGGTGAAGAGAACCAGAAACATCTTAGAAGAAAATAAAGGATTAGTAAAATAGGTACTAAATTTTATCTTAATGACTGTGCTCTTTAATAATTTACTTTTAGGAGAGCTATCTCATTTCAAAACAAATTTTAAACGTATATGATCAAATTAGTACCAGTCTCTTCCTCAAATCATTTTGCTGCTGGGAAACCTGTATTTTGGACGATAAGGCCTTTCATAGTATCAGTTTAGTGTCCATTAGGCCAGCCTTGCATGGAGGCTGCCTCGGAGAGGAATTGAGTTCGTGGTCATTGGAATTGGCCAGACTGCATTTTCAGTATAACATCAAGTACATGCTAGTGGTGTGGCCTTGCAATATTAGTCTATCTACCTCTCCTGATTCCCTAACCTGGAGCTATTATTTAATTTCTCCAACTTTTGAGTGCTTGTTTTTAAAGTGGAGTTTATAATAGTGATTGTCTCATAGGTTTGCTGTGATGATTCAACGAAACAATGCATGTAAAAGCTTTAGTACAATGCCTGGCACACAGAAAGCTCTATTTTAGCTACTGTTACTACTATTATTAAGGGGGGAAAATCCTAATTCCTGCTCAATACTAGCTTTGTAAATCCAAGTAATATAAAGAGACAGTAAATATTATAAACTATGAGATTATAGAAATAACCTGAGTGGGTGAGTGAAAAGTAATTATATACGAATAATATTAACCATGCTCACTGTTTTCCTTTAGAAATCAAACTGGAAGCAACACACTTCATTTGCCTCAGTTCCTTGTCACTATTTATAAATAATGACTCCTTACCCCTTACCCCTTGTTCTATTTATAAATGTGTTGTCCAGAATCATTAGGTCCCTTGGTAAAGTATAAAATTATACTTTATGTTTAAAAATTCCTGACAATTTTATTATGAGAATCCTAGGCATCTCTTCTTTAACTTATCTGGATGTAACACCCAGAAAATTCCTAGCAGATACAACCATTCTAGGATAATCACTGGCTCTCTGGAAAATGACAAAAAGCAGAAAGTGTTAGGTTCACTGGGCTCCTGACAAAGATATTTTTTATCTACTTTCAATAGAATAGTTGGTTTCCTTACTGATAGATGGCTTCTTTGTTAAGGTTGCCCTGGCCCATGATTCACTAAAAAGAATTCAAACAGACAACTCCCAAAGGCTGTACAACAAAGTGCTTGAATTTATAAGCTTTGGACTTGGTTCAAATCCTTGTTCTGATAGTTGCTCATTGATTGGGCAAGTTCCTTACACTCTGAGCCTCGATTTCCTCATCTGTAAAATGGACATTAAAGGGTGTTTTTACTTGACAGGGTTGTTGAGATGAATAAAATGGTGTATGTATATAGAGCATTTAGCAAGGTGCCCTACCCACAGCAAATGTTCACTTAATATTATTTATTTGCTATTAAATGTTAGTCTGGGAAGCCAGACCATCCACATGAAAAACTGAGAACACTGACCCTGTGCCGCTTCCATCACTACTGATTCATTCGTCCACTGAGCAGATGTGTGTGGACTGGCTGATGCTGTGTCAGGCCTGCGCTCAGGGCTCCAGTTACTTAATTGAAATCCTCTTGCCATGAGGTATTCACCATGGACTGTGAGCCCCGTGAAGACAGTCTCTCTGCTCCCATGTTGACAGTGGCATCTCCATGGGCCTGGCAGGCCGCCTACCAGATAAGAGATGCTAACCAGATGTTGGGGTGTTATGTTTTATTTTAATGGATAAATGAGTAAGGGATGAATGAATTATATGATACAAAGATGATTAATTTGAACTCCCTGACCTCAGGAAACACATGTTCTAGCTGGAGTTGGAATTAGACCCCCAAAAAGGGCATGGAAGCAGGGAAGGTAGGAGAGAATTTCAGGCAGTAAGGTCAGCATGATAAAATACCAAAAATGTCTATTACAGTTATGCTAATACCATTCAGAGACAATGGCAAAAGAAGAACTTTTACATTACTAACAATAAAAAACTGCCCCAGAAATATCTTTATAATTTTTCATAGAAAAAAGAAATTCATCTACTTTATACCTGATGTCAAAGGCTAGAAAGGAATGCTGTCACACAGTCTTCTACAGTAGGTCACACCTACTCCTGCCCCAGCAGCCCTATTTGCTTTGACAAGGGGTGCCAATCACTACCCACGTCCTCTCCTCCACCCGATGGCTAATTAGGAGAAGACACAGGACAAATGGGGATCAGATACCAGCTGTGTTGAGGGTCCACTGGCAATGACCTTTAAGTAGGCCTCCTACTTTCTGTCAGAGCTGAACAGCCTCATCAGCCAGCAGGGCGAATCTGATTTAAAAACCCAACCGAGCCATCCTCCACTCCACCCACCTGTCCCAAGACATTCCACAAGGAAACAAGAAACAGAGGCACAGGGCATGCTCTGCTGAGCGAAGAGAAAAAGGTGGAACCTGTTTCCTACTTTTGAGGCAAAATGACCTGCCAATCCACTAAAAAATGTGGCTGATCAAGGGGATTAGCCACTTCCTGGCACGAATGGTTCACTGGACCAGAATGGTTCACTGCAGTGGTTTCCTTTAAGGAAACAAGAGGAAAAGAAAAAAAGGCACTCCACATGCAACTTTCTATTTAGGAGAGAGAGGATCCTATATTGTTTTTGGATGAAACAGATGCTTGTTCTGCTATAGTAGCAGAAAGCCAAGAACTCTGATTTGATTTATTTTACCCCCTAACTAGGAATGGCCTGATAAGACAAACTTACTAATAACAAAGCAATAACCAAAAACAAGAGACTACAGCTCAGATAGCCTAAAGTCAAAGTCATTTTATTATTTATTTGCCTTATAAGTAATAATCTGGGGGAAATGAAATATTTAGTTGCCTGGGTGTGCATTCTCAAATAGTTCATCTTGGAGACAACACCAGGAAACAATATTGTCTACATTCAATACATGTTTTATTGAGTTTTGTTTTAGTTTTTTTTTTGATCATGAGGAGTCCAGGTAAAGAACCTTACAATTTTTTGAGAGTGCATCTATGTCAGCCCTGTTAAAAAAACAGGGGTCATGAAAGCTCCCCACATTTTTTTGTCTATGTGCCTGAGTAGACTCAAAGATGTCCCTCCTCCCCCTTTGGAAAAATCTTGGCCTTGTTTTGCTGTATTCCAGCTACTTTTCCATAATGAAGTCTTGGGCTCACTGGCACTATTTATAAAAAACAATCAGAGAGGATTGCCTGAAGGACCCACAGTCTACTCATCCAGAAATTCTAAAAGGTACATTGAATTAAGACAAGTACCACCATATGATTTCACTTATATGTGGAACAATGAACAAAATAAACAAACAAAATAGAAGCAGACTCACAGAGAACAGACTGACAGCTGTCAGAGGGGAGGGTGTTGGGGGGCTGGGTGAAAAAGGTGAAGGGATTAAGAAAAGCAAACAAACAACCTCCCAGACACAGACCACAGTATGGCGAGGGAACGGGGTGTGGGGGGAGGTAGAAGAGGGTGAAGGGGGATAAATGGTGATGGAAGGAGACGACTTGGGGTGATGAACACACAATACAGTTATACAGATGATGTGTTATAGAATTGTACGCCTGAAACCTGTATAATTTTATTAACCAATGTCACTCCAATAAATTCAATAATAAAAAAGGGTTCACCTACTGTAATACTGAGTTCAGTGAGTTGCACCTGCTATAGGAATGTGATAGATGATGCTATTTATGTCTCCACACTCTGCCCACATCGGTCTCCCAAGGGGAAATTCCTCTCTGAGCTTAGTAGCAAGACCACTTTCACTTCTTAGTAACTGATTTTTCTGTATCTCTGGGTCTTCGCAGGCTGAAACACCTACCAGGCTCACCTCCTGATAAGAACAGTTAGAAAGCTGGGAGTGGGCCTTGTGACCCGTCTATAACAGTGTGGATATCATTCGTATCATTAATTGCATTCCTGGCTCTACCTGATTTTTACTTTTTCTTTTGTCCATATTTTGATTGATTCTACCTTGTATTTTACATATCTGTGCAGCCTCATGATACCTACATGAAAAACGTAAAAGTGTAAGCAGGAATCTGATCCATGACCACAAGGCGATTATACTCTTCAAAGTTGTGGTATCTGGGGTTTCTGAAGCTTTATTTATGCAATGCCAGAACATTGGGCTGAAAAGCAAACACTTGCGAGTACATCGGACTGACCCACTCTTTCATCGGGAACTTTCGGTGCTGTGTAGAAACTGCCTTTGAGTACTTAAAAGCAGCTATGATAAAATAGTGTGTTGTCACAGGCTAACAATAAAATGATGACAGAAATGTTTCCTTTTCCCAAGAGCCTAGAGCTTCAAAGAGAGAAGGGAGACTACTGTGAAAACTTGAAATTTATCAAAAGTGAAATCTTCCATTATTGACATCTTTTTACCTGGATTTATTCACTTTTTTGGGAGCACAAGAGAATGGTTAAATAAACCAGAAACACTGAAGACAGTTCTAATAGCATATACGGAATGGCATGGTTGATATTTACCTTCAGGAAATAAAGGCTCTGCTGAGGCTAAAATATACCTTTACTTTGAATTTTAAGATAAGCAGTTTTTGAGTTATTTTTAAATTTCTATAATTGAACTGTACAATCAGATATTGCTCTATGGCAATTTAACAACGGAGCACTATTACTACCGTATTTGACAGAAATCATTTTCATAAACTGTTCTGCACTTAGCTCCTTTTTAATGCCCTGAAAGTCTAGTCTTTTAAAGTTCACCTCATATTTCTCTCCCCCAGAGTCTAAATGTGAAATATTTTCCTTAATCAGTCTTCGCCTAACAGCAAATGAGACTACACCCCAAATTGTTTCCCGGGCAAAATATTTTTAAAAAAGCAGTATATATGAATTTCCCACACTATTTTAGACTCGGGTTAATTTGGTAATTTCTTCTGAAATCTGTAATTTCAATAACAAATATTAAGTGCTTTGTGGATTTTTCTGGTAACTACAGGGGATCTAAAGTTTCCTTTCTAGAAAACACAATTAACTAATAAAAATCTCAGAATTCTTGTTCTTGCTCTAAAAATATTAGTTTAACCTCAACAGACACCTGCCCTCTTGGAGAGCTGTGTGAGTGCCCACGGAGGACCGTCTGCTCAGAGTGATAAGCAGTGATCTGTGTGTGTTGGCAGTGGGCTGGGACCCTCCCTTAGGGCCTCCCAGGGTTTGATCTGGAGACTGAAGATAGCAAGTTTGAGGGAATTTTTCCCGTGGACATGTACACTCCTGGGTTTATCAGAATTACAGAAAAGACGTAAAACAAAACAGAAAAAGTTACATCCAAGGAAAATCTGAGAAGAACCATTCAAAACGTGCGAGACACACTATACTTAAGATGTACTGGAAGGCTCACTGCTGTGAGGGCAGCCTAACCATCCCCAAGCTCCACTATTCAGGAATCTTATTTCCAGGCACAGTGTCCTGGAGCATTTGCAACTTTTCAATTGGAACTCTCAGCACTTTTCTTTAAAAATAGCCTCAAGTCAGAAACTGAAATACGGATCTATTTTTCAACCCCCAAGTTGCTCCTTAGTCTGCGTAACATTGGACATTTCTGAACAAAGGGATTCTTAAGGCTGGCTGTGGTTCAGGCAAGTCCTAAACTTACTAAAGGGAAAATAAGTTATTCACAAAAGAAAAAAAAATTATGTCTCTCCTCAGTTGGAAAAAGATCTATTTCCCCCTCTCATGTTGAATTATGTATTAAGTCAGTTCAAATTTTATTTTGGACCACTGATCTGTAATTTAACATCATTTTTAAGAAATGGGAGTTTCGGTCTATTTTATGTCAGGTTGTTTACTAGAATAATAATTCAATGGGTAGAAGCATAAAATAGTGTTCCCCTTGTGTGACTGCTCACAAATGGACACGTTGTACTCTTGGCAAAGTTTACACGTTACAGTTTAACAATGTCATTGCTGACAATAAAACACGTCAGTTAATACAAAACAATTTCTATATCTTAAATCATAGCTATATTCCTTCTGCTACTTTTAAGAAGATAAAGAAATCTTTCTATAACTGGTTTTAAATTTCTAAAATATTTTAAAGCCCACGTAAGAGAAAAAAAATTTATGGAATTTTCCTTTAAAACTGCATATCGTATTTCACAAATAAAGCTGATCAAAAAAAAATGCAGAGCAACATTACAGTTCACAAGTATTAAGAATTCAGTGACCTCCATTTCTAGGATCCCCTCCTTAGCGGATGCCACCGGGACACAAAGCCGCATTATACACGAAAGGGCTGCAGGTGACTGACCCGCAGGACCCCAGGCTAGAAGGTACTAACTACTGAGCTGCATTTGTCCTTACCATCGCTCACTGCCATCCAGAATTGCTCTAGGCAAGCAGTTCCTCCGCAATCTTTTCAACAGATTCCCTGTTTTAACATCCACCTGTGTTACTGCAGAACAGTCTGACCCGGAGTGAGCCACGGAGCAAATAATAACACTAACTGCAACTCCAGACAGAAAAAAGTAGAAGCTCATTTTCCAGACTCTTGTGGGAATACCGACCATGTCTGCTGAAACTGACTCCAGGAGTTCAATGATATTGTAGACTCAAGTATTTCTTTACACTCCACGTAATGGCTTTTCCGTTCTTGGTGTTTTATAACACACCACTGAGCCATGATTTAGAAAGTGAGGGAAGTTCTCTCTCTCCCTCCCCCACCCCCGCTCAAGTTGGATCACACAAAAATTATAATTGCAAAGAGAAATTCTAACAGAAAGCCACAAGGGTTGTTCCATTTAGTGCTCTTATTGAACGCCACCACTGTGATTTCAGTCAGTGTATGCCAATGTTCTTTTTTTAAAAAATTTTTTTTAAGTTATTATTTTTTTAATATATATTTTATTGATTTTTTACAGAGAGGAAGGGAGAGGGATAGAGAGTTAGAAACATTGATGAGAGAGAAACATCGATCAGCTGCCTCCCGCACACCCCCTACCGGGGATGTGCCTGCAACCAAGGTACATGCCCTTGACCAGAATCGAACCTGGGACCCTTGAGTCCACAGGCCGACGCTCTATCCACTGAGCCAAACCAGTCAGGGCGTACGCCAATGTTCTTTATTTGGGAGGAACATCATTTCTTTAGGCATAAAGACCGTATTTCTTTTCTTTGGGTTTTGTTTTGCTTCATTTTTGCCAGGGAATGACTGGCTCTCCAATCTGCCTTAAGGAGCCTGAGGTTGCATCCTCGCTGTCATTTTCAACTGTTTTATCTTCTTTTGACAAGGACAGGCGGGTCCTTTGGGGAATACCAGTGTGAAGCTACATGAGCCCCTCTCTTTCCATATGCAGGGGCACCTTCACATTTTTCTGAGAGCAGAGATTCTGGCAATTCTCGTCAGTTTAATTCAGTAGATAGGCCAAATGGGTTTGATTGCATTTGGTCTATGGCAGTGGTTGGCAAACCGCGGCTCGCGAGCCACATGTGGCTCTTTGGCCCCTTGAGTGTGGCTCTTCCACAAAATATCACGTGCGGGCGTGCACATACAGTGCAAAGTTGACTTAAAACTGTAAGTAAAGTTTATTAAGTTAATTTTAGGGAATGTTGTGGAGTGAAAGAAGATGTAGTGTTGAGGATTGAGAAAGGTATGTTGAGATGGTTTGGACATATAGAGAGGATGAACGAAAGGAGATAAATGAAACAAGTATACAAGACGAGTGTGGATGGGAGAGTTGGAAGGGGTCGACCTCAGCGAACGTACCTCAATCAGATTGAGGACGTTTTTAGCAAAGGCCAGCTTAGGAGTACCCTAATTAAGTTAATAACCATGTACCTACCTATATAGTTTAAGTTTAAAAAATTTGGCTCTCAAAAGAAATTTCAATCGTTGTACTGTTGATATTTGGCTCTGTTGACTAATGAGTTTGCCAACCACTGGCCTAGCATAATAAAGATTACCTAAAAGAAATAGGTTTTAAACCGTATCTAAGATTACAGAGGGAAAGAGTCAAACACCTGGGGACAAGATCTTGTTTTTCCCTGACATTAAAAATCATGCTGTAAAAATAATGTACTTGGTTCTATCATGGGAGTATATCATCAGATTGTTAGTACAGACACGGAGATATTGCCTCTAAACAAACACAGGTGTCAGGAAGCTTAAGCATATAAACAGGGGCCCTCCTTTTTGGTAAGTTTGCTTTAAAGTCTTAAAGAGTAATGTTCTGTATCCACAGAACAGGGCTGGTACTACGGTGTGGTTCACTCCTTACTCCAGGTTGGGCTGGGGACATACTTGATCCTTGGCTGAAATTAAAGTGCCCTCAACGAAGTCCTGCTTTTTAACAGCAAATAGTAAACTGGAGACGGCCTGTTGGAATGGAGGTCTTAAAAGAAGCTGGGGTCCTCAGCGAGAAAGAGAAGACCCCTCGAGAGAGAGGAGGCAAGAAACCAAGAATCACCAGTGGTTTGTTTCTCTTCAAGAAAGGAGGCCAACGTGCAAGACTTCCATATGCTCTTAGAGTGATCTCCCCCCTCCTCTCATCAAATACATCTCTGTTGAAATGGGAATTAAAGCCAACACTAATGTTGCCAACTTAAAGCACAAAGGGTTTGGTTATGAGCACTTAAGAGCATGTGGATATTAGCCTCCGACGGTTTTAGAGAAGCTGAGAACTGAAGTTCACCCAGGACCCACTGTGTGCCAGAGCGGCCACGTTTCCTCAGATGAACCCCATACCAACCTGGGGTGGTGCGCCTGATTCTACAGCTGTGGAGGGTGGGTTCCAAAGAAGGTGAGTAACTTGCTCAAGGTCACACCATCTAGATTCTAGAACATGGAACAGCCAGGCCTGTCGAACTTTAAAGCCCACATTCTATCTCGAAAGCTTCATCCTCATGAGAGATTTATGGAATAGAAATTTATCCTGGGGAACTATGAAACAGACCCAAATCCAATAATTTTTTAAATAAAAAAATACCTCATTTTTAAGTTAAGATACATTATGTTCTCTTCCTCTTTTAAAAATAGTCTCAATCATCCCTTTCCTTTCATCAAAGATTAACCTCTGTGATAAATGATGGGATTCTCAGTAATGTGAAATGATCACAACGTCCAAAAAAGAACAAAATAAAGCAACGATTATATATATTAAAACTTGAAATATTCAGGAATTATATATATATATATATATATATATATATATGACATAATATACTCTATATATCCATAAAGTACAAACTGAAAAAAATTACATTCCATTCTTTTATGGTATTTTTTTATTTTTACATTTAAAAAAGTATATCAAAGCTGTAAAATAACATGCTAAATTACAAAGCAAGTCTTTATGACTCAAATAGAAATGATGAAAAATTGGAACATACAAGAACAAACACACATTATATTTCTTCAAGAGTTTAACCCTTCCCAGTTGAGAAGTCTTTGGTATCTGTGTCCACTTTTTAAATGTTTCCATTTCCTCCTCACACATATTTTTGAAGAGTTATGAGCAGGCAGCTTTCTCCTGTATTTTCCCAAGAAGACGGTGTCCCAGCTGCGCACCGGCTTTCCCATTGCCCCAATATTCAAGATCTGGGCAAAGTTTTAATGACTAATTTGAGATAGAGGTGGTATTTTAAAATGTAATACATTTTGCCCTTTTCACAGACCACGCAGAATGAAGCTTCAGTATGTTTGAAAAAAATCTTGTAGCCACTGGGAGTGGAGCTGGCCAACAATGGATGATTCATTGATTTAGCTGGAGTGTGCAAGAATGTCTGCCAAAAGGTCTGAATAAACTCACATTGCTAGACACTATGGTAAAACGTACCCTGACCTCTTTGAAAACTCTATCAGAGGGGGAAAGTCAGACTCAGCTTTCCAACAATTTACGGGCATCTGGAAATACACTTGAATGATATCATTAATCGATAGACTTTCTTAAATTATTATTTTCACCTACTTAGGATAATATGTGCTACTAATTGAAGATTTCCAAGGGGACAACACCACTGTGTTTTTCGGCACTAAAAATAATGGTCACACATTCAATTTATATCTGAAAGGAGGCTTTCTGAAATCTGAAATGGAAATTACTGACAGTTTTTTTTTTTTACAATACTGACTTAAGAATAATGCAAGATTACCCTAAACAATAATTTGCACATTTAAATGGGTAAATCTCATGCAACAGTACCTGTTGTCTGTTAGTTTATGCTTATATGTAGAGATTATATCGCAGCCTCCTATCTTATGTTTACATAAAATTCAAAAGAGTTCAGTTCTTTTGCCTACATCTGTCATTTTTCTCCTCCAACATCCTTTTTAGGGGGATTATTTCTCCTGGTTTAGAGCTGGAAGACAATGCACATGAATTTAAACTGTTTGCTTGAGCTCATAGTGATTCAAAGTTTACAATATAGATTTTCAAGTTAAAGATTGGGAATTAGATCCATTGCACTACTTCACCAATCACAACTTCAGCAGCAATATTAAAAATAATCAATGAAACCAAATCCTGTTTTTCCGGTATTGGACAAAAACATATTTTTTTGCTCTTAAAAAATATCCATTCTCCTCCCTTTCTTCCTCTTCCTCCTCCTCACCCTCCTCTCCTTCTTTCTCTCTGTCTTTTTCTTGCATTGTTTTTTGGTAAAATACTCAAATAATAAAGATTAATTGAAAAATCCTCCCTCCATTTCTGGTCTTTCCCTCAGAGGTAACCACTGTTATCAGTTTGGAGTATTCTCTTTCATACTGTTTTCTGGGCACTTACATAATTATATGTATACATTTAAAATATATAATTTTGACTGGTTTTTTTTTCTCTCTAATCTATTCTCACACATTGTTCTACAAATTAGTTTAAATAAAACACTTCTTGGAAATATTTCCATATTTGTACATATAAATCTACTTCACTTAAAAATCTTTACAAGTATTTCATAATATGTATCTTATTTTCTGAAATGGTACAAATTACACACATTCACTAAAAAGGTAGCTGTTCTTCCAGCATAAGCTAGGTGGATAAGCAGAATGAAACAGAAATGTATGAAAAAGTATAGATGAGTGGGAATATTTAGTTTTTAACCTCCTTTACTGATGACAAATCTATGCATCTGACAGCAGTAGAATCAATAAATAGACTTGTGCCCTCACTGGTTGCTCAGTAGTTAGAGCAGCGGCCTGCACACCGAAAGACTTGATTCCTATTCAAGAGCGCGTACCTGGGTTGCAGGCCCAATCCCGGGTTGGGGTGCATGGAGAAGGCAGCCAATGGTCTAACATCTCCCTCTTTCTCTGTCCCTCCCTCTCTCTCTCTTCTACTCTCTCTAAAAATCAATGGAAAAACTATCCTTGGGTGAGGATTAATAGCAACAACAAAAAAATTAAAAATAAAAATAAGTAGGCATGCTACATTGGAGATTTTGAACCAGTACAAACCGAGTACTAAAGTAAAAAGGATGGGGCCATGTTAACTGGGGGATCACAACAGGAGCAGAGAGTTTTAAGGAGCAAAGCTGAATAAAACCATCATGATCCCTATCACCATGGAGCTAACAGCCGAACTCTAAATACCCTTCATCTTCATCTCCTCCTTTTTATTCCCACAATCACTGTCAGTCCAGAACCTCAGTGTTTCAGCATAAATTATTTCAGGGGCCCCTAAGTGGTCTTCCTGAGTCCAGTGTTTTGACCTTCTAATCCACAGCAGAAATATTCCCAAATAGCAAGTAGTGATCATGTCCTGGGACTAACAAAACACCTTCATTATTTCCCCTTGCACTAAAATACAGAACAAAGCTTAACCATCTCAGTGTGGTCTAACCTCCCAATGATTCTCTTGTTACTTTAAGTTCCAGTCACATCAAACTTCCTACTGTTCTGTGGAGATTCTCTGCCACACCTCTATGCTTTTTCGCATACTGCCAACATCCTTCACCTGCCTCCATCTGGAACTCTACCTATTATCCAGACCCAGCTGAAGCACTGCCTCTTTTGTGAAGGGCTACCTGATTCCCACAGCAGGTATTTACTTCTGCGCTTCCAAAGCAGTCTGCATTCACCTTGATGGCATCTCATGCTGGTCTGGCATCATTTGTAATGCCTGTATGAGCTTTCAGTGCTGTGTGCAAGACAAGCTGCTTATTAGTTAAAACCAGTTTTGAGGCTCCTATGCTAAAGTTTCATCAAAACTTAAAACTATTGAACACGACTCATTATTTCACTACTCTTCATCTCTACTTGAGATGTTGTGTTAAACCAGTGATTCTCAACCTTCCTAATAACGCGACCCTTTAATACAGTTCCTCATGTTGTGGTGATCCCCAACCATAAAATTATTTTCGTTGCTACTTCATAACTATAATTTTGCTACTGTTATGAATCGTAATGTAAATATCTGATATGCAGGATGTATTTTCTTTGTTACAAATTGAACATAATGAAAGCATAGTGATTAATCACAAAAACAATATGTAATTATATATGTGTTTTCCGATGGTCTTAGGTGACCCCTGTGAAAAGGTCGTTCGACCCCCAAAGGGGTCGCGACCCACAGGTTGAGAACCTCTGTGTTAAACGTTAACTGGGCAGATCCAATGTCTATTGTACTCATAAAAATTCTCTTATGTATATACCAACAGAGAGAATAAAAAGATACATATAAAGAAATTCCTTAACATTTGTCTCCTTTTGAGGAAAGGGAAAATGAGATTAATATTGAATATTTTTAGGTTTAGCTACCGAATGTGATTTAGTTTAGAATGTATAGTTGGAATACATTTTAAAAAATAATTTTGCAGTGGTAGGCATGACCTAGTCCCAGGAAAATTTTGATTCTCAATTTTACTTTGTTCCATAAGTAATTAATTCTTTGCTTCTCTGATGGAACACCTAATCAAGTAAAACAATGAGGAAAAA
>NW_005871073.1:10644507-10646666 GCF_000147115.1 Myotis lucifugus
GTTACTTTGTTAATGTATTCTGAAATACATTGGAGTAAAATGTAAAATAAATCCATCACTGTGTACACATGGGTAGAATTAATACAAGTAAAGAATTTCTTTTAACAATCTATAATATTACTTAGAACCTACATATCACCTTGCCACATGACTGTTACCGATATCAATCTACAAATTCATTTTGATGGGATCAAGACAGCTCAGTGCCCTTTAAATAACTGAACCAAGTCTCTGATAATCAGGAAGTAAAGGAAGTTTGCTTGTAGTTTTACCATATAAGGACACTAGATCGCAGTCCTGTGAACCTATGCCTTTGCACATATTTTTTGCAGCTGCTTGATCCACTTCAGAACCAAAGCTGAGCTTTGAACGTTTGGATTCCTGTGTGTTGTGATAATCAGCTGGGGTTTGGAAATGCCTTCAAAAATCGAATGCTCTGGCACTTTAACAAGGCTTCTGAAAAAACAATTTAACATCTGGAGTCAAGTATTCTGTGGAAGTCCAAGACCAACAGAGCAAAGAACATTGCTTTCAGTAATAGTTAAACTACGGCATTTCCCTCTCCTTCATCAAATAAATGGGTTTATTTTATAAAGATTCTGAGGTGGTTTATAATAAGTAAAATATAGAATAGAAGCTTAGTGCAGAAAACTGGATGCTCCAGATATTTATCACTGCAAGTCTTTCCTAGATGTGTTTCTTTATTCTTTCATATAATTTTCTCTTCCAAAACTCAATTCTGAAAAAGAAACAAACTACCAAGGTCAACCAGTCCTCTTCATTTAGCCAAAGAGACTGCAGATTGAGGATGAGTAAAGAAACTACAGAGTTCAACTTCACCTTTCCCTACATGCTTCGGAAGAGGCAAAGACAATGACGGTGCATGTGTGTTTCTTAAGTCTCTCATCAGGTCAAATGCAAAAGTAAGTGTTTATTTTTACTGAATGTTCACTAATTCTCTACAGAGTTTTCAGATGTTTTTTAAAACAACATTTTAAAATGTGTTCTCTACTAAAATAATAATGAATGATATCTACTGAGTGCTTACCATGTGTCAGGCACTGTGCATTTAACTTCCAAAATAATTATTATCCTTTTCTTTTTATGATGAGTAATTAATAGAGTGGAACAGTGAAACTGGCTTAGAGAGAAGCAAACAGAACAATGAAATAGAAGGGAGATCCCAGAAACAGAGCCACACATTCATATAGGGACACAACTCACCGCAAAGAGAGCATTGTAGATTAGCAGGTAAAGAACAGACCGTCCAATAATGATGCCAGAAAAGTCCGTTCTCCATGTAGGGGGAGAAGAAATTGAATTCCTTCCTCATACAATACACAACAATACATTTCAAATGGAAGTAAGAACTTAAAATTGAAAGGCAAAATTCTAAAACTTTTAAAAGACAATATAAGAAAAAGGATCTGACTACATTAAGAGTTTTTGTTCATAAAAAAATACCATAGAGTGAAAAGATAAGCCACAAACTTGGAGAGAATATTTGCAAAACATATGACCAACAAAGGCTGTTTCCAGAATATATAAAGAACTCCTCTGAAAAAAGGAAAACAACCCAATAGAAAAATGGGCAATCAATAGGTACAGATTAAAGAAGTAGAACAAACCCAAACAGTGTCTGGCACAAGGGAGGTACTCAAACAGTATTTGTTGAATGAATGAAAACACAAATGGCCCATAAACACATGAAAAGATAGCCAACCTCCCTGGCAATCAGGGAAATAAAAATGAAAATCACAATGGGATGCCACTTCATATTCACTACCCTGGAAAAAACTAAAATCCATCAAATGTTGGAGGGGATGGGATACAGTGGACACTCTTACCCATTGCATGTGGAAACAGAAACAGGAACAATCACTTTGAAAAACATTCTGGCATTACTTAGTATAGCTGAAAACATATATAACTTACTGGCGGGGGGGGGGGGGGGGGGCCCACCCGGGCCGGGCCCCCTTTCAGGGGGGGAGCCCCCCGGGGAAGTCTGACTGCTTGGGTTAATGCTGCCCCCCAGGGAGGGGAGGGTCCCCCCCCCCCTGCTGGGCCTCCCAGCCATGAGCCCCACTTCTGGGTGTGGGAGGGGCCCGGCCACCCGGGGAGAGCTCCCGCCCCGGGGGGCTGCCCCCCGGGGGGCCGGG
>NW_005871074.1:0-10989 GCF_000147115.1 Myotis lucifugus
GAAAAAAAAATACTTAAAGCCCCATGTTAGCCATTGATGGTAATTTTTACCAAGATTAGAAAAGATCATAGTCCTCCTTTGGGAATGGACTTAATAGATAAAGGAAAAACATTTGCATTTTAATTTCGCCATGACAGGTATGGGGGAGTCCCCAGAACATTTCCCAATAAGGAAAGCAAAGATTACTTTGCCAATACTTTAAAAATGGACAAATGGTCCAATGCTTATGGAGAAATTCTAAGGTGATTATCCAGGTTAAACCAAGGGCATATCAGTCCTCAGTTTTATAAAGGGGCTTTTACACAGAGGAATGAGTTAGTATCTGTTTACAAATAGCTATAAAATAATAGAAAATACAGAGAATATGTAAGGAACATTTATTAAAAGAGCTTTCTTTACCTCAGATCATACAGTGGATTATGGAAGTGAAAATGAAAACAAATATGCACTACAGTGTGCACACAGACAGCCAGGAGTATTATATTATTTTATGCCATTAAAAACCCCACAGAGTCTAAGTTATTATTTTCCCCTGGGTATAGACAGAAATAGCTTCAATAATTGGAATCAGATTGGGATGACCTTTTCCAGAACAGATTATTTACTCGCATAACACAAATAAAATGAGGAACTATTTAAGCACTGAAGGGCAAACCTCTAAAATACCACTTATGGCACATCTAGATGGATTTTCCTACCATCTCAGTTATCTCTTGAAAGTATAAAATTTTCTTGAAAATCAATGGAAATTTATTCACATCTTTAAAATCTAGCCTGGCACACAATACTACAGATAGATAATGACTAGCACATTAGAGGTTCAATAGGTATTAAATGAATTCCAAGGCCAGGAAGACTTATTCTGTTTCTATTTTGAAGGGCTAGAAGGACCCATTTAGCTTCAAGGAAGGCTGGAAATGTGTTAGTAGAGCTACACTTTAACACTCCTGGTAAAAATAGAGTTCGGTTAAAAAATAAGGAGACAATAAACATTCATTCAGTAGGTGTATAACATTCTCTGACACATATCTCATCGTAGTAATAATGAAGTGATCCACCCACTCCCTCACCAGCATCACTAATGAGGCTGGACCCCTCTTTTCTATTACTATTAAAAGTTGTTATTATTATTGAAGAGACTGTCTTGACTCCATTGTATGTTCTTGCCTCCTTTGTCAAATATCAATTGAGCATAATGGTTTGGGTCGATTTCTGGGTTCTCTATTCTATTCCATTGGTCTATATGTCTGTTCTTGTGCCAGTACCAGGCAGTTTTGAGAACTGTGGCTTGATGTCTGGTATTAAGATCCCTCCTACTTTGTTCTTCTTTCTCAGGATTGCTGCAGCTATTTTTTTTTTATTCCAGATGAATTCTTGGAGAGTATGTTCTAGGTCTGTGAAATATGCCATTGGTATTTTAATGGGGAGTGCATTGAATCTATAGATTGCTTTGTGTAGTATGGACATTTTGATGATGTTGATTCTACCAATCCATGAACATGGTATGTTCTTCCATCTGTTTATGTCTTCCTCTATCTCTTTTTTCAGTGTCCTGTAGTTTTCCGAGTACAGGTCTTTTACCTCCTTAGTTAAGTTTATTCTTAGGTATCTTAATTTTTTTAATGCAATGGTAAATGGGATTGTTTTTTAAATCTCTCTTTCTGTAAGTTCACTATTGGTGTATAAAAATGCCATAGATATCTTGGCATTAATTTTGTACCTTGCTACATTGTCGAATACATTTATTAAGTTTAATAATTTTTTGATAGAGTCTTTAGGGTTTTCTATGTACACTATCATGTCATCTGTGAAAAATGACAGTTTTATGTCTTCTTTTCCAATTTGAGTACCTTTTATTTCTTCTTGTTGTCTAATTGCTATAGCTAGCACTTCCAGTACTATGTCGAACACGAGTGGTGGAAGTGGGCATCCCTGTCTTGTTCCTGTTCTTAGGTGAAAAGGTTTTAGGTTTTGCCCATTGAGTATGATGTTGGCTGTAGGTATGTCACATAAGGCTTTTATTATGTTGAGGTATGATCCCTCAAATTGGACAGATACATGCAAAAAAATGAAACTAGACCACTAACTTACACTATACACAAAAATAAACTCAAAATGGATAAAGGACTTAAACATAAGATAGGAAACCATAAAAATATTAGAGGAATCCACAGGCAGCAAAATCTGAGACATATGCCGAAGCAATATCTTCACTGATAAAGCTCCTAGGGCAGTGGAAACTAAAGTAAAAATAAACAAATGAGACTACATTAAAATAAAAAGCTTCTGCACAGCAAAAGAAACCATCAACAAAACAATAAGAAAGCCCACTGCATGGGAGAACATATTTGCCAATGTTATCACCAATAAGGGTTTAATCTCCAACATCTGCAGGGAACTCATACAACTTAGCAAAAGAAAGATAAACAACCCAATCAAGAAATGGGCTACGGACCTTAATAGATACTTTTCGAAAGAGTACATACAGAAAGAAAGCCAAAAGACATATGAAAACACACTCAGAGTCACTAATCATCTGAGAGATGCAAATCAAAATGACAATGGGTACCATCTCACACCTGTCAGAATGGCCATCATCAACAAATCAACAAATGACAAGTGCTGGCGAGGATGTGGAGAAAAAGGAACCCTCATGCACTGCTGGTGGGAATGGAGACTGGTGCAGCCACTGTGGAGAACAGTATGGAGTTTCCTCAAAAAACTAAAAATGGAACTCCCATTTGAACCAGTGATCCTACTTCTAGGAATATATCCCAAGAAACTAGAAACACCAATCAGAAAGGATATATGCACCCCTATGTTCAGAGCAGCACAATTTACCATAGCTAAGATTTGGAAACAGCTTAAGTGCCCATCAGCAGATGAGTAGATTAAAAAACAGCAGTACATCTACTATGCCACGGTAACAAAGAAGGAATTCTTACCATTTGCAACAGCATGGATGGAACTGGAGAGCATTATGCTAAGTGAAATAAGCCAGTCAGAGAAAGATAAATATCACATGATTCTCACTCATTTTGTGGAATGTAATGAACAACATAAACTGATGAACAAAAACAGATCCAGAAACAGAGAAGCATCGATCAGACCCTCAAACCTCAGAGGGAAGGTAGGGGAGGATGGGGGTAAGGGGAAGAGATCAACCAAAGAACTTGTATGCATGCATATAAGCCTAACCAATGGACACAGACACCAGGGGGGTGAGGGCATAAGTGGGGGTGGGGGACAATGGAGGGATAAGGACACATATGTAATACCTTAATCAATAAAAGAAAAAAGTTATGGTTATTACCAAAATAAGTTTAGTTCATGCTCCTCTTTTCTCAAATTCATTTTTTCTCAGTTGATGCCCCACAATCTATACCACTAAGATAAATAACATTTGTGTTTTATGCTTTTTTGTCTGAGAACAGAAGCCAATATATTGTCTCTAATTTGGACAATACTGGGCTCTTAATTAGTCAACTACAATGCCTTGTGTTTTCAGTTGTCTCCAATGGACCTGAGGACAATGGACTAGGGTCATAGAGATTGGAGTTAGTTTGATTAGTTTGTTTATTACTTCCTTTTGCAATCACAACAAGGAAGTTCACTATTGTACATATGCACTTGGTATTATGTACACCTCTAAACTTTGATAGAAAGACAATAGCAGTGAAGTCAGTGCAGCCGAGATTCCAGCTTTTACTAGTTCTTCGGCAAACAGGCTAGAGACTCTCTGCGCCTTATTTTCAGAATCTCCAAAGATGTAATAATATCTGTGTGATCTTAAGCTGGCAGACACCAACATGCGATCACCTAGCCAGCATCACTCCTGATTGGTTGATGCTCATGCCAGTGACATTGTTAAACATTTTTAGTAATCCTTATGATATCTATAGCATAGGATACTTTCAGAAATTAATAGATTGTGTCTAGGAAGTTTAAATAGTTAATCCCCTGCTTTCAGTCACTATTAATATGTAATATATAATATATACCAACTTGTTGACACACTTGCAAATGCATATTATATACTTTTTCTTTAAGGCATGATGTTGGAAGAAGATGATCTTACTGCTCTGAGTATATGAAAACAATAACTATCCTCTTACATGTAAAGATGAAAGTTATGTCAGTGCTTCTCTAAAACAACATTCCAATGGTAACATTAATATATTTTTTACCTTAATATATTCTTTATTTGACAAAGATTAAGAATATATTTGTTTTGTATTATACTTAGCATATTACTTTAAATAATTATGATAACTCATAAATTAGAAATGTAATAAACATGCATTTCTAACCCAATTGATTTAAAAGAACTTTCCTGTTACATGTCCTACTTCTCCTAACTTTCAGTTTTCCAAAGGTTTTATGCAATGCATCTCAAATGAATGTGTACAAAATATTTAATAATTCAGACATTTCAAAATAGTGATAAAGTGATCATTGTAAAGTGTCTTGGGTTTTTTTAAAACTCAAAGTTCTTTCCAAGGATAATCATCCACTGTAGCAAGAACATTTTAATCCATTATTTAGAGTTTGACTGCCATCTACAGGGGTAATTTATTCTTGTTGTCTTCCATTTACAAATAATCAATATGACTAAATCTTCCCTAATTTGATAAAATTGGGGCAGGGGAGACTTGTAAAAAAGTAATTTGTTTCACTTAAAGATTGCTCTTAAGAAAATTTAAATGATCACTCTTTAAGCTCTACATGTGATGTAGTGTGCATTGATTTAGTGTCTTATTGAGATATGGACTAATCATTCTCTTTTACATGATAAAATGCTTAAAAGCTCATTTTAGGACCACAGTATAAAAACCTCCCCATAAAACGATCCTAATTTAATGCCTAGTTTATTTCTTTAATCGTTTATTTTAATAGAACTTCTAAACGCTTCAGCCAAGAGTATTGATAAGACAATGAATGAACCAAATATAGTTGTACAAGATAAATAGCAAATGGTTTTATGGATCTGATTCAGGAAATGATCAGGCTAAAAGCAAAGTAGAAAATGCTTAAGTTAAAATGATTGAAATGAGGAATCTTTTTAAACACAAGCTCTATTTTTTGCATGACACATTTTTGATGAGTTTATTCGTATATGTGCATCAATATATAAAAGTATTCACTTATTTTTAATAATAAAATTAATGCATATATTCAATAACAGAATAAATAGTCACATTAACTCTAGAATATCTGACAAAATCTTTTCTAACTAGCCACTCTTCCCTCATTTCTAACTTTGTCTCAACACATAAGTACTTGTGCTTGTTAGTCTTATGATTTAAAATATATATAGTATCGCCGAAACCGGTTTGGCTCAGTGGATAGAGCGTCGGCCTGCAGACTGAAAGGTCCCAGGTTCGATTCCGGTCAAGGGCATGTACCTGGGTTGCGGACACATCCCCAGTGGGGGATGTGCAGGAGGCAGCTGATCGATGTTTCTCTCTCATCGATGTTTCTAACTCTCTATCTCTCTCTCCCTTCCTCTCTGTAGAAATCATAAAATATATTTAAAATATATATATATATATATATATATATATATAGTATTACACATATGTGTGTATATTAATACATATATACTAGAGGCCCGGTGCACGAAATTCGTGCATGGGGGGGGGGGGGGGGAGGATCCCTCAGCCTGGGCTGTGCCTTCTTGCAATCTGGGACCTCGCTCTTTACCGCCCACCGGCTCACTGCTCCTTAGCACTGCTGTGAGCCTGGGTTCTGTCTGCGCAGTGCTCCCCTGTGGGAGTGCAATGACCACCAGGGGGCAGCTCCTGCATTGAACGTCTGTCCCCTGGTGGTCAGTGCGCGTCATAGTGACCTCTCATTCTGCCCTTCCATTGATTTGCAGGTTAGGCTCTTATTATATAGGATTTTAAACATAACATATGCGTGTACCTTCCAGATAAGATTTATTAAGATGCACTGCTTCCTGATAGCAGCCAATGCACAGCAAAGCCATCCTCCCTTAGACTGCCCCCAAATCACACAACACAAGCCTGTATTCTATAACATATTCTTTCTCACACCTCTGATGGAGATGCCCCCACAGTTCCCATGGTGCGTGTTTCCCTTGCTGTAACCAAGTAATAAGCCCAACTTGTTCAGATACAGGAGGGTCCTAATGGACTCTGGCAGAGGAACATCGAGTCATTTAATATATAAGGTAAGAACAACACATATATTGGTTACCTGCAAACCATTCCAAAAGTAGATTAAGAAGGAAACTAAAAATGGACTTTTCTCAGAAATGTTTGAATAAGCTTTCAGATTTTAACTTTTAAGATATCATTTTAATTAGCACTCTTTCGATTGAAGAGCATGGGGATCCGTCTTCATTTTGATTCTGAGAGAGCCATTTGTTGTTCCAGTTTTCTTTGTTCATATATAGCACGTTGTCTCAGGAGAAGCTGGGACACTCCCTTTATATCCAAATGTGGGCTGTAGGGTACCAGAGGTAATGCCATTCCCCTCCACAGCAATAGCCCCAGGAAGAGTCACAGCACCCAATTGTGGCTAATGAGGTGCCACAGGTGACCTGCTGGAGGGATTCTGGGTGAGATCATAACTAGATGCAATAACTGATATTGCTACAGTCATACTTTCAACAGCCTGAGGATAAGGGCAGCATGGAAGATGGAAAAGTAGAGAGAAGAAAAGAACTGGGTCCTTCAAGGTATTGTTAATTCATAAAGTTAAAAATCCTGATGTTCATTCTACTTCCTAAGTGATCCAGTGTGGGATATAATAAATGAACTTATTGATTAGTCTAGAATTAAGTGAGATTTCTCTTAGAGGTATCAGAAATCTCTCTAAAACACTCTATCTTTTCCACATAGTAGATGAAAATAACTATCCCATGGTTCCTGAGCCAAAATTACCACCCAAAAATGTTGTAAGTCTTTCAATATCTCTCTCTCTCTCTCTCTCTCTCTCTCTCTCTCTCTCTCTCTCTCTCTCCCTCTCCCACTTCCATCCCCCCATCCCTTCCTCATCTCTGTTTTACTAGCAGAAATCTGCCCTTAGATCAAGACTAACATTAGAGTTGAAGAGTCCAGTATGGATCCTTGAAATTAAGACAAGACAAAGGGTTCCTTTGAGAAAGTGGTGCAGGAGCCTAGACAAATGTCAAGGATTGCTGAGAAAAAGGATACACTGGTAGGATCGTATGTGGGGGAGCAGAGGTAAATTTAGAGCACTCCAGAATTCATGTTCAGAATCTAGTTATATAAAGATTTTATTCTGAGCATGGTCTTATTCTAATGACCATTTTAAAATGAATTTCTCAGTAGTAAAAAAGATGGACTGGAAAGACAGTGTAAGGGCAGAGAAAATGTTAGGTTACCTATGTCAGGTTTCGGGTGAGTTGAAGAAGACAATTAGTAAAGCCAAGAAGATATATTAGAATAAATAAGACATGATAACCTTTGGAAAATGAGTGGATGAGAAGTCAAAGGAGATTTAAAATGTCAAACCAAACAGAGATAGAAATGAGAAAGAGAACACACATTTTGAAGCAAATGTTACATGCTTGTTTTAAGACATGCTGAAATCTGAGTTGAACAATCAGTCAAAAACTAGGTGTATATTAGAGCTTAGAAGAGGACAGGATTGGGAAAGAGATTTTAATATAAATAAACTGAATACAAGAAGTACAATAAGTTTTAAAAGTATATGTTTCAAATTACTTGATTTTTACAGTTTATACTAAAAAGAAAATAATGGACCCATAAAGATGCCATTAATAATCCTATATAATAAAAGCGTAGGATGCAAATTGTCCCCTCAACTGGAGTTCTTCTGGGAGTTTGACCAGGGGACAAGCCGGCTTGGGGAAGGGAGGGAGGCCCTGGCTGGTGGCAGCAGGCGGCCAGAGGAAGGGAGGGAGTATGCGGCCTTCAGCCAGCAGCCCACCAGTGCACAAATTTCATGCACTGGGCCTCTAGTGCTTTTTATGAAAAGGCTCTCTCCAAGCTCATTTCACTTTTAATCTTTCAGTCCTTAAATTTTAACTGTCATTATTTTAATTAACTATGATTTAATCATTATTTCACATTAGGATTAGCCATGCTTTATTCTATTATCATATGCTATAAATCAAGATACATGCAAAATACAATTATCCTATATAATAAAAGAGTAATATACAAATCAACCAATCAGCGGAACAACTGGTCACTATGATGTGCACTGACCACCAGGGGGCAGATACTCAATGCAGGAGCTGCCCCCTGGTGGTCAGTGCGCTCCCACAGGGGAAGCGCCACTCAGCCAGAAGCCAGGCTCATGGCTAGTGAGCACAGCGGTGGTGGTGGGAGCCTCTCTTGCCTCTGTGGCAACACCAAGAATGTCCAACTGATGGCTTAGGCCCACTCCCCGTGAGGGCTCCTGGACATCCCCTGAAGGCTCCCAGACTGTGAAAGGGCACAGGCCGGGCTGAAGGACCCCCTCCCCGAGTGCATGAATTTTGTGCACTAAGCCTCTAGTTAACTTATAATATTGCTTACATTACTAGTTGGGAACATATGATCTGGAGAGTTGACAAGTAATTAAAAGTGTTAATATTAATTCAAGTAAATGTACTTTTCTTTTATATAGTACTATAAATTTGCTCTCAGTCTGATGTTTATCAAATTAATAAAAAATGAATGCAATAAGTTTAACTGTTACAATTAAAGGGTTTTGGACATTATATTTTTATCAAATACTGGCTGGAATCACGAATTGAAATTAGTATCCTATTCTTCTAAAACAAGTATTTGTGTGTGTGTGTGTGTGTGTGTGTGTGTGTAAGTTCTTTATAGTTTAATGTATTACATAATTCTTATTTTTCCCCATTGACCTTTCCCCATCCACCCCCAAGCCCCAGCACATGCCCTCATCCCATCCTGCCCCCATCTGTGTCCATTGATTATGGTCATATGCATGCATACAAGTCTTTTGGTTGATCTCTTACCCACTCAACCCCTGCCTTCCCTCATAGGTTGGGCAGTCTAGTCAATGCTTCTATGACTTGTTCTGTACATCAGTTTATGTTGCACATCAGTTTATGTTGTGCATTATACTCCACAAATGAGTGAGATCATGTGACATTTATCTTTCTTTGACTGGCTTATTTCACTTAGCATAATGCTCTCCAATTCCATCCATGCTGTTGCAAATGGTAAGAATTCCTTCTTTTTTACAGCAGTGTAGTATTCCATCGTGTAGATGTACCACTGTTTTTTAATCCATTCATCTGCTGATGGGCACTTAGGCTGTTTCCAAATCTTAGCTATTGTAAATTGTGCTGCTATGAACATATGGGTGCATATATCCTTTCCGATTGGTGTTCTGTTTCCTTTGGATATATTCCTAGAAGTGGGATTACTGGGTCAAATGGAAGTTCCATTTTTAATTTTTTTTAAGGTAGAGAGAATTCTCTCTGTGTATCTTATACTTTTGATTGGAGCAATGTTCTTGACAAGAACTTTTACTCATTCTCAAAGATAAAAAAAATAATTACAAATGGGTAATTTCAGTAATTCATTTATCTTGTAAGCCACGGTTGAGCTCAATTGTGTAACACACAATTCAACAATGTAAGAATATTACTTCTGTACGTGTAAAACAATTTTTTTGAGAAAAAATCTAAACGTCCATCAAAGTCCAATAATGGCTTGAATAAGCTCAATATAACTCTCCCAGTGCAGAACTGTGTTGATTTGCTGATCTGAGGACACACATGTGTGGCCTCTCTGAAGAGGAACTAGTTGAGCAAAGAGAATTTTAGGTATCCCTCACTACTTTTTTTTCATCTCCATCTCCTCTGTAAAGCAAAATTTTAGCTAAAGCCTGACCAATTAAGTAATAAATGGGTACTGCATACTAACTTGTAAAATATGAATGCTGTATTTTTGTTTATTTGTGGGGTTTTTTTGTTAATCCTTATCTAAGGATATTTTTTCTATTGATTTTTAGAGAGAGTGGAAGGGAGGAAGAGAGGGGGGCGAGAGAGAGAGAGAGGGAGAGAGAGAGAGAGAGAGAAAAGAGACACATCGATTGATTGCCTCCCGCATGTACCCTGACCAGGGCCAGGACCCAAGCCTGTGACCAAGGTACATGCCTTGACCAGAATTGAAACTGAGACCCTTCAGTCCTCAGGTCAATGTCTACCCACTGAGCCAAACTGGCTAGGGCTGAATGCTGTATTTTAAACAGAGGAAATAATATAAAGATGGATGTTCATTTTCAAAGTTTGAGAGGCTTGAGAGGAAACCCCAGGACTGGTTATATGTACATCCATGTGGGAAAAATAAATAGAACCTGTGCACCAAATCCTACAAAAAGTAATTCCAGATAAACTGTAGCTCTTGGTAAGAAGAGCAAAATGATAAGACTTCCAGAAGATAATACAGGAAAATATCTTCATTGCCTTGGTTTGGAGAGAGATTTTTTTTAACAATATACAAAAAGCATTCATCTTAAAGGGAAGATCAATAACACAAACCACTATACAATTAAAAATGTCTGTTCATCAAAATATACTATACAAAATACAACATGAAGCATGTAATCAAGAAAAGCCTCATGTCCAAAATTATTTTTAAAAAACTCACATCGATCTATAAGAAAACACATAGCCAACACAATAGAAAAATAGACAAAAGTCACAAAGAGACTAACAATTAAAAATGGGCTCAAACCTCATTGGTCATCAGGAAAATTCCAATTAAGACTTTAATGAGATATTACTACATATGCCAACATGGCTAAAACTGGAAAGAATGGCACCACCAATCACTGCTAAGGGTGTGGAGCAACAGAGACTCAACACTCTTTTCAGGAGAGTAAATGGGTACAATTATTTAAAAAGAGCATTTTACTCACTACTACTTTGAACAGACCCGTAACACAAAGCTCTCACAATATACTCCTAGGTATATTAGCAACAGATATATACATATCTGCATCTACATCTAC